>NC_056518.1:3589022-3595726 GCF_014905685.2 Nematolebias whitei
GTTTACTAAGAAATTTTTCATTCACTGATAAATCCTCAAAAGGAGGTGCAAAATGAAAAATTAAGAACTTTTGATAGATACAGTCTAGATAATCACAGAGTTGATAAGTTTACTCAATTGCTGAAAGGAAAATACACGTTTAATTGCTAAAACACCAAATATAAAATAAATATAACAGAAAAGGAAACCTTTCTGATTTATTTTACCACCTAAAAACACAACATCTTCCTGTCTATTTATTTAAATAAAATAAATAAAGAGATAATGGAGAAAGAGGAGGAAAACATTGACCTTTCAGCCTCTCAGTCAGAAGATGACAGTCAACAAGATGACATCATCCAGGGAGCTTTAAATATTTTAACGACCCCAATAATTGGCACACCATTAGAAGAGATGGATGAAATTCAGAAAGCTACGGTACTGAAAAGTTTAGCAGAAAATGCCACGGTGGCAGAGAATAAAAAGCTGAACCTTGAACGGTTAGCAAAAATGTCTCTGCTTCTCAAAGACAAATTGGATCAACAGGTTGAACAAAATGACGTGCTGTTTAAAGCATATGCAGCAGACAGAGAGGTGTATCTCAAATTCATGGCACAGTCTAAACTTGATAAAGAGACCAGTGCACATGAGTTAAAACGTGAGAGGGAGCTCTCACAAAATCACTTACTTTACAAGCTCACTCATATGAGGAGAAGATGAAGGAAAGAGAGTTTCAGTACCAAGCACTGTGTTCAGACAACGATATGCTACGACAACGGTTGCAGCTCACATCAGAAGCTCTGAATGAATGCAGAATGGAAAAGGAGGCGTTAGTCCAACAAGGCGTGCGTTTACAAAGTGAATGTCAAACATCACAGGAACGCTTAAAAGCCTGTGAGGAGAAACTAGCCGCAGCAACAAATAAGATTTCTGACGTGGGGCGAGCTTGTCTGGAACTCAAAGATGACCAAGGTCAGAGTCCAGGTCACCCGCCATCACCTCAGAAGGATTTTGGTGCACCTCCTGCTCTTAATCCCATTCTGCCACCTCCACATGTGTGTAGAGACACACCTCCACCCTTACCTAAAGTAGCAGGGACAGACCTGAACAGGTCTCCACTACCAAGCAGGCAAGAGAGACCATTGAAACTTCCTCTTTCAATAGATGATCTTCAAAAACTCTCAAAATATGTACAACGCTTTGTACCTGGCCCAATGGGTTCAACAGGTACAAAAGCGTATCTAAATGACCTTGATTTCAGACTGAGTGGTTATCCTAATGCTACGGTTGAGGATAAAATCAGTCTGATAAGGCTCACTTCGGACAGAGAGGTGTTCACCTTCATCGAGCGTCAACCTGATGCCACGAGAAGGGATTACAACCTTCTGTGTGAAGCTTTGATCAGGGAATACGACCCCTGCATGGGACCTGCTGGTTTCCCAGCTGCTGACAAGGTCACGCAAGGGAAGCATGAACATCCAAAGGTTTATTACAAAATAATCTTCCAAGCTTATTTTGGTTACAGAAATGAAACCGGAATGGAGGAGGAAGAAGGTTTTAAATTTGTTTTCAGCAAAAATCTCCACACTGACATTAATACGTCAGTACAAATGATGGCCAATTTCAGAGAAAAATCCATCAATGAGATTAAACAGTGTGCTGTGAATGTGTTTGAGGCACGTTCTCATGCTAAGACGCCCATAGAGGTGTTTCCTGGTGTAAAGGTTAAACCCCACTCGCTAGAACTGGAAGGACGGCGTGTATCGCCTCCTCCTCCTAAGAAAGGCGAGAAAAAGCAGTCTTTTCAAACTAACAAACCACGTCATGAAGGTGCACGCTGGGACAAAAAAGCTCCTCTTTCAGAGGACGAACGTGATTATCGTAAATGGGGTGTGCGTAGGACGCAAAGATATGGGAACCAAAGTGACCCATATTATCAGGGGAAGTCCGAAAAGGAACCCGCAAAAGACGTACCTAACCGTCCCCCACCTCGGATGAAACGAACCGAGGCGAAAAAATCACAAAGGTTCCAGAAACAAGGCCCTACACCTCTGAGCTCAGAAGAGACAGAGAAACTACGCAGGTTGTTAGAAACTTTGGAACACACTGACATGGGAAACCAACCTGGAGCATTATGCAGTGATGTAATCACTATTACATCTGAGGGTGCGAATGACAACATCACAGATGTCGGTGGAACACACCAAGACATTGTTGTTGTTGCCTCCAACAACCCCTCATCGGAAGAAGGGGGGGTTAACTCACACACAAACGATGACGAGTCATCGCAAGCTGAACACTCAGAAACAGCTACTGCTGTGCTGACGGTTCAGACAAACCAAGATTACACAGACAAGGCTAAACGTGTGAAGAAACGTCAGAAAAAACCTAAGAGGTTTTTCTGTAACTTTATCAGAAGGGGGGTCGCCAAGAAGGCGTACCTGTCAGTAACACTCGAAGGAGTCCTCACACATGAAGCACTTCTGGACGGTGGGGCAGACATAACAATTATGTCAGCTAAACTGTTCGAGGAGCTGAGGACAGCCGCTGCCGGTGTTAACAGGATAATACCTCTCACAGAATGTGCTATAGAAATGCAGGGTCTCTCAGAGAAGAGGACAACCCTGACAGCTATAGCAATGGTTCACATGCAGATTGGCAGAATGACACTATACCACCCGGTACACGTGTCTCGTGTTGACTCATTCCCATTTTTGGTTGGCCAGGATTTTATAAATCGCTTCGACGCGATTATAGATTATGGTGATCAAACGATGTGGGCCAAGGTGAGCAAGCCACTGCCAATACAAATGCCTCCGGAGTGTAACACAGACTGCCTAACAGCAGGTACCGCGGAGGGCACAAAGGACTCCTCAGCCGAGGACACGAGCCCGGTGAGTATCCCTCTGAAATCATGTGAAACCAAAGAGACCCACCCGGTGGTCCAAACTCTGACCCAACAAGACAGCCTCCTCTGTGAGCTGAAGCAGTCAGAGTCCACCAAACACTACCTACCACTGGTAGTTAAAGGTGTAGAGATCCAAGGATCCCACACCAATGATGCTGTTCTGTCTCTGTGGACAGATAAATCAGCAATTAACCGAGCTTTCTATGAAACCTTGGTTCACAAACACGTGGGTCTAGAACTAATTAAAAAAGCTTTCCGCTTTCCATTAGTTCCCAATAGTTCACAGGTAATGGCCGCTGAAGGAGTCATTAACCTAAAACTGAACTGGAACCAACGAGAACTGGTTCACCCGTTTCTCGTGATCCAAAACTTACCACATGCAACCTACATAGGCTCTGACATTTTGGTAAGGTTGGGTGTCCACGTGGACACCATCAACAAGGTGCTGTGGTCCCTAAAACCAGCCACAAAGGATCCTCTTGTGCTAGACACAGCAAACCTTAAGGCTGGGCAGACCATTCCAGAGGCCTGCCAGGTTGCTAGCAACCAAACCACCACAGTACCACCTCAGGTGATTAACCTAATGGTGCGAATCCACATCGTAGCTGGACAAGCTATTAGCCATAAACAGGCATATTTTCAACCTTCTCCTGCGTTTTTCAACTTGGGACTGTCCGTGGAAGCCACAAACCAAGTGAGCCTTGACTCCAGGACCACATCTGTTGCTGTGTGTAACACAGGCACGGATGAGGTGCTGATCCCAAAAAACACTATGCTAGGATGGTTGATTTCCACTGATTTTCATGATTTTGAACTAGGCATTCCATTTCTGGGAGGACTCCCAGATAACCTGGTACCGAGTCAAGAAACTGGGCAAGTATGGTTCACAAAACCAACACAGGCCATAGCTCTTTTCTCAACCGATGACGTCGACCAAGGACCTCAAACCTATGGTGTCTTGCCCATAGACAGGTCCGACGACTCAGAAAGGGATTCGTTGGAGCTCCCCAAAGAGCAAGAACCCTTATCAGTCTCATCACAGATTGATCAGGTGGTCGCCCAAGCCGACGCTCTGACATCTGATGAAGAAAGGGACAAACTTCGCCAAGTTCTTTTAAAATATGAAAAGTCATTTTCAACTGACCCAGACATCATCCAACTTCAGAAGTTGGATCCTGCAATTAACTTGATGATACTGTATCTGTCTGACCCAGACAAATACACTCCAAAGGCGAAAGGCGAACTGGATTCCAATCCAGACCTTAAAGTCCTCTTTCAGCTGCACAAACAGTTAAAACTACTCAAGGACAACCTAACTTTAGCTCATGGAGCGACGTCCTCACCCGTGTTCGCGGTCCCACATGACCGAACGGGGGTGACGCCAGTTAGGGTAATGTTACCAGATGCGATAACGTGATCAAATCTGACATTCAGAGTGAGTGACGCACCGAAAAGTCATTTTCTAGTTGCTTAATCACTACTTTTGTCAATGTTGAAACGTTGTTTTACTGGTTGCTTAGTCACTGTTTTTGTCGATGTTGAGACATCGTTTAATTGGTTTTTGGTATTGTTTCTGAACACCCCAAGCAAGAATGAGTTTTGTATGTATTTTAGTTGGAGACTGTAAAGGACTTTAACTATGCCAACATGCAGTTCACTCGTTAAAACCTAATCTTTGCGGAGTCAATGTAGATTAATGCTACCTTAAGTACCATAATCTACATTGGTCTCACAACGCTTAAGCCGAACCTACTCGAACAATTCTATTCGGGGGGAGAGCTAATTCTTTTTGATGAGTCTCGCCATAGACTCCAAAACGTTTATGGGGAAACCAAACACCCAATCTCAAGTCGTTCGTCTAAAAGACAACAGACAATTGAACCAAACTATATTTTGCCATGTAAATCTAACTTAAACCAAGTTAGGAATGGAAAAATAGTTTGGAATGCCCTTCTATAGGTATAAACCCCTATAACTACCCTTTTCAGCATGTTCTACCCCTTAACTGGTAGCTGTAGCTGTTCCCAATCATAATAGCTTACACACCAGGTGCATATAGGTTAAGGCCTTATGTAAAATCCCCTTCATAAGCCCACCTTAAACCACATAATTGCATGACACATTGAACCAGAACGGCACCGACTGGACGTCACCCAGCGATGACCTTCGCTGGAGGAGACCTGCAATCCTGACGTTGGTCTCCACTCTTCATCCAGTGGCCGCATCTTCAGTTCAATCCAAGGGAACCCCTCTGTATACTGATCAATCAACACCTCCATTCGTTGTGGATTTATCGTTGTGGATTATATGACTTTTTCCAATGGATTACAGACTTTGTTTCCAAGGGGTTAAAGCATTGCTACAATGGAATTACCAACAACATTATGGAATTACCAACAACACAATGGAATTACAAAAAACATTGTGGGATTACCTCCTTTGACTTTTGTTTTCCCTTGCTGGATTACATCAAGCTCAAGGACATTCGTCCTTTTATCCTCGCTATTCTGAATAGCAGTTTATCCTCAGGTGTGGTGCCAAAGACTTTTAAACATGCTGCTGCCCAGCCCCTCCTGAAAAAAACTAACCTTGACCTTTCAGTCATGTCCAACTTCCGGCCTGTCTCCAGACTCCCATTCACCTCTAAACTACTGGAAAAAATTGTGGAGTCTCAGTTGAAACAGTTTTTGGGGGATCACGCTATCCTTGAGTTATTCCAATCTGGCTTCAAATCTCTCCATAGCACTGAAACTGCTCTACTGAAGGTTTTTAATGACATTTTCATATCCACAGACGCAGGTGATTCTGTGCTGCTTGTCCTATTGGACCTTACATCTGCTTTTGACACCATCGACCACAACATCCTCATTTCTAGACTGGAGCAGTGGGTGGGCATCACAGGGTCAGCCCTTAAATGGTTTGGGTCCTACCTCTCTGACAGAACCTTCTGTGTCAATATCAAAGATTTTAGTTCGGCATCGACCGCACTCCAGTGGGGGGTACCGCAGGGGTCCATCCTCGGTCCCCTTCTCTTTTCTTTATACCTGCTGCCACTAGGTGCTATCTTCCGCAAACACGACATACCCTTTCATTTCTATGCCGATGATTGCCAAATTTACTTCCCCCTGAGGCACAGAGGCACACGCTCTATTCAGCCTCTTCTTGACTGCCTGGCTGACATCCGGGACTGGATGGCTTTAAACTTCTTAAGCTTCAATGAGAAGAAGTCTGAAGTCATGCTGTTCCATCCCAGTGGCTCACTCATGAACCATGACATTGACCTTTTCTCTCTAGCCCCGCTAGAGAAACAAAAGGTGACTAATCTGGGGGTGATAATGGACCCGTCCTTAAAACTCAACAGTCACGTAAACATGATGGTCAAATCCTGTTTTTTTCAGCTGAGACGGCTGTCTAAGCTGAAGCCTATACTCTCCAAAAAGAACCTCGAGACAGTGATCCACGCCTTCATAACATCTAGGCTTGATTACTGCAATTCACTTCTGTTTGGAATCAGTCAGTCCTCCATTGCTCGTCTGCAACTGGTCCAAAATGCTGCAGCCCGATTTTTAACTGGTACAGGCTATAGAGAGCACATCACGCCAGTTTTGGCCTCCCTGCACTGGCTACCCATTCACCTTCGGATCCATTTCAAAATTCTCATGTATGTTTTTAAATCACTGAACAGTTCCGCCCCATCCTATCTCACTGATCTTCTGCAGCCATATGTCCCACCGCGCTCTCTGAGGTCAGCAGACCAGATGCTTCTCTCAGTCCCAGAAACCCGTCGTAAGCTCAGAGGTGACAGGGCTTTCTCTGT
>NC_056518.1:3595826-3600221 GCF_014905685.2 Nematolebias whitei
ATCATTACTATTTTGCAAATGTTTGATAATCAAATTGTGTTAGTTCACTCAATGTTTACAGGTTGAAGAGAACTACTCATTTTTATTTACATAAACAGTAAGTAATGATTTTTATTCCTCATTCTAAGAAGAAATCAGGTTAATATGCATTTCTTGATTTTTCTGTCTTCAATGAGCAAGTTTTGTAAGTGTGTGTTAAAGTTCAAGTTTCGGTCAACTAAAAGTTTACTGAAAAAAAAATGTCATGTTTAACTTTTACAGCAGATAATAGGAGTAGAGACTCCACGAAGTCTGAAGTTCTCCAATAATCTTTCTGTCTGTCACTAAAACAATCCTTGACTTTTCATAACACCTTACATCACAAACCACACCTCTTTCTGGTCCATCGACCAATCAAAAAGCTCTCAAATGACCCGGAAGTCGACCCATTTAAATGTGGCAACTTCCCAGTCTAGCTGCTGCGCTCTAGAATGAGTTCAACATGGGAGTTTTCAGAGCTTGAGAGTTTTGCTTGGAGTTCTGTCGGATGCAGCTCATGGAGAAGTGTCAAAAGAAGGTCTGATGTCTGTGTCGAGTCTCTGTCGAAGAGAGACGCGACGAGATGAAAAGAGCTTAAAGGAGTAGAGCTCTGAAGGAGTTCAGAGTTCTTGAATCCAGAATGCAGGGACGATTTTGGGGAATTATAACTTCTGTTTGGATGACCTCGCACGACTCTCGAAGTATTTTAGCTGTTCTCAACGGAGACGCTGAAAGAGTCAAAGGAAGGATTCTATACTGTAGTGGACTAAGCCTACGTCGAAACCCAGTCTAAGGTCAAAACTCTTGACCTTTAGAACCTTGTGGGACAGAAGCTGTCATTTCATGTATTTGACTCCATAAATACAGGTTCACCCATCCTGAGACTTTCTTTCTTGAAGATTCAAGTGAAAAGAACACTCTCTTTTTATTATCATTACTATCTTACAAATGTTGATAATCAAAGTGTCTTAGTTCAAACCATTTTAGATGTTGCAGTGAACTAATCAATTTTATTAACTGAGTAATGATTTTATTCTCATGTTAAAAGCTGTGCAGAGTTTATGCATTTTTCTGATTTCTGCTTTTGAATGAGCAAGTGTGTGCGTTTACAAGGTTACAGTCAAACGAAAAACAAGTTGTTATGTTAAAACTGTCATGTTTTAGAATCCTCTCAGACGTAAATAGAGATGTTTTGCACCTGTGTCTTAGGCACGCCAAAACAGAACCCTCTCGGTCTGTGAGAACATTTCTGAGCTGTCTCATAACAATTCTCGCTGTCTCTAACCCCTTACGTCACAAAAACACACCCCTTCTGGTCGTTTCTGACCAATGAAAAATCCCAAAAAGTGAACCGGGAAAGAGCCTTTAAAATGTCAGTACTTCCTGGTCTACACAGACTCACAGGGACACGGAGAGACTCACAGGTATGCTCACAGACTCACGGAGTTACAGAGTTGGAGAGTTCGAGAGTTCAGAGTTCTGGAGTTCTGAAGTTGCTGGAGTAGTTCTGTTAGAGACGGGATGATTCTGACATGACAAAAGCTCTTCCGAGTTCCATGGGATTATAACATTTTCCACTGAGGTGAGCTGTGGCGGACAGAACCTCGCCGCTACTCCGGACGAGTAACAGCATCCTACGGAGACGCTGAAAGGGTGCGTTAAACGGAATCTCGCCTGAGACATCTCCAGGTAAAAGAGTCGTTTTCACCACCTAAGTGTACTGTGAGGAAAAGCTGAAGAAAGCCCGGAGAGTGCCGTTCTGTTCAACACTCTACCTCAAACACCATCTTTCTCCCCTTTAAACTTCATCTTTCATCTTAAACTTTTCTATCAAGTAGAAATTCTCCCAGATATTTAGAAATGTCTGTGTAAAGTGCTTACCCACATTCATGTGGGTAAAAGATCATAGTTGTACAGTTATAAATGTCTGTTGGTGCAGCAACGGAGAAATCATGGCCGTATGATTTTTCCTGATTGATTGCTTTGTTGTTATTTTCATAATTTGCCAAATTAATGTAAATGTTTGATGTTAAATTTGATTCTGTAAATAAATGACCGCATTCATTTTGATGGGTCAAATTTAAATGACGTCTCACTTTGCATTTCCTTAAATTCAGTGCACGTTTTATTCAGTCCAGAAAAATGAGGAACTCGCGTTAAATGATGAATATATCCCAGCATCTGTTCATCTACAATGACAAAATACATGACTATCCCGACGCTGATTTATCATCAACCAGGTAAAAGTTCTACTTCGACCAAGCGTACCGTGACCAAGCTGAGAACTGAAGGAGCGTGCACGTTTCTGGTCAAACAGATTAATTCCCTCACACATCTCTCTGTAAGATAAATCTCCATTTTCCATCTTAAACTCTCCTTTCTCCTAAAATCATTACAGATATTTTAGAAATATCTGAAGCAAAGTTCTCAATCACTGCCGTGTGATTGATGTCTGCTGTTCTGCTGAGAAGTGAGGACAATCGCCGTATTGTGCCCACTTTCTGTGAAACTAGCCATGTTATTGTTTTCATATTTTGCCAAATTAATGTAAATGTGTGATGTTAAACTTTGATTCTGCAAATAAATGACCGCATTCATTTGATGGGTCAAAGATAAATAACGTCTCTCGTTCGCATTTCTGTTAAACTCAATGCACGACATTTACACAGTCAGAAAAATGAAGAACTCGTGAAAATGTATGAATATATCCTGTGTATGTCATACTACATTTTGGTGGCCCGCTACGTGCTCATAAATGACTGTGTATTCGTGTAAAGATTGATTTT
The DNA here is from genome assembly GCF_014905685.2 of Nematolebias whitei. NCBI lineage: Eukaryota > Metazoa > Chordata > Actinopteri > Cyprinodontiformes > Rivulidae > Nematolebias > Nematolebias whitei. Next base: position 3,598,631 of record NC_056518.1, read on the forward strand.
ACATGTTGGCATGAAAAATAACAGTTTGTCAGCTGTGCTGAAACGCCTCTGAAGCTGCGCCGCTTGTTTACGCTGTGTTACGCTGGCGATGTTTTGAAAGCTGAAATAGTGTCATATGTCTTGTGAAAGCTGAAATTGTACGCCTGTTATGGTAACTAAAAGCTGGGTTTGGGTAAAAACGCTTCATTCTGTTTAAAGACGGTCCAGACGCGGGTCTGGTACCGGCTCGGTTCTGAAAAGGTTCGGACGAGTTGTTAAATAGCTAGAAAGACGTTTTTGAGACCGGAGTAGCAGACTCCGTGCAACTCAGAATTGATTCGTTACAGTTTTTAACAGAAAAAGTGCATTTTGACAGTTTAAAAGACGAAAAGTTGACGAACTTATTTCAGGCTAATCTAACATGCTAGTTGGGAAAAACGCTTTGTGATTGGTTAGCTTTGCAGTTGTGGAGCGCTCTGATTCGCTGAGAAGTTGAATGACGGGCCTACGTCATTTCCTCTCACCCTCGTGCCGCTCTGTCATTGGTGATTTCAGTCACGTGACCCGGAAATGAAACTCGTTTTCATAGGGAAATAAAATCTACTTTTTAAAGTTAAAAAACGCTTTAAAAGCTGTATTCTGATGCGTTGTGTCAGTCTTCAAAGTCTAATTGCTAAAATTTTGCCACGTTTGTGTAAAAAATCCATTCAGAAATGTTGGTTTTAACCGAGTCTAGCCGATGCTAATTTTAAGCTAACAGCTAACGACCGGACGCCACAGGAAGTTATAGCTCCCCTACTGGATAACACTAACAGTGTCTGAGTTAAAATTAATAAGGTTGTACTGCCATCTTCTGGAGAAGACGTGAGATCACAGGTTTTCACTTCGCTTTTTAGGTTATTTTAGTGAAATTAAACGTATTTTCTTTTTAAAGGCATTTTTGAGATAATAAACGTTCCTCAAAGCTGAATAATCACTGTTATCTTGCATTTTAAAAGTTATAAAGGTATTTATGCAAAGAGCATTTACCAAAAAAACTTTATTCACTGGTAATCCCTTATAAAAGGTACACAACAACAGTTAGAAACTTTTAAAAATAAGAAGAAACAGTTACAAATATTCACAGAGTTGAAAAAAGTTTACTCATTTGCTAAAAGATAACGCACGTTTAATTGATAAATCACTAAATAAGAGTAAATATTTCAGGATAGAGAGACTTTTCTGATTTTATTTTACCACCTAATCAACCATTCTCCTATTTAATTTCTATAAATAGCAGATAATGGCGGAAGAAGAAGGAAACTCTGACCCCTTGCAATCCAGAGTTGTCGTCCAAGCGGCTTTACATATTTTAACAAATTCAGTTATTGGTAAACAATTAGAGCAATTACAAGACCTTGATGATAATCAAAGATTTGCAGAACTGACAAGTTTAGCAGAAGGGGCTAAAGTGTCAGAGGATACAAAATCGAGCCGTGAACGGTTAGCAAAAATTTCTCTGCTCCTCAAAGCGGAATTGGACCATCAGGCTGCTCAAAATGTCATGCTATCCAGAGGATAAGATCAGTCTGATACGGCTCACTTCGGACAGAGAGGTGTTCACCTTCATCGA
>NC_056518.1:3600321-3601575 GCF_014905685.2 Nematolebias whitei
ACCTCCTTTTGAGGATTTATCAGTGAATGAAAAATTTCTTAGTAAACACCTTTTCTGGGCATAAATACTTTAATCACTTTTTAAATGTGAGATAACAGTACAAATCAGCTTGAGGGACGTTTATTAACTCAAAAATGCTTCTGAGAGAAATAAACAAAACGTTTAATTTCACCAAAATATCCTAAACAGGAAGTGAAACTGTGATTACAAGTTTCCAACAGAAGGTGGCAGTGTAACCTTATTTATTTTAACCTGTCACTGTTAGTGACGTCCAGTAGGAGTCGCGATGACTTCCTGTGGCTTTGGTGACATCCGGTTGTTAGCCGTTAGCTTAAAAATTTAGCATCGGCTAGCGTGGTCCAAAATCACCATTTAATGACGGATTTAAAACTTGAACGTGGCAAAGTTTCAGCGATTAGGCTTTTAATAATTGGATCAGCGGTTCAGAGCCAACTTTAAAGCATTTTTCAACTTTAAACAACAGATTGAAATTCACTATGAAGACGAGCTTCATTTCCGGGTCACGTGACTGAATCAACCAATGATCAGAGCAACAGCGGGGGTGGGTTTTATAATCTGACATCAGAGGAAGTGACGACAGACACGTCACTCGTCTCTCCAGCGAATCAGAGCGTTTCAAACAGCGGTTTTCGACCAATCACGCTTCGTGATTTCAGCTATCTTTGTTAGCATTAGCCTGAACATTCCGGTCAACTTTCGTCCATTTACTATCAAAATGCACAGTTTTAACTGCTACAAATATAACGAAGCACTTTCAACAGTGATCTGAGACGGCGCTCAGCTTTTTAAAACAGCGTTTTATCCATTCAAAACACGACTCGTTCGAACGAATCAGAACCGAGTCCGACAGCCGAAATGGGTCAGAACCCCCGTCCCTCTCTGCCACAGTTTAACAAAATAAAGCGTTTTACCACAAACCCAGCTTCAGTTACACAACAGATGTACAAATTTCAGTTTTTAAATGAACACATTGACGTTACTTTCAGCTCTAAAAACACCACAGACTGAAAACATATCACTGTAATTTCTCTGAACCCCAAAGCTGCAAAACGCTGCGTTTCACAGTCGAACAGAAATCTGCACTTTTAAGCTAATTTCAGTTAAGATCAGATATGCCAACATGATGAATTCAATTGTTACACGAATAACACAGTCCATTTCATGATACCGTACGAGGCCACCAGTATGTAATGAACATAATACCTGTCAGATATTATTCATAATTTAAACGGA
>NC_056518.1:3601675-3606361 GCF_014905685.2 Nematolebias whitei
TGTAATGAACATAATACCTGTCAGATATTATTCATAATTTAAACGGATTCTTTCATTTTTCTGGACTGAGTAATATCGTGTTTTGAATAATTAAATGTGGACGGAAACGTGTTTTATCTTTGACTCACCAACAACAGTGGGTCGTTTATTTAAAAACGATTTAAACACATCACACATTTACAATAATTGGCAGATTGATTTCAATAACACAGCGTAATTAATGAGCTTTACAATGAGAAAATCATACGGCCATGATTTTCACTTGCAACTGAAATACAACAGACATTTCTGAAAATATCTGGATTAATTACTGGCAGATAGAAGAGTTTTAAAGATGGGAAAATGAAGTTTAAATGGAGAGGAAAAGATGGATGAAGATGTAGGTCTGTAGACCAGAACGACACGCTCCCTTGAAGCGCAGCTTAATCCACGGTAAACTGGTAGTTGAAGATCGACTCTTTTACCTTTCTGAAGATATTTCAGTTCCGGCGTAAAGTTCCACTTCAAGCCACCTTTCAGTGTCTCCGTAAGAACAGCTGTGTCCTCAGGAGTCATGAGTTCATCACAGAACAGACTTCTTCATTGTTCAGAGCGTTCGTCGAGTAGCCACAGCGAGACTCGTGGCATCGACGGACTCTGGTCATTCCATTAGAAACTGCTCGAACTTCTGTTCTTCTGAACTTCTCGTTCGAGGTTCTCCGTGGAACTCTGGTTCTCTCTGGAACGTTGTTCAGCTTGGAACTCTTGTTCTCCTCGGAACTAGGAAGTGTTGACCCTTTTAAAGAGGTCACTTCCGGTTCCTCTGAGAACTTCCTGATTGGTTGAAAGAACCAACAGGGGTGTGGTCTTAGTGACGTAAGAGGGTTATTACAAGTCAGAAAAACAGTGGGATGTTTTAAGAACAGACAGAGAAATGTTATGGCGAAATGAGAGACTTTTAGGAGCCAATCCCCTCCTATCTATCTGAAAAAGTTAAACATGACATTTCGTTCCGATAAACATGTTTTTGACCGAAACTTGACTTTTGACCCACATCACGACTTCCTCATTTCAGACAGAAGATCAAGAAAATGAATAATTACTCTGTAACAGACATTAACTTGATTTCTACTTTGAATGAGGATTAAAAATCATTAATACTGTTTCACAGTTGATTTAAAATGAGTAGTTCACTTCAACATTTGAAAATGATTTGAACTAAACACACTTTGATTATCAAGATATTGTAAAATAGTAATGATAATAAAAAAGAGAGTGTTCTTTCAATTGATTAGTGCAGGATACAATTAGAAAGTCTCTGGATGAGCTTAATTTGTGTTTCTGGACACAAATCAATGAAATAACAGTTCCTTTTCCAAGAAGGCCCTCAGGGTCAGGACTTGACCTGAGGCTTAGTTCACTACATTAGCAAACGGTCAAGAGTTTAAAGGTTTTCTGAAAACTTTAGAAGAGAGACCAGATATCATATGTATTCAGGAGACATGGCTTAAACCTCACTTAGACTTCATAATTCAAGGTTATATAACAATACGTAAAGATAGATGCAGTGGAAATGGAGGAGGGTGTGCAACATTTGTCAGACAAGGAGTAAATTATAGTCAGATAATTGATACTGAACTTGAGGTGGTAGCTATTGAAGTGTGGAGAGGTAGAGAATGTGTTACACTGATAAACTTCTATAATCCATGTAAAAAACTACATATGTAGAAAAAGAACAATTGGAATCATTGTTAGGTCAGTGTAAAGAGAGTATTATTTGGTGTGGGGATTTTATTGCACATAGCACTTTATGGGGTGAAAGAAATGATGTAAATGGTAGTATTTTAGAGGAAGTGTTGGATGAACAGGAATTGGTATGTGTAAATGATGGTACAGGTACAAGGTTAAATATTGCACAGGGGTCGGAGTCAGCACTTGATCTCACAGTTGTGTCTCAGCGTTTAGGAGGAAGGATAGGTTGGAGAGTTTATAAAGAAAGTTCCAGTGATAGTGATCATTATCCAATTTTTGTAGATACAAGGATCGACTGGAATAAAAAACAAGAGATGAGAGCAGCTAGGTGGAATATTAAACGAGCTGACTGGGGCAAGTTTGCTTTTTAAGTTGAAAGAAAAATCAATGAAGTAAAGAAAGACTTAAGTATTCATGAATTTGTTAAAAATCTCAGCAATGCTATTTCAGTAGCTGCAAATGAATCAATTCCTAAATATAAAAGTAATCAAAAGAAAAGTCTAGTTCCTTGGTGGACATAAGACTGTTCAAAGGCAGTTAAATGTTGACATAAAGCTTTCAGAGTACTTAAACTACAGTAAATACTACAATGAAGAACAGTTTAAGGAAGTTAGCATGACAAATGATGATCTTTCTATAATTCATTTGAACTGTAGAAGTGTAAATGCAAATATATCTTACATGCTAGAAAATCTACAAAACATAAAAAAAACTTTTACAATAATAGCACTATCGGAGACATGGCTTAATGATGAAAATATAAAAAACATCCACATTGAAGGATATGATTTCCATTATATAAACAGAAAAAATAAAAGAGGTGGAGGAGTAGATATATTTATAAAAAAGGAAATAAAATGTAAGTTAATTAAAGAAATGTCTATGGTTGTTGATAATATGATGGAAATGATTACAGTGAAAATAATAAACAAAGATGGAAAAAATATTATAATAAGTTGTGTGTATCGATCGCCAAGTTCAAAGATAGACATTTACAGATAAAATATTAGAATTATTGGTTAAGAGTGGAAATAAAAAAGTTTTTTTTTATGTGGTGATTTCAATATTGATTTGGGCAACATGACAGACTCTAATAATACCAGTATATTTATGAACTTGATGAATAGTTTAAATTTATATCCGTTGATATTAAGGCAGACTAACAACTCACAGTGCTACGTTAATCGATAATATATTCACAAACATAGAAGATGATGATGTGATAAGTGGAATATTGATGATGGATATCAGTGATCATTTACCAATTTTTTCCATTTATAAATGTGATGATAATAAACCAAAAAAAATAAAAAGTATAAATACAAAAATAAACACATCAAAACAAGCATTGGATAAATTTAAAGAAGACTTAGATATACAAAAATGGGATGAAGTACATGTGGATGATGTAAACAAATCGTATGATGAATTTATGAGGATCCTTGAAGTTTTGTTAAAAAACAATTGTGTAAAAAAAATCTACATAAAAGATAAGAAAGTCGATCATCCTTGGATGACTAAAGGATTGAAGAATGCATGTTAAAAAAAGAATAAACTTTATTCATGGTTTATGAAATCTAGAACATTAAATACTGAAAAAAAATACAAAAAGTATAAAAATAAATTGGTAGGGATAATAAGAAAACATAAAATGGAATATTATAGTCAATTATTACATAAATGCAGTGGTGATATGAGAGCGACATGGCGAGTAATTAACAATGTTTTAAGTAAACAAAATGTCAGGATTTGGTAGTCAGGGACGAACCCAGTTGTGCAGACAGGACTCAACTCGGCAGATTATAAAAATAAATATTTAATGGTGGGTAACGAACAAAAATAAACAACTGACGTGGCAGCAAAACTTACGTGAACGGAAGGCTCAGAGGGAAACTCAGGGAGGACTCAGGAGAGCTCAGGGGAAACGCAGGAGAACACAGAGACCCAACGAATACGACCCGACGAAGGAACAAAACAGAACAGGAGGCTTATATACAAGGACAAGACAAGACGTGATTACAACAGCTGTGACGAGACAAAGGTGGCACCAATTAAACTGACGAGGAAACACAGACACAAACAGAAACAGCAAATGGTACCATCCTTACAGAAAATGGTAATAGGGGATTGTCACAACATTTTGTTGAAAACAATGTGGAAATTTATGATGATACAGAGATTGTAAATGGATTTAATAATTATTTTGCAAATGTGGGATTAAGTTTTGCAACATCAATTCCTAAAGTAGATGGTAATGTGAGTTATTTGATCAATGGATGTGCAAACAGTATGTTTCTTAATGGTACTAGTAAGGAAGAAATAATGAAGGTAGTTGGACAATTTGCTGATAAAAGATCCAATGATTGTGAAGGAATGAATATGTGGATTGTGAAGGAAATAATAAATAATGTGTTGGAACCATTTACATATATCTGTAATTTATCATTTTCTAAAGGCATTTTCCCAGAAAGAATGAAAATCGCAAAGGTGATTCCAATTTTTAAAAATGGTGAGAAAAGTTTGTTTAGAAATTATACACCTATATCGTTGTTGCCACAGTTTTCTAAAATTCTTGAAAGATTATTTGTGTCCAGGCTGGACAAATTTATAGATAAACATAATATTTTGAGTAATGAACAATACGGTTTCAGATCTAATAACTCAACATGTCTGGCTCTTATGGATTTAATGGAACAGGTTACTATGGCGATAGATGAGAAGCAATATTGTGTAAGTCTATTTGTTGATTTGAAAAGGCTTTTGACACCATTGATCACGCTATTTTGCTTGAAAAATTGAAACAATATGGTATTAGAGGTCTAGCCATACAGTGGATATCTAGCTATTTAAACAGAAGAAAACAGTTTGTACAGATTGATGAGGTTAGATCTGGTTTGTGTAATGTCTCATGTGGAGTACCTCAAGGTTCAGTTCTTGGGCCTAAGCTGTTTATTT
>NC_056518.1:3606461-3621228 GCF_014905685.2 Nematolebias whitei
CTTTATCCTCCTCCTCTTAAGGAGGGGTTAGAGGTTCTTTTTGGAAAATTACACCATCCTTTTTCTAGTATGTGACTCTTGTTTTTATATCTCAACCGGTCCTAACCGGTCTTCTGGGTACTTTCCACAAAGTTGTTTTTTTGCTTTGTTTAGGTACTTTCCAGAACTTGTTATTTACATATGTTTCCTGTTTTTGCTCTGGGTACTTTCCACAAAGTTGTTTTTGCTCTGATTAGGTACTTTCCAGAACTTGTTTTTCACATATGTTTCCTGTTTTTGCTCAGAAGTGCGTCACCACGAGATGAGTCAAGATGAACTTACACGACCTTTTGTTCTTATGTTCACTACACAAGGGGTATATATTAACCATCATTTATAGTTTGTACTTTGAGCTTTCATGGCTGGTTTCTGTTCTTTGCAGCCTTCTACTTAAGAAATGTACAGGCTTGTTTTTGATACATCAGGTCTCGATCTGCTGTCAACACTTTTCAATAACAAGTAAATCATACAATCATATAATCGGTTACACAATTCTTATAAATCATTACATATCATTAGTTGATTACTTGTTGATTATTGGTAAAACACTTTTGATTACACATTTTTACGTTTAGCTTGATTACTATTGATGATTTTTAAAGCAGAAGTTCAGTCCTTTGCTCTCAGCTGTGGAGGAGAATGGATCATCCTTCACCTTCATTAAAGCTGGTTGACTGTTCCTTTATCATTTGGACACCAGGTTTATCGACACCCCCTTCTTGAAGTCAGATCCTTCTCCTTTTTGGCGCCAGGTCTGCTGTATCCTAGCACTGTTCTCCCTCCCAGGAGTCAACCACTGTCATGTTGTCCAGGTCGGTGTTTGGCGTGAACTGTCCTGCCTGATCGTCATCTGGTGCCATTCGCTTCCTGGGCCCCTGGGCTTGTTGGGCCTCGTCAGTGGTTTGACCAGGCAGGTTGACCCCTGGTAGGTCAGCCTATCTGTCAGACTGAATGGTCGGTGGTTCTTCGATTAGTGGTGAATCCACAGGGGTAATAGGTTCTATGACCATTTGCCCCTTGGTTGGTGGAATCTTTGCAACTAGATTGGGCATTTCACGGAACAGATTCAGCTTCAGGGGGACAACCGTCAATACTTCAGATTCACCTAGTTCTGATAGGGGGAGCCCGTCTGGTGTTAAGGTCGGGGGCTCAGAATCTGCTGGGCTGGTTAGGTCAGTGAGAATGGTGCCATTGGTACTCAAGGATCCAGACTGCCTCGCCTCACTACTCAGGTACTTACTGAAGTCATCTAGGTAGGTATCCAAGAAACTTGGAGTACCGTTCTAATGGGAGTTCGAGTGACCTTTGGGTCATCTCCACTTCCATGGGCTCGGCATCATACTGGGACTTTGCTGATAAAGGGTTGGGTGGGTCAGTGGTCGGTTCCTGGGGCTGGCTGGCCGTTATGGTTGGGGTCATAAAGATATTATCACTGGCGTTTCTACTTTTTTTTAAGACTATTGTGGGTACGGAGACTACCGGAGGGGTAGTTGTCAACCCTGCTGTTAAAGTGGCCGAAATTGATGAGGACATGGGTTCTTGTATAAACTTAAAAGATAGGCCATGGACCAAGGGTAACCCTGTAGCTAAATGATAGGCTACAAGCCTGGTCACTTTGTTGGTGTTTTCCCAGAGCTTTACTATCACTGGGTAATATGTGGCTCGTGGGGGGATGGCTGCTGTAGGTATATAGGGATCAGAGCCCTCGGCTGATGTCCAGATGATCTTGCAGGTGCTCTCCATCTCCCAGCACTTTTCTGCAGACACTTGAGGGAGACTTCCGGGCTCATCTGAGACTAGAATGCCATGTACCTCTGTCACGATCACTACCTTAGAGTGACAGCCCTGGCACCACCAGGTTGGACCCACTGCCCATAGGAAACGGGTCTTCTCCAGCCCTAGAAGGCAATAACAGCAGACCGTTAAAGGTTCTGCCGCTGTCAAGTTGTTGGGGCGCTGAACCTGCATGGTGACTGTTGTGACTTTGGTCTAAAACCTATTCCCTTAACTACTTTTTAGAGTAAGGTTTTCTTAAACTGATAAAGGGTGATTCTACCCTGTCATCGGGTGATCCCACAATATGTGCGGGTAATGAATTTCTCCCACTCTTCCAATTGGTTTATTTGTTGGGTTGTTATTACTGTTTTCCAATCACAGTACCCAGGTAGCATCAACCCAGAGGTGTTGGAGATTCCGTATTCCCTATATGTAACTCTGATGTATCTTTCCTGCCCTCTAGTTTCTGTTATTTTGATCTTGCATTTGTTACTACAAGGTGTTTCTTTAATCCTCTTGATCTGCTGAAGGTCATACACTTCCTCTTCGCAGTGGCAGAGGATGATCTCTCCGGTTTTTGTTGTTACTACGAGTTTGTCTGGGACTGTGAAAGCGAACGCCCAGTTGCTGTAGACGGTCGCTGCGATCAGGATGTAGAACAGCGTCTGCATTCTGCTCCTTATGCCTTCTAGAAAGAGAGTACATGTAATATAATGTGGCAAGGCAGTAATAATGAAATCAAGGTCTGTTTTACTCTCGGTCCTCATCGTGTTTTCGAAACACTCAACTTCGTATTGCTGGGCCTATACAGGCCGTCAGCTATCCATTGAGCCTTTCCCAAACCGATGATACCTCGAGTTTACAGGATTCAAAAGTAAAATTAAACACAAAAAGAGAAAAAATAAACATTTTAAGTTCACTAAGTCAATCAACCAAAATTAATCAAAAATAGCGTGAGCGGGGAGGGGTTAAGCTGTTGTTGGTTACTTGATGATGCTTGTTCATCTTTGGATTGGCTTTTCTTTTCACCCTCCTGAGATTCTGCGGCCTTCGCTGCCCTCCGGTGCAGGGGGAGCTGGATCAGGTCTTGGCTTAAAAATAGCGGCATAGGTCATCATCCATACCACTGTAGGCACTGTGGTGCAGAGGCTGGCCCAATAGGCCATTGTACATATTCCCCAGACCAGACTCCATCCAATTAAGACGGCTAGTTTTAAGATCCATTTACGTCTGTTCTGTGGTTGCAGGGATACTATCTGATATAGCATATTTGCCAACACAGCTACGGCTACCGTCCCTTTGACTATAGTTGCCACTATTCTCCCAGCGGTACCTCCGCAGCTTGTGACTGGTATAGGTAAAGGAGTAAGTGCTGCCGCACACTCAAGACCTATCACTGTGGAATATTCGATCAGCCATGCTGAAATTATGATCTTTTGCAGATAGGTGAGTTTGATTATTCCTAACAGGTAGGTGACAAATAAATGAGGTGATATCTCAGGTCTTCTGAGTATCACGTGGGATACGATCACTCTAGTGTACATCTGGACTGCTACTAGAAATCTTATCAATCGTTCCTTACTCCAGTCTCCTGTATGGCAGTAGCACATCCATGCAACCATCGTTAAAAAGTATTCTATATTGCTCCCATTAAAACAGGCTGGACATTCTGACCAAATGGTAAGATTGGGAGTTACGGTAACTTCTGTCTCCCAATCCATAATACTCACATCGGTTGTTGGGGTACAAGACTTGCAGTCGTCTTGGTTGTCCATAAGAATTATGAATTGCTTCTGTCCTGATCCTTGCTCTTTGCTGCCCCGGGGTAAGAGTGAAGCCGCTTCCCTGTCTATCTAATTTAAAGCTGAGCCGCACCCTGCTCTGGTGGGGGTGGCCTATTGCCCCTCCTTCATGGGCGGCACCCAGCTCTGAGGCATTCCTGCAAGAATACACGTCCTAATAAGGCAACAGCTATCACTCGGACCAGGCTTAACAAATAAGGCCATATTTTAAGGAAGATACCAACAGTCCATCCTTCAACAGTTTCTCCTCCTTCTCTTATCACTTCTCCTACGCCCTTCACTACGTCCGTGACTTTTCGACCTACTGTATAACTAACGGTCTCATACCATGCGCAAGTGTGTTCATCTTCATGTGCGCCACATTTTTTTCCAGCTTTCCTCTGGATACTGGCATGTGAGATTCGAGTAGATTTTATTTGGGCCTACCCACTCATAGCCATTTATCTCATCGCCTAAACATAAGCTGCGTCTTACTGCGTGGCCTTCAACCAAAGCTATCATTGAATCTGAGACAAAGGGGACTATTACTCCTTGAATTTGTTTCCTGGCGTGAAGCTGATGTCCTAATATCTTACTTGCGCAGGTGCTCTCGGGTACTGATTTTTTCCACTTGCCATTATATATTTTCCAGACTACCTTAGCTGCGTGCATGGTATATTCAGTCCCATAATAACTCTTACAGTAGCTTTCCCATCCTGGTATCCTATCACAAGGCCTTTGGGCCAGTTTAATGACACATTGTGTTTCTGCCGCATTACAAGTCATGTGCCATGGTCTAGGACTAACATACCTATCTGGTCTATACAGGGCACTTGCCCATATATCTTGCTCTTTATAATAGACCGTAGCCAAATACTGATACTTAATCCAGTAATTATTTGAAAGTTGCAAACACGGGGCTACCCATTCTCTAATTTCTTCTTCCTGAAACCCCCACCATGTTCTAGAGTCATCTCGGTGATGATATTCATGCCAAGCTTGGAGCAAGATTTTAACCGTTTTTTGTCTGTGTAATTCTGTACAGTCATATCGCCAAGTGGACATGACGGCGACCTCTGTCTCCCATAATCTACATCTGGGCGATGCCCCACTACTCTCCCACACTGAGTTGTTAAGACTAAGGAAAATTTGTTCAGCTACACATTTATCTATTTTGTCAAAATCACCTTTGGGTGCACTAAGAAGCTCATTTGGTTTTGGTAGTTTTTGTACATACATGTCCGTATAATACGGTCCCATGAGTCCTTCGTGAGTCCTGGCATATCCCTCTACGAAGTCACCTTCGAAGTGAGGCAGCCTAGTCAAGTCAAGTCAAGTCAGATTTATTTATAGAGCACATTTAAAACAGAAACTGTTACCAAAGTGCTTAACAAAAATATCACATCATCAGATAAAAAGTAGCAAGATATATTTACAGCACATGGAATAAAAATATAAAACCAAAAACAATTAGAAACAATGAAATACTAAATCAGATCACGTTGTGTCAAAAGTCAAGGAAATAATAACAAAAAGCATAAACTCAGTCAGAAACAATGAAATACTAAATCAGATCAGATGACCTTGTGTTAAATAGGAATAATAACAAAAGCATAAACAGAATCAGCATCAATGAAAAACCAGATCTAAAGCTGATCACACTGTGTTAAATGTCAATGAGTATAAATGTGTTTTTAGGAGAGATTTAAAGGCAGAGACTGAGGTGGCCTGTCGAATGTTGATGGGCAGATTGTTCCAGAGTTTAGGGCCCACTACTGAGAACGCTCGATCTCCTCTGAGCTTCAGCCGGGTTTTTGGTACGGCCAAAAGCAGCTGGTCTGATGATCTCAAAGCCCGAGAAGGAGTATAAGGATGAAGAAGGTCGGAGAGGTATGATGGTGCAAGGCAGTTAATGCACTTGAATGTCAGCAGGAGAATTTTAAAATCAACTCTGACACGTACAGGAAGCCAGTGAAGGGAGGACAGAACCGAAGTAATGTGCTCAAACCTGTGAGTTCCTGTTAAAAGCCGAGCTGCAGCATTTTGTACGAGCTGGAGACGTGAGAGTGAAGCCTGACTAACCCCAACATAAAGTGAGTTACAGTAGTCCAGCCGGGAAGTAATAAATGCATGGACTAGTTTTTCAAGGTCGAATCTGGACAGAACGGACTTGAGCTTTGCTATCTGCCTTAGCTGAAAGAAGCTCTTTTGTAGAACACAGTTGATCTGTTTATTAAACTTAAAGTCCGAGTCTAACACTACCCCGAGATTGGTAACCGACTGCTTTAGATGAGGCTGAAGGGAGTGCAGGTTTACAGGATCAGTGACAGTGGTAGAGCTTGGGTTAAACACAATGACCTCAGTCTTCTGATCATTAAAACTCAGCCTAGGCTCAATCCAGACCCATGGTAATGTCAAATTTAGCCAATCTTCATGCCAGGCATTAGTTGGGTGGAATATAGCTGCCCAGCTCCAGTAATAGTAACGCTGGTTCTGTACTGGAGTTATGGGTAGATAATTTTGAGTGGTACATTCGGTATATAGGTTCCAATAACAAAACGGGAGCCTATTCAATTTAGTTGTTATACATTGCTGTTTCAGGTCTGGTCTAGCGATCTTTCCATCTATTATTTGGTGTCGTTCCACCCACATCGTTTTAACCTCAGTTGCTGTTCCTGAGGTTGTGTAGGTAGCCTGTTAGATTCCCAGTCTGTAGCATTGATTTTGAGCTTCTTTTCATGTTTTACTGTGTGGATTACCTTATTTTTGGTCGAATTCAGGTATTTACCTGTGTGATTTCTTTGAATGAGAGGGGGAATTAGGTCACAATCTAAGTGGATATTACCCCAGAATTCCCAACGAGGGAGTATCGCTTGGCAGCTGTCGTTTTTAGGTGGGGCCGGAAAAATTACTTCGTGGTCCCAATAGCCTTGACGCCTTAATCCAATTAACGGTCGACAGCTCTAATCGCAGTGCCACTCGGGGGGTTCATCCTGAGGTTGTATCCAATTACATCTTGTTGTTCGTTCGATTCGATCATGCAAGACTGCTATCCAGATGATCCTTCCATCAGGCAGTATCATTAGATTCGTGACGACCCAATTGGGTCCGTCAGGTTCTGGTTCAGTGGAATGGTTAGCTACGGTTAGGTTCTCGGCCATTAAAGCCGAGCTCCATCCTGCGGTGACTTTCAGCCTGTTCATCCAGGCCTGATGACCTGCTCTCTTTACTTTTTTCCAGGCGGCCGTTTGGTTCTGGATGCTCTTTGTCGGGTTCCATGGCAGGAAAATATTCTTTGCGGTGACATTCCAACAGGTCATGTTTGCATATTTTGATCTTCCTTGGGCAACTGTCTCATGTGTCAGGCTCCAGGGTCTGACTCCGGCTAGGTATAAGATAACCAACAATATTGCTAAGCCTATTAACACTACGAATCCCCGCAGCAGGGTTCGTAGGCAGGTTGCTTTATCCAAAATCGTAATCCTTAGATGGTCCTTAGGTCGGTTTGGGGTCGCTTCATCATCGCTTTCATCGCTGCTTGAATCATCACTGTTGGAGTTTCTGTTTCTCAGTTGAGCCATCTCGAGAGGGGTTTTTGCTCCTTCTGGTTCCACGTCTCTGCCTTGAGTGTCTGCGGGCTGTTGACACTTGTCCTTTAAGGAGCTCCATGTATAGAGGAGAAGGGTGTGGCAGCCCTGGTTGTAGTCCTTTCCACACCCATTTCCATTGCGTTACTAGCCATTCTTTGAGTTTGCGTTGGGGTTGATATTGAAATGTGATAGGGCCATGTTTCATGTCCATCTGGAAGGTTGGTACGGCCGCGTCTGCTAATGTCTCTATTTGCGTTATCAGGGGACTTCCTTGGTATAGGACGTGTACTGCATAACCCTGTCCTGTCAAGGCCAGTGTGTGTGATCTGGTTTGGTTATCCGATGCCTTTCAATTCTTATAGGCAGGTTTTGATTTTCGATCACGTACCGTTTTGGGTTTTTCATTCTTCTTGTGATAGCTTCCACCATTTGCGGGCTTGTGCTCCAAATTATTATTCCTCCTATCGAGATTTCGAAAAATTGGCTCTGGTATGGCTTGTAGTAATTAAGTCCCCATCTAAGCTTTATTTCCTTTCCCCATAGGGTCAGGTAGACCACGTTAAATATCCATGGGGACGTTGGTGGGCAAGGTTGGAGCTGGGTGTCATATTTAGGGAGATATACTTGCTTTGAATGTTGTTCCTTTTGGGGATCGTCCAGGTGAGGTCTTCTCTTGTACTGGCGAATGGAGTAGAAATAGTTTCTCGTGTGGTTGTTCCATTTAGAGAAGTCAAATTCTGGTTTGTCGAGCCATACTATGCCATCTGTAGTCTTTAAGGCTGGTATTGTTGAGCCAGTTTGTTTACATTGGATCAGTACGTTGGTTACTCCAGCACTAAGGGGTTTTGTGTTTATAATATCTTCCTTACTTACGGAGCTCCTGGTGAGGGTGCAATCAGACATGCTCACGTAGGGTATCTTGTCTTCGGGTAGGCCGGGTACGTGGGCTGCTTGGATCCAGATTCTCTGGGATCTCTGTTTGTTACCCGTCCTTTATAAAGCTCCACGCTGAGCAGTGAGGGGTGGTGCAAGTCTGGTCGTAATCCTCGCCACACCCACTTCCATTGTCTGACCGACCATCCGGAAGGTTCTCCTAGGGGTCCCTCCATTGGCTCAAGCTGATCACCGAGATAGTTAATCATCTCGTCCCAATCGCCGGGTCTTTCGAATGCTTCTCCCAACACTCGCCCTACCAGCTCCTCTCTTGCGGCCCTATGTTGGTCATAGGCATCTCCCATCTCCGTCAGCGCTGTTGTTAGGCTGATCAGCGGGTGTCCTCTGTAAGATACTTTTATTCTGTTTGCCGCTCGTACGGGATGTGAATTCCACTTGTCGAGGGGGGTTAGGACTCGGT
Source organism: Nematolebias whitei (assembly GCF_014905685.2). NCBI lineage: Eukaryota > Metazoa > Chordata > Actinopteri > Cyprinodontiformes > Rivulidae > Nematolebias > Nematolebias whitei. The sequence continues at coordinate 3,615,002 of NC_056518.1, forward strand.
CATACAACATTTTTAGAGGTAACTGAGTGTTCTCAATCACCACTCGCTCTGGTTCTGCTATTCTCTTGTTGATTTTGGTTCTTAGCGTTGGGCTCGTGGCCCAGATTATTAGTCCTTCCAGAGAGATTTCAAAGTACTCTGTTTGGTGAGGTTCTTCATAATTTGGGTCCCATTTGAGTGTAACTAGCTTATTCTATATTTCCAACTGGACCATATTAAAGATCCATGGTGTTCCCATCGGGCTAGGATTATATGGGAAGTTTAAGTCATCACTCAATAGGGTTAGGCCAGAAATTCTGTGGCTAGCTTTAGTGAGGTCTGCTTCTCTAAATGTCTGCAGATGTGAATTATAATAATTTCTTGTTTTTGCTAGGAAATTTGAAAAGTCCTTTTTTGGTCTGTCCAATTTCATCACTTGTTCCTCACAAGCAGGGTCGGCTTATATATTTCAGTTCCGGGTGCTTGAAACAAAAAATTCTGCACTTCTTCTTCACTTGTATGGTCACTCTGAGTATCGAGGGCATTAACTTTATACTTCCATATTGGTAAGGCTGCTATTGCTCTGGTTTTAACGCGACACGTTTCAATAGGCATGACTTGCTTTACGTGCCCTATTCTCTTCCAGAAGTGACTTGGGCTTTTTATCGTTTTTCTCAGAGGTTCTTTACCTTTTCTTTTCCTGCGATGACTCCCAGCGATGTGTCCAGCGACCCCTTGCTTAGTTCCTACTTGTGCGCTTTCTTGTTCGCGTGTTTCCATTTTACTTGGAATGCTTTCTTGGCCCAACTCTTCAGTCCTTGTTTTTTCTCAGTTTTGGTCGGTACAGGCTCCTCCGAGCAGTTTTTGTATTCATCAATCGGGTGGGCTGTGGCTCCCACCGAGTACATTCCTTGGTATCTGTATTCCTCAATCGGGTGGACTGTGGCTCCCACCGAGTACATTTCTTGGTATAGTGCAATGACCATCTGCACAGAAACTTTAACCCTCTGGGTGGAGTCGGGCCTTGTGGGCATTCCTGCCCTCTGTACAGCAGTTCCGGGGATCTGAAGTGCTCCGTTCCTTTCCCAAGCTTCAGGGGTTACTAAGTATTCGGCTCTTTTTTGCATGGGTTTAGCCTCGTGCTTGGCCCATCCATCCAGACTAGTGGTATAATAATATAAGTTGTTATGTCTGGTTCCGGTCCCTCGGGGGACGTCTGGCAGGGGCACTAGGGGGATTTCCTGGTTCATGATTACTTCCGCAATTAGCTGAGCCCACGTCGTTAACTCCCAGGGCCCTGTCCAGCCTCCCTGTCAAGCCCCACCGGTTTCTTTGTCAGGTAACTTACTTGCTTCTTCTTTACTCCCTGCGCCTGATTGGTTTCAGAATACTCTGAAAACTAAGGGAAACTGCTGAGTACCGAGGGGGGCATTCCTTTTTTTACCCCTCGAAGGATCATAGGGCCAGGCTTGTTACACAGCCTGCTCGAGCAAGTCTCTGGGATTCCAATTTTTCCTGTGCTGCTGCTTCTCCTTTCTTTCTTTTAATTCTCCTAGTTCTGGGTATAGAGGTGGGGCCGAAGGTGTTACCTTTAGAGAGCTGTAGATGAGTTCTTGGTCATACTGTTGTTCCGTTAGGGATCCCTCTAAGATCTTGGTTTCCTCCTCGTCAAGCTGAGTTTTGAAGGATTTGAGGGGACTGTGATACCTCCTTACTTGCCAGCCCATTGCTCTCTCAGAGTGCAGCAGTTGGCCTTCCTCCATCTGTGTGTCACAGGCTGAACAGTATTTTACTTTGGTTCCATCCCACTCGCATGCACAGTCTTTTGGGCCTTTTCCGCTTTTATCCCATTGTGTGATGATAGTTGCTCGAGGTAATGTGGTAATCCTGCATTCTCCACAAATGAATGCATCATCACCTTTACGGGTTTTAGTTGCAGCTGTCATGCGTCCATCTTATTTGTTTTAGGCTTGATGGGTTTCTTCTTCCCTGGTCCTTCCCAAAGAAGAGGCAATCCACTTGGTTTCAGGCAGAGCGTACAGTTGTTCTCCAGCAAGCTCCACTTGAAGGTTTCTCCTTCCTTTGGCAGGTATCCTTTTTTCGTATACTCCAATGTGCTCAAGGCCCTACCCGTCCAAAGCCCTGAAACTGTTCTTTTCAGTATCACTCCCCCGCATATAGTGGCCATTCTAATATAAGGGAGCATGATGCTTGGTTCTGTGGCCATACTCTGGTTTCTGGTTTCAACTAGCTAGGAATTGGCTTCAGTTGCTCTATTCCTTGGATCCCTTTCTTCACTAGTTCAACTGTGTTTTTGTCTAACACTTTTTTTTACTCTGTCTGTGGCATTATATTTGGGCTTCACTGCAACTGCTGATGGGTGATCCTGTCCTCTGACCCACACCTTCTGTCCCACTCTGAATGGGGCCTCAGAGTCTGACTGTTCCTCTTTATCCCCAGAGCTCCGCCCAACTTCAGGCGTGCTAAACTGTCGTTGGTTGAGCTCTTCTGAGGGGGAGGGTCTACTAGTTCGTCTCCTGTCATTCAAGGCTTGGCCTATTTCCACAGTTTTAGTACTCCATTCTTTGGTGTTAGCATTTTTAGCTATCCAATTTTTGACTAAACCTATGGTTCTTTCTGCTACTCCATTGGCTTGAGGTGTGTAAGGAGGCAAATAAACGCGCACAACCCCAAAAGTCTGACACCAGTGATCTACCTGTGCATTGCAGAAATGTGTCCCATTATCGGTTCTCAACTCTTTTGGAACTCCTAACGACCCAGAGACCTGCTCCAGCATATTTTCATTCTTCTTAGCATCACATCATGTACTATTCCTAAGTAAGCGGTCCTAAACTTACTGGTTAGGGGTTTGTGGGCTGCTAACGTGGGGTATGAGGGCATCATTAAGATGTTGGCCCACTCTCCCAAAGTAGCTTTAACAGTTAGTTCCACTGTCTCCTCTGACCTGTCTGCCCATACTGGTGGAATGTCATAGTGATTTTGGCCAGCTTCAGGGATGTAGGTTCGACGTCCATCACTCGCCTGCACCGGAACCCAACTCAAATCCCTGGCCAACCTTTCTGATGCTCTATGTACGTCCAATATTTCAACCCCCTTCTTTTGTCCTTTTCTTTGTCCTATTCTCAATGGCTTAACTGGACCCTCGTATTGGCCTGCTATCGATCCTAGACTGGCACTACCTTCATCATCGGTGTGTTCCTGACTCGGGTCTGCATCTGGTTCTCCCTGGGAGCTCTCTTCGTCACTTTCCTCGCTCTCTAAGTTTAAAGGTTGTATTTTTGCTAATGTTTTACTCTCTGACTGTCCCTTTTGTGACTCTGCGCCGCTTCAGCGTCGTCTTGTGGCCGAACTTTTCAGGTCCTTTTCTGAGGGTGAGGTCAAAGGTGTTTTCGACCCCTGAGGACTGATCCTTAACGGGTCTTCACTTTTCTTGGCTCCCGGTGATGTTGACGATTTTTCTGTGTCCTCTTTCCCTAACTTTAGGGGTTCCTTGATTGTTTTTTCCTTTGGTTTTGGCATTGAGGCCACGATTCTGGATTTTCGATCTTCATCTAGATGAGTGGGGGTCACTATAATCATTTCTTTTAAGTGGGCCTCTGCTGGCATGTCTTTGGCCAGGTATGTCATTGAATTGACTGCCACTCGTTCAGCTATTTCCCACTGCAGATGATGGGACCGGAGCCCATCTATCCCTATCACTATGCGCCTGAAACTGAACTCTATGGCTCGGAACACTCCTTTCTGCAAAGCTTCTAACATTTCCCTGAGGTAGCCGGTGTCGCTGGTTGCTTCCTTATAGTTCAGAATCGGAATGTGTATTATTGCATAATATGGAGTGTCAGCCCCACTAGTCATTCTCGTTTTTGGCTCTGTGCTCTTTAGTTTACCAACAAGATGATTTATTTCAGCTTGGTACTCCCTACCAGCTACTTTTTTTAGAGCTTTTCTGTAGGTGAAGTTATGGATTTTGTATTTATGATTTGTAAACACCAGTAATGCATCCGCCTCCATAGACCATGGGGTCCCTATCACCTGGTATACTCAGGTACCATTTTGAAACTTCACGCATTGAGTCCCCTTTGGGACTGGTTCAAGGACCTGTTTGAGCCCTACTGTTTTCCTGATTTTCTTTTTTGGTTTCTTTTGGGAATTTTCTTTCTCATCATCTTGACTGGAATATGACTGATTCTAGTTCTTGGTGTTTTTCTTTAGTTTTCTTTTTCCTGTGAGTTTTTGGGGTTTCCCCTAAGGGGCCCTTTTTAAGATTCTTTTGCTCACCCGGCTGGTCTTTTAGTGGTTCCGTCTGCTCCTGAGTTGGCACCCTTCGCAACTCCCCCTCTGTCCATCCTGCTCCGGGTGCTCTAAGCTTTTCCATCTTCTCCACTATACTTTGAGCAAGAAGGTCTAGGTTTTTGTTAAGCTGTTTCTTATACTCTTCACCCTCTGTCCACTCATCATTACTTTCTTCGGATTTGGTTTCTTTTTTGAATCTACTTGTGAATAACCTTAGTCGCTCTGCTTTTATTTCCTCGTCTGTATCTAAATCTGAGTTGTATTTGGAAGCATTCCTGTACCTACCCAGGTCTGGAGTGGAGCTCGCAAACGCGGGACGGCGATGAGAGGCGGGAATGTAAGCTCTCTCTTTTGGCCTCACGTCTCCTAGGCTTCCTCATTCTGTTTTGATTTGGAGGGGTGTATATTTTCTTTAACCTTATCTTCCACTGGTATTCCTTTGTCTCCTTCGTCGTTGTCCGACTCTTCAGGGGTATGTGCGAGGGAGCTTTGCTCACTTCTCTGGTCTATCTCTGACTTTTTTTCTTTCCTATATTCTCTCATTTTTGTCAATTCTTCTTCATACTCCTTGTATCTTGCCGCTGCTCTTGTTTCAGGGTCTATGGTGATCCATCCCAATCCTGTTACTCTGGTTATCATTTTTACTAAGGGGTCATACTCAGCTGAGGGACTAATTACGGACACTATTGTTGCATCTCTTGGTGTTTCTATCTGTTGTACCTACCATTGTAACCATTTTTTAACTTCCTTTTTCGTTTTTACTTCGCCTGGGTCTTTTAGTACTACTGTCTGAACTCCCTGCCAGACATTTGTACGGTAAAACATCCCTTTTCCTCTATATATTTTGCCAGAGTTTGTACCAGGGTTCCCTTGTCTACCCTGAGATTGCTTCCTTTTAGTGTTTCCTTTGTCGTTGGATGCCAGGTGCCATATCCTTTTCCGTACAGGATGATTTGCATCTTTGTCACTCCTTCTGCTGACTGCCCTACTGGATCTTGTTCGGCTGACTTTTGGCCATCTGTCCCTCCTTCTAGTGGCTCTTTTCTCCTTGGCATGTCTGAGTCAGCTTGGATCCTCCTAGCTCTGCACTCGTCGATGCCCCTTCCGAGGCCATCGTTATGTCTTTTCTTGTCAGGTCAAGGTTGTCGGTCTTCAAAGTCTCCAGACTTTATCCTAACGTTTTGGACTAGGACAGACTAGCTGCTTGCCTACGACTCTGGATTATGGTCAGTAACCCTCGTAAGCCTTCTACCCCTCCTCACTAGCCTCTAGTGATCTATTGGGGGTACAGACTGGGGGGTCTCCCAGCCACTAACAGCTCCTTTTTCTCTAGGGCTGTTCTATCAACGACTATCAGTTCTCTGTAGCGCACCTTCTCTTCTGGGGGGTCTCTATTCTTTTAAAAAACATCCCACCGCTGCCACCATGTCTTGCTATCCGATAAGCAAGGTAACCACTGGGTTAGTGATAAGCACCTTGCTTGCAGCCTCTCCTCCAAGGGGTCCGGAAGCTAACCTCAGCGCCGTGGTATTACCTACGGCTTTCTAAAGTAGCCTCTTTAAGGCTGCGACGAGGTGATTCATCCAGAAACAAAACAACCTTCTATCCGTGAGTCACACCCTAATCTCACTCTTTTACCTCGAACTTACCAAGCAGCAGTGTTGGGTCGTCTGGTCCAGAGAATTTCACGTTATGGCCGCTCACCTCTTAATTTAGCGTTGCAATTGTTATTTGTTCTGGTAATCTTTAGGGCCCTGGAAAACGGGCTCAAGGATGTTGTCACTCACTGGCTAGGAAACCTTTTAAAACCTCCAATTTTTGTGTTGTTAAAGTTGAACCAAGCTTTACCATGTGTTTGTTCAATAAGGATGAAATAATAGTCCAGATTTATACGTTTTGCTTCACTTTAATCAATAATTCTCGCAGGGGTACAG
>NC_056518.1:3621628-3641866 GCF_014905685.2 Nematolebias whitei
ATATATATATATGTATGTATATATATGTATATGTATGTATATATATATATGTATATATATATATGTATATAGGTATATGTATATATATATATATATGTATATAGGTATATGTATATATATATATATATATATGAAAAAGAATATATATGAAAAAGCCCCCCTCCCTCTTCTGCTGCATGGCAGCTTTAAAGCAGCAGAGCACCAATCAGGGCAAAACACAACACCTGCAGTAGGCCTGTCTCCAGACCTATACAAGGAAAAAGGGCAGAGACCACTGCAGCCGTAACAATATATATATATACACAGTGAGGAAAATAAGTATTTGAACACCCTGCGACTTTGCAAGTTCTCCCACGTAGAAATCATGGAAGGATTTGAAATTTTCATCTTAGGTGCATGTCCACTGTGAGAGACATAATCTAAAAAAATAAAATCCAGAAATCACAATGTATGATTTTTAAAAATAATTTATTTGTGTGCTACTGCTGTAAATAAGTATTTGAACACCTGTGAAAATCAATGTTAATATTTGGTACAGTAGCCTTTGTTAGCAATGACAAAGGTCAAAGGTTTCCTGTAGTTTTTCACCAGGTTTGCACACACTGCAGCAGGGATTTTGACCCATTCCTCCACACAAATCTTCTCTAGATCAGCCAGGTTTCTGGGCTGTCGCTGAGAAACACAGAGTTTGAGCTCCCTCCAAAGTTTTTCTATAGGGTTTAGGTCTGGAGACTGGCAAGTGGAATTAAGACCAAAAAGTTCTATTTTGGACTTATCTGGCCACAAAACTTTCTCCCATGACTCCTCTGGATCATCCAAATGGTCATGGGCAAACTTAAGACGGGCCTGGACGTGTGCTGATTTAAGCAGGGGAACCTTCCATGCCATGCATGATTTTAAACTATGACGTCTTAGTGTATTACCCAGAGTAACCTTGGAAACAGTGGTGCCAGCTCTCTTCAGGTCATTGACCAGCTCCTCTCATGTAGAAATTTGAAAGAACTGATGACTAATAAAGACAGAAAAATAGCTGAACTGGAACAAAAAGTAGAAGACTTGGAACAATACACAAGACTAGACAACTTGGTGATCACTGGACTGGAAGTTAGGAACCGAACTTATGCAAGAGTTGTTGCTGGTACTAACACAGCAGAAGATGCATCACAGGAAGAACTACAGACTCTGGAGGAGCAAGTAGTGAATTTTTTACAAATCAAAAACATTGACATCGAACATGAGGACATTTCAATCTGTCACACACTGCCCAACAAATCAGATAAAGCCAAACCATCCATAGTCATCAAGTTCATTAGCAGGAAATCAAGAAACAAGGTAATAATGCAAGCAAAAAAACTGAAGGGAACAAATGTTTACATAAACGAACATCTAACTAAAAAAATGGAAATATTGCACGTGAAGCAAGGTTGTTGAAAAAACAGAAAAAAATAGCATCAACTTGGACAAGAAATGGAAACATCTGGATCAAAATACAGGAAGGATCTCAGGCTAAAATAATAAAAGACCTGAAAGATCTGGAAAAACTAAAATGAGCTCAGGAGATGACAGATGATAAATCATCGACATAACTTCACAAACAAGAAATTAACAAAATATAAAACAAACAAATACATTAAAACATGGCAACATACGAAGACTTAGAGTTTAAAATATACAATGTTGAAGATGTGATTGATACAATTTTTTCCCTGCAATAAAAGACTGTGAATATTACAATGAAGAACAGTTTAATGACATCAATATAACAAATGGAGGTCTCTCTATTATTCACTTTAACAGTAGAAGTTTAAATGCAAATATATCCAAAATAACAGATTATTTAAAACAGCTAAACAGAACCTTTACAATAATAGCACTATCAGAGACATGGCTCAACGATGAAAACACAACTAATGTTCACATGGAAGGGTATGAATTATATCATGTGAACAGAAGCAACAAAAGAGGTGGTGGAGTGGCTCTATTTGTTAAAAATGAAATAAAATGTAAGTTAATTAATGAAATGTCAATAATTGTTGACAATATCATGGAAATAATAACAATATAAATAATAAACAAGATTGATAAAAACATATTGATAAGTTGTGTATATCGATCTCCAGGATCAAATATAAAAATATTCACCGATAAAATCGTACAATTATTGGACAAGAGTTTTAATAAAAGCATTATTTTCTGTGGAGATTTTAATATTGACCTAGGAAATAAAACAGATTCAAATAACATCAGTACATTTACAAATTCATTGTATAGTTTAAATCTTTATCCGTTAATATCAAAACCAACAAGAATTACAACTCGTAGTGCTACAATAATCGATAATATTTTCACAAATGTAACAAATGGGGATGTGATGGGAGGTATTTTAATGAGTGATTTGAGTGATCATTTACCAGTTTTCATGATTTATAAAAATGATCAAAGCATTACAAAAGAAATTACAACTAAGGAAAACACAATAAACACATCAACAAAAGCAATGGACAAATTAAAAGATGATTTACATAAACAAAGCTGGAAAGACGTGTATGTTGATGATGTGAATAGATCATATGATGAGTTTATGAATATTTTGGGAGCTCTGTATGAAAAAAATTGTGTGCAAAATAATTATACAAAGAGAAATGTTGTTGACCAACCATGGATGACGAAAGGGTTGAGAAATGCTTGTTAAAAAAAAGAATTATTTGTATACATGTTTCTTGAAATTGAGAACACAAGAGGCTGAAAATAAATACAAGAAGTATAAAAATAAATTAGTAGTGATTATAAGGAAACACAAGAAGGAATATTATAGTGATTTATTAAATAAAAGTAATGGTGATATGAAAGCTACATGGCGTGTAATAAATAGTGTTCTGAAAAGTCATAAAGCAAAAACAGGTATTTCACAATATTTTTTGAAGGATGACAATGAAATCCATGATGAAAATGAAATTGTAAATGGGTTTAATCATCATTTTGTGAACGTTGGATCAAGCCTTGCTGCTAAAATACCAAAAGTAGACAATAATGTGAACCATTCAGTTATAAGTTGTGACAACAGTATTTTTCTTAATGGAACTGACAAAGAAGAAATAATGAATGTAGTAAAAAATCTTACAGATAAGAGATCAAAAGACTGGGTGGACATGGATATGATGTTTGTAAAGGACATAATGAGTTATGTTATCGAGCCGTTTACATATATTTGTAATTTATCATTTTCAAAAGGAATATTTCCAGACAATATGAAAGTAGCTAAGGTAGTTCCTTTCTTTAAAAATGGTGATAAATGTGTGTTCAATAATTATAGACCAATATCCTTATTACCACAATTCTCAAAAATTCTAGAAAAACTGTTTGTGACCAGATTAGATAAATTTATTACTAAACAAAACATTCTAAGTAGTAGTCAGTATGGGTTTAGAGCAAAAAACTCTACATCAATGGCTCTCATGGAAATAATAGAACAAATAACTACTGCTGTCGATCAAAAACAGTATTGTGTTAGTATTTTTGTTGATTTAAAAAAAGCATTCGATACTATTGACCACACTATTCTCCTTGAAAAATTAAATAAATATGGTATAAGAGGACCAGCATTACACTGGGTATCTAGCTATTTAAAAGATAGGAAACAGTTTGTACAAATAAATGGTGTAAGATCTGACCTGTGCAATATCACTTGTGGAGTTCCTCAAGGCTCTGTACTTGGACCAAAGTTATTTATTTTATATGTGAATGACTTAGTGAATGTATCAGGACTCCTCAAATGTGTCCTTTTTGCAGATGACACCACATTTTTCTGTTTGGGTAAAGATGTAAAACGGATGTTGGAATTGATGAAGACAGAATTTGATAAAATACAAACTTGGTTTAAACTTAATAAATTATCATTAAATTTAGATAAAACTAAATACATGATATTTAGCAACAAAAAGAGAACTGTTGATGATCCATTTAAAATTGAGGGTGTTGAGATTTGTAGAGTTAATGAGATGAAATTTTTGGGTGTAATTATTGATGAACAGCTAACATGGAACAATCACATAAATTCTGTAAGAACAAAAATATCTAAATCTATTGCAGTACTTTACAAAGTCAGGGAATTATTAAATGATAAAGCTCTGTACATGTTGTATAACACAATCATTGTTCCACATTTAATCTATTGCATTGATGTTTGAGGGAAAGCGTGTAAAACATTTACAAAACCTATTTTTATTTTACAGAAAAGAGCTGTAAGAATCATCACCAGAAAGCATTACTGTCACCCATCAAGCACATTATTTTATCAACTGAAGTTATTAAAGATCCATGATTTGGTAGATTATAGTATTTTATCAGTTATGTATAGGGCTCAAAATCACACATTACCATTAAATATCCAAAGAAATTTTGTTAAAAGACAAAGTTGTTACAATCTTAAGGGGATAGAGATATTTGTCAAACCAAAATTCAGAACTAGTCTGAAGGGAAGGTCTACCTCAATCCAAGGAGTTGGATTGTGGAATGTTCTAGAGAGTGATGTGAAAAATGTCAAGTCAATGTGTACATTTAAGAAAAAGATCAAAACTGAATTGTTAAAAAAGTATATATGAAGTAGCTTAGTGTGTGTTTTGTATTAGAATTAGATAAATTAGAAAGTTATTCATTTTGTACTGTTACTTAAAGATTATTATGTCTGAAATAATTGTTTGAAAAAAAGGGGCAGATATAATAAGATTTTTTCTTCTTTCTGCTGCCTTTCATTTTAAATCTTTTGTATCTTTTTTTTAATATTGTTATGGAATTGTTTTGTACTTTTTTTAAATGAATAAACTATATACCATACCATACCATGTAGTTCTGGGCTGATTCCTCACCTTTCTTAGGATCATTGATTTGCCACAAGGTGAGATCTTGCATGGAGCCCCAGTCCGAGGGAGATTGACAGTCATGTATGGCTTCTTCCATTTTCTAATAATTGCTCCAACAGTTGATATTTTCACCAAGCTGCTTGACAATTGCCCCTTAGCCCTTTCCAGCCTTGTGGAGGTCTACAATTTTGTCTCTGGTGTCGTTGGACAGCTCTTTGGTCTTAGCCATGTTAGTAGTTGGAGTCTTACTGATTGTGTGGGGTGGACAGGTGTCTTTATGCAGCTAACGACCTCAAACAGGTGCTTCTAATTTACAATAATAAGTGGAGTGGAGGTGGACATTTTAGAGGTGGACTAACAGGTCTTTGAGGACCAGAATTGCTGCTGATTGGCAGGTGTTCAAATACTTATTTGTTTATTTATTTATTAACACACAAATTAATTACTAAAAAATCATACATTGTGATTTACGGATTTTTTTATTTAATAGATTATGTCTCTCACAGTGGAAATGCACCTAAGATGAAAATTTCAGACCCCTCAATGATTTCTAAGTGGGAGAACTTGCAAAGTCGCAGGTGTTCAAATATTTATTTTCCTCACTGTATATATCTATAGCAGAGTCAGAGACATGTATTTGTCCTTCGCATCTCATGTGGTGCATGTGGTAGAACAAAATTATGTACACAGGGTCCCAGTTACATCCAACAATAAAATGTAAAAGAAAAACAGTAATAAGATCTAAGATATGAACTAAGAAAAGCATCAGCTAAATTCCATATGTTGAGGGAGTATCAGAGAAACTGAGACGTTTATTTTTTAAACATAACATCCCAGTGGCTTTTAAACCCCAAAATACATTACGGCAAAGACTGGTTCATCCCAAAGATCCAGTCCCCCGGCACAAACAGAGTAATGTTGTGTATGCTGTTCAGTGTCAGGAGGGCTGTGATCAGTCTTACATCGGGGAAACAAAACAGCCACTGGCCAAAAGGATGGCCCAGCACAGAAGATCAACATCATCAGGCCAGGACTCTGCGGTCTACACTCATCTCCAGGCCAGCGGTCACTCTTTCAGGGATGAAGATGTTCACATCCTGGATAGAGAGGAACGATGGTTTGAGAGAGGAGTAAATTAGGCCATCTTTGTGAAAAGAAACCGTCCATCGTTAAACAGGGGTGGAGGCCTACGTGTTCAATTGTCCCCCTCTTACAATGCTGTGATTGCTAGTATCACTCAGCCCTCTGTGAATAGTAAACAGCCATCAGTGTGGTAATGATCCATTGTTAGGCTGATGGTCCTTCTTGAGCATGTGATCAGCTGGTTTTGGTTGTCCGCAGCAAAACTGGTTGATCCACTCTGAGAAGGTGCTATTTAAGAGACTGAGCTGAATACAGCACCTCAGACTGAGGAAGTCTCTCGGATGAGAGACGAAATGTTTCTACATTTTTTGTTGTTGTTTTGCTTTGTTTTGTTTTTTTGAATGTCCAGAGGACCAGATTTAACTTTTTTGGATTTTTCTACCTGGATTATTGAGCATGCATCAGGACATCAGCTAAATATACACTAAGCACTAATAGCATAAAAGCTTTATGTCGAACAGTAGCATGAACATGAGTCTTTGTGAGCAGATGAGCATGCATGAACACAGCAATATGAAACAGATTAGCAGCAACATGATGTGATTTTTCACAGTGATTATCCTGGTAAGATATTTATGAGTCTAACAGCCTCAGGGTAGAAGTTCTTCCTCAATCTAGTGGTTATACACTTAATGCTCCTTAACCTCCTTCCTGAGGGAAGTGGGGCAAAAAGTGTGTGTGCTGGGTGAGTGGGGCCCTTCATGATGAAGGTGGCCCTCTTCCTACATCTGGAGGTGTAGATGTATGTGATGGTGGGGAGAGTGACTCCAACATCTTCTGTGCAGCCTTCACCACTCTCTGCAAAGCTTTTCTTTCTGCAGCTGTGCAGCCTCCATGCCACACATTGATGCTGGAGCACAGGATGCTCTCCACTGCACACCTGTAGAAGGAGGTGAGGACCCAGACCAGACCAGCTCGTCTCATTCGTCTGAGGAAGTAGAGTCTCTGATGAGCTTTCTTGATCAGGCTGGTGGTGTTGTTGCCCCAGCTGAGGTTGTCATTCATGTGTACATCCAAGTACTTGTAGCTGGAGACCACTTCCACTGCAGATTCTCTTATGTTCGGGGGGTTGTAGGTGTGTTTGTTCCTTCTGAAGTCCACAGTCATCTCCTTTGTCTTCTTCACATTGATGTGAAGGTTATTCTCTTTGCACCAGCTCTCCAGGTGTTCCACCTCCTGCCTGTAGCTAAATGGTAAATGGACTGTACTTATATAGCGCCTTTCTATCTTATTTCAAAGCTGCACTCATCATTGTTTGTGATGCATCCCACCACAGCTGTATCATCTGCAAACTTTACAATGTGACAGTCTGGATGGGTAGCTGCACAATCATACATAAACAAAGTGAACAGGAGAAGACTCAGCACACATCCATGAGGAGAGCCAGTGCTGAGTGTTATGGTGGTGGAAGAGAAGTTGTGGATCCTCACTGATTGAGGTCTGTTAGAAGTCTAGTACCCAGTTGCAAATGGAGGGGCTTAGTCCTAGTGTGAGTAGTTTGTTCATCAGGGTTTGGGGGATCATGGTGTTGAAGGCAGACGTAAGTCCATAAAGAGTACACAGATTTAAGAGTCCTTCTGCTCCAGGTGGGTGAGAGCAGTGTGGCCCACAGAGGAGATGACATCATCTGCTGTTCGGTTCTTGCGGTATGCGTACTGATGAGGGTCCTTGTTGATGTTAATGGTTTTGATGTGGGTCATGGCCAGTTTTTCAAAGCATTTAGCGACTTTTGGGGTGAGGGCCAGTGGCCGATAGTCATTCAGACCAGTCACTGTAGAGCTTTTTGGGACTGGGATGATGGTGGCAGTCTTCAGGCAGGTGGGCACTGTCTCCAGGGTAAGTGAGGTGTTAAAGATGTCTGCCAGCACCTCGCAAAGCTGATTGGCACATTCTTTCAACACTTTTCCGTGGATGTTGTCTGGGCCAGTTGCTTTGTGAGTATTATTCCTCCTGAAAGTACTCATTAATTCTGCTGAGGTCACACTGAGAAGCTCTTCATCTGGTGATGAGGTGAGTTTGGTGCTAGGTGGTCTATTCAGGTCTTTGAAGTGTGCATAGAACTTGTTGTTCCCCATTTTGGTGCCTGTACGTTAGAGTTCACCTCTTTGAATGAGAGGGTAGCCTCCCTCTGCCTATGTGTGGAAGGACGGGTTCTGACTGTTGCTTGTACTGATGCGCAAAACAGCAGTTCATATTACCCACCATTTTTGGAGTCCTTGGAGTGTATACTGGAGAGTGCCCCTCCTGGGGACTCCCTTGTTCTGCTGGGGGACTTCAATGCTCACATGGGCAATGACACTGAGACCTGGAGGGGTGTGGTTGGGAGGAACATCCCCCCCCATCACCAGTCTGAACCCGTTCTGTCTTCGTCATTGATAGTCCATAACGAACACCATGTTCAAGCATAAGGGTGTCCATATGTGCTCTTGGCACCAGGAAACCCTAGGCCGCAGTTCTATGATTGACTTTGTTGTTGTTTCATCTGATCTTCAGCCACATGTCTTGGACACTTTGGTGAAGCGAGGGGCAGAGCTCTCCTCTGACCACTACCTGGTGGTGAGTTTGCTCTAATGGTAGGGGAGGATGCTGGTCAGACTGGTTTGTTTGTTTGTTTGCCATATTTATTCATTTCATATTTAAAACACAAAAACAATTTAGAAACCAAATGAAAAAAAAACATGTCATAAAATGAAAGGTAGCAGAAGAAAAAATCTTATCATATCTGCCCCTTGTTTAAAACAAAATCAATTCAAACAATCAATTCAAGCTCAAACATATTGTGAGAGTCTACTGGAAATGTCTGGCAGGGTCTCCCATGAGACGGAGCTTTAACTCCAGCCTCTGGTAGAACATTGAACATGTTCCCGGAAAGGTGGGGGTCATTGAGTCTGAGTGGGCCATCCACGCCTCCATTGTCAAGGTGGCTTATTGGAGCTGTGGCTACAAGGTTGTTGGTGCCTGTCGTGACGGGAACCCTCGAACTTGGTGTTGGACACTGGCAGTGACGGCTGCATTCAAGCTGAGGAAGGAGTCCTATGGGGTCTTTTTGGCCTGTTGGGCCCCAGAAGCAGCTAATGGGTACCAGTATTCCAAGCAGCATGCTACTTGGGTGATCGCTGAGACAAAAACTCTGGTGTGGGAAGAGTTTGGAAAGGCCGTGGAAAATGACTTCCATATAGCTTTGAGACAATTCTGATCCACCATCCAGAGTCTTGCTGGGTGGGTGGGTGGGTGGGTGGGGGGTGGGGGGGGGTAGTGAATGTGGTGTGCTGCTGACCTCACCTCGGGACGTCGTGGGTCAGAATACTTCGAAGACCTCTTCAATCTCACAAGCATGTCTTCCACTGAGGAAGAAAAGCCTGGGGACTTTGGGTTGGGCTCTCCAGTCTCTGGTGCTGAGATCACTGAGATAGTATAAAAACTCTTCAGTGGCAGGGCCCTGGAGGTGGATGAGATATGCCCGGAGTTCCTTAAGGCTTTGGATGTTGTAGGGTTGGCTTCCACAACTCTGTAATGTTGCATGAACATTGAGGGCAGATCCCCCGGATTGGCAGACTGGGGTGGTAGTCACCCTATTCAAAAAGTTGGACCGTAGAGTGTATTCCAACTACAGGGGGATCACACTCTTAAGCCTCCCTGGTAAGGGCCATTCAGGGGTTCTGGAGAAGAGGGTCCATAGGGTTGGATAGTCAAACCTTGGAATCAGGAGGAACAGTGTGGTTTTCGTCCTGGTCGTGGAACACTGGACTAGCTTTACACCCTCAGTAGGGTCTTGCAGGAAGTATGGGAGTTTGACCAATCAGTCTACATGTGCTTTTTGGATTTGGAAAAGGCACTCAACTATGTCTCTTGGAGAACCTTGTGGGAGGTACTCCGGGAGTTTGCGGTACCAGGCCCTTTAATATGGGCTGTTAGGGCCTGGTACGACCAATGTCAGAGCTTGGTTCACATTGCCGGCAGTAAGTCAGGCTTGTTCCCGGTGACAGTTGGACTCTGCCAAAGTTGCCCTTTGTCACTGCTCCAGTTCTGAACTTTTATAGAAAGAATTTCTAGGCACAGCCAAGGAGTTGAGAGGATCCGATTTGGTAGCCTTACGATCGTGGCTCTGCTTTTTGCAGATGATGTGGTCCTATTGGCTTCATCAGGTCATGATCTACAGCTTTATCTGAAGCGGTTCGCAGCCAAGTGTGACACGGCCAATATGAGGATCAGTTCCTTCAAATCCGAGGCCATGGTCTTGAGCTGGAAAGTGTAGAGTGCCTTCTTGGGGTCAGATAGAAGGTCCTGCCCCAAATGGAGAAGTTCAACTATCTCTGGGTCTTGTTCATGAATCAGCGGAAAATGGAGCAAGAGATCGATAAGCGGATAGGTGTGGCGTCTGCAGTAAAGTGGGCGCTGTACTAGTCTAAAGTGGTGAAGAGAGAGCTGAGTCAAAAGGTGAAGCTCTCAATTTACCAATCAATCTACGTTCCTACCCTCATCTATGGTCATGAGTTTGGGTTGTGACCAAAAGAAAAAGATCACGGATATAACTGGCCAAAATGAATTTTCGCCACAGCATGTCTGAGCACTCCCTTAGAGATAGGTTGAGAAGCTTGGTCATCCAAGAGGGACTAAGAGTAGAGCCGCTGCTTCGCCACGTCGAGAGGAGCCAGTTGAGATGGCTCAGGCATCTGGTTAGGATGCCTCCTGGATGCCTTCCTGGTGAGGTGTTCCAGACACGTCCCACTTGGAGGAGACCCAGAGAAAGACCCATGCAGTCGTCCTAAAGATGGATAGATGTGTACAGGGGCTGAAGCTTCTAAGATAATCTGCCCCTGATGCTCAGATAAGAAAAAGTGAAGAAAACATAAGGAGAGAGGTATAAAAAATATCTCTCACACCGACAGGGCACAGTTGGAGGCATCAAAAAAATCCACGACAGCAAAGCAACATAAATAGACATAATTTGGGCAGCTGTGGCTGAGTGGTTAGAGCAGTCGTCCTCCAATGCAGGAGTTGGGGGTTTGAATCCACCAGCAGTCACATGCCGAAGTATCCCTGGGCAAGACACTGAACCCCTCGTGGCTTCCGATGTGTGTCCCATTGGTGTATGAATGTGATCTAAAGCTCTGAATAGTCTCTTTAGAATGATTTTGTTCAATTAGCTTTGTAAAGATCTAGTAGAGTGCTGTGTGAATGGGTAAATGAAGACACAGATTGTAATGTAAAACGCTTTGAGTATATCTATAAGATAGAAAGGTGCTATATAAGTACAGTCCATTTAGCGTTTGGAGTGGGTAGGAGGTGGGGGTCCCAGCATAGCCTCCAGGTAAGTGACACAGCCCTTGGCGCCTTTATATCTCCTAGGTTGTTGCGTCAGGGGAGGCGAGGGAGGCCAGTGGATGCATCGAGTTTGAGGGAAGGTCATTACACAGAACAGTCCAGAACCCTCACCCCACCAGCCATAGTCCAGGTGTTTGTTTATCAGCCAGCTCGGTTGAGCTCTGTCACAGGTCCACAACCTTGTGGAAGGTAAGGGGTGGGAACGGGGACAGAGCATCTTTGTTTCCATAACATACAAGGAGAAACTGAGATAGTCCACCTTCTAACGCCAGGTCCAAATTCAGATTTTGGGGCAGCTGTGGTTGAGTGATTAGAGCGCTCGTCCTCAAATGCAAGAGTTGGGGGTTTGATTCCACCAGCAGTCACATGCCGAAGTCTCCCTGGGCAAGACATTGAACCCTCATTGCCTCTGATTTGTGTCCCATCTGTGTATGAATGTGATAAAGCTCTGATTAGTCTCTTTAGAATTATTTGTTCAATAAGCTTTGCAGAGATCTAGTAGAATGCTGTGTGAATGGGTAAATGCGGGCACAGATTGTAGTGTAAAGCACTTTGAGTATCTTGATCAGATCAAAAGGCGCTATACAAGTATAGTCCATTGACCATATCAACATTGTTTTGGGTCAGGCTGAACTCGTAAATTTCCGTGTCTGCCTTAACAGTCTCACTAGTACAGTCTCTCACGGCATCTCCAAACAGCCAAATTTGATTTCTTAAGCCAAGTTGAGCTTACAGCTTCTCCAAGATTCACTCCTTCCAACCGTTCGTGGACACTGCCAGATAGTTCCACATTCATGATGAGGATTAGCCTGCTCAGCTTGATAAATCACCACATATAGTTGAAACACAGTCTGAGTGCTGCCAAGCTTGGCACATTCACCACATAATTTGTCGGCAATCCAGATTTCCACCAGTTGTCATAGATCCAATTATGTTTCTGTCGAGGTAAGAGGGTTCTCCTTCACCCTAACTACCTGTTGAGAAAAAAATGATCAATTTCGTTGAGAGACCAGCTGATCAAATCCATTAACAATTCAGAAGGTATGCAAAAAAAGAGGCTCTGAAAAAAGTTCAGAAGACAAAAGAGCAAAGCAAAGCAGGAATTGAGTGAGGGACGGAGCAGAGGAAGACGTGTCTGCCTTCCACCGAGATCAAGCAAGAAAAAGAGTATATAAGTCACGTGATATTACTCGCTACTGCTGTTTTCTCCCTTTTTTGTTCCTGTTAATTTTCACTCCACCCACTTCCTGATATGCCAAAGTCACCTCGCACAAAAAAAAAAAAAAGATGTTTTAAAACCAGAACAAAACACTAGTGCTTAATTCTTCTGAAACCTAGAGAACCTTGCTACCACCACAGGAGAGGGATTTTAATCAGCCTCCAGCTGAGTGCGACCTTTTCGAGCCTCGAGACAACCTGAAGAGCCCCACGGAGCCATGACAGTTCCCAGGGTGAACAACACTTCCATGTTGGACCACATAACAAGCCCCTTGATCCCACATCCCCCGTGTCTTCCACACCGTGCTGTTTAACCTGACATCGGAAAGGGCATTATGATCTTTTCCCCCGTGTCAGGGTGGATGATGGCCTGCGATAAATGCACAGTCAGATGATAATGAGCACAAAAAGATGTTTAGCTCATTAGAATGAGCTCATGAAAGACTAATATTAGGAAACAAATATCTTTATTAGAGAGAAACCTCTGCTTCCTTCACAACAGTACGCCACAGGTGTGTGTGTGTGTGTGTGGGGGGGTAAATGGTAAATAGACTGTACTAATATCAAGTCAAGTCAAGTCAAGTCATCTTTATTTGTAGAGCACAATTTAAAACAGATAAACTGTTATCAAAGTGCTTAACAGAAATGTAGCAAAACATAGGCAGCAAAACAAAAACATCATACAGAATTAAAATTACTGGAGCAATAACACACACTAATGATCACACTAAGGAAAAACAAGAAGTAAAAATAAATGTCAATCATAAAACAACAGAATTAAAATGAGGTACACAGAACAATTTAACTAACTCACACAGTATTAAACGCCAGAGCAAACAGGTGCGTTTTAAGGAGGGATTTGAACATCAGGAGGGAGGAGGCCTGCCTGATGTTGAGGGGCAGGTTGTTCCACAGGTTGGGACCTCTGACTGAAAAAGCTCGATCCCCTCGGAGCTTCAGGCGTGATTTTGGAACGACCAAAAGAAGCTGGTCCGATGATCTCAGGGCCCGAGACGGAACATATGGTTCCAGGAGCTCGGAGAGGTAGAGGGGTGCGAGGCCATTTAGGCACTTATATGTCAGGAGGAGAATCTTGAAGTCGATTCTGGATCGCACAGGAAGCCAGTGAAGGGAGGACAGAACAGGTGTGATGTGCTCAGACCTACGTGTACCAGTTAAAAGCCGAGCAGCTGCATTTTGGACGAGCTGGAGACGTGAAATGGACGCCTGACTGACCCCAGCATAAAGTGAGTTACAATAGTCCAGGCGGGTTGTGATGAAGGCATGGACTAATGTTTCAAGGTTGGGTCTGGATAACACTGGCTTGAGCTTAGCTACCTGAATATAGCGCCTTTCTATCTTATTAAGATACTCAAAGCGCTTTACACTACAATCTGTGTCCTTATTTACCCATTCATACAGCACTCTATTATATCTCTACAAAGCTAAGTGAACAAATCATTCTAAATAGACTAATCAATGCTTTATCACATTCATACACTGATGGGACACACATTGGAGGCAGTGAGAGGTTCAGTGTCTTGCCCAGGGAAACTTCAGCATGTGACTGCTGGTGGATTCGAACCCCCAACTCTTGCATTGGAGGACGACTGCTCTAACCACTCAGCCACAGCCGTGTGTGTGTGTGTGTGTCCTTGTTTATGCTACTTTGTGAGGCCCATTTTTCCAACTTATACTACATTGTGAGGAACAACTGCTCCTTATGGGGCCCAAAGCCCGGGCCCCATAAGAAGAAGTCCCGATGGTGGGTTAGGGGCTAGGTTTAGGACTAAGGTGTGAATTGAGGATGTGTTAGGTTTAGGGTTAGGTATGTAATGGTAATGGTTAGGTTATGGATAAAGGTCATGGTTAGGCTATAGAAATGAATGAAAAATGAATGGAAGTCAATGCAAAGGCCCCACAAAGATAGCAAAGTAAGTGTGTGTGTGTGTGTGTGTGTGTGTGTGTGTGTGTGTTGTAATTAACAGAATCAGTAAATCATGATCTTACCTGCTTTATTTTCTGGGCTTGCCAAAGCTTTAAAAATTCAAAATAATCATTTAAATAAAAAATTTTTTTTAAAAACTTTGATTTGAAGTAAATTATACATACCTGAAACTCAATGGGCTTCTTGTGGAAGCTCTAATGGTGTTGTGAGAGACCGAGTCAGTCAAGCATAAGGACACAGTAGTAGATTTTCAAAGGAAATGAGTTTTATTCCTCAAAATAATTTGTTACATGGCCCTTAAGAGGTCAAATGAAGAAAAACCACAATCAAGCCAAAATCATGGGTTAGCCTAACAAACTCTCAAATTAACTGCTCAAGACAAAATAAATTCACCTCTAGTGAAGTGCGGATCTATACTAAAATATTGATACTATCGATACCAGAACTTTTCGCTCTAGAATTGATTCTTAAATCAAACTATCGATACTTTAGATACTTCAGTCATTTCAGGTAATGCATATCATTAACAGGAAGACAGTGAAAAGTAACTAAACTATTGAGATCTTGTCTAAATGATACACTGTTGGTGGGAACTACTTTTTCTTCTGCGTGTGTAATGTGTGTACGTGCGGTGGCATGCTGCTCATTAGTCAGTCTCTCAGTCTCTAGACACAACGGCGGAGTGTAAACGGAGTCATGTGTGGACCAAGAAGCGGTTTGTGGAAAATATGTAAAGAGCTGTGGCAAAACAACAAACTTTGTATAACACTTCTGGTTAAAGTACAACACAGAATATGAGGCATTGATGAGGAGGTGAACAGAGGAGGAGAGCAAAGTGTCAGGTGCTGCTACTGCAGGGTAAGACAGACTATGGATGAGTCCTTCAGTGCTGTAGGACAAGACAGGTACAGAGGGAGGAAATGTGGAGCTTTCAGTGGTGCTAACTGTTGCAGTTGGTTGGATTTGTTCAAATTAATACAGTGCCTTGCGAAAGTATTTGGCCCCCTTGAACTTTTCAACCTTTTGCCACTTTTCAGGCTTCAAATATAAAAATATAAAATTTTAATTTTTTGTGAAGAATCAACAACAAGTGGGACACAATCGTGAAGGGGAATGAAATTTATTGGATGTGTCAAACTTTTTTCACAAATGAAAAACTGAAAAGTGGGGCATGCAGTATTATTGGGCCCCTTTACTTTCAGTGCAGGAAACTCACTACAGAAGTTCAGTGAGGATCTATGAATGATCCAATGTTGTCTCAAATGACTGATGATGATAAATGTGAGTAATCAAGCCTCTGTATAAAGGCACCTGCTCTGTGATAGTCTCAGAGTTCTGTTCAAAGCGCAGAGAGCATCATGAAAACCAAGGAACACACCAGGCAGGTCCAAGATACTGTTGTGGAGAAGTTTAAAGCTGGATTTGGATCCAAAAAGATTTCCCAAGCTTTAAATATCCCAAGGAGCACTGTGCAAGCAATCATATTGAAATGGAAGGTGTATCAGACCACTGCAAATCTACCAAGACCCGGTCGTCCCTCTAAACTTTCATCTCGAACAAGAAGACTGATCAGAGATGCAGCCAAGAGGCCCATGATCACTCTGGATGAACTGCAGAGATCTACAGCTGAGGTGGGAGAGTCTGTCCATAGGACAACAATCAGTCGTACACTGCACAAATCTGGCCTTTATGGAAGAGTGGTAAGAAGAAAGCCATTTCTCAAAGATATCCATAAATGAAAAATGGCAGGTTGGCTCTCTTGGACTGTGAGGTCTCAGTCTCTGATAGAGGACATTTGCAAACTGAGGTGTACCGCAAACCCACCCACACAGACCAGAATTTGCAGTTTGACTCCCATCACCCTTTGAAGCACAAGTTAGGAGTCATCAGGACTCTGTACCACAGAGCAGACAGTGTCCCCACTAACTCAGGAGACAGGCAGAAGGAGAAATCCCACACAACACAGGCTCTAGAGCAATGTGGATATCCTAACTGGGCCTTCCTGAAAGCAGAGAAGAAACCCAAACAGGACTCCAGTCAGCCATCAGGTGAAAAGGAGGAACCCAGACCCAGACCAGTGGTCGTTCCATATGTTGAGGGAGTATCAGAGAAACGGAGACATTTATTTTCTAAACATAACGTCCCAGTGGCTTTTAAACCCTAAAATACATTACGGCAAATACTGGTTCATCCCAAAGATCCAGTCCCCCGGCACAAACATAGTAATATTGTGTATGCTGTTCAGTGTCACGAGGGTTGTGATCAGTCTTACATCGGGGAAACTAAACAGCCACTGTCCAAAAGGATGGCCCAGCATAGAAGATCAACATCATCAGGCCAGGATTCTGCGATCTACACTCATCTCCAGGCCAGCGGTCACTCTTTCAAGGATGAAGATGTTCACATCTTGGACAGAAAGGAACAATGGTTTGAGAGAGGAGTAAAGGAGGACATCTTTGTGAAAAGTAACCGTCCATCATTAAACAGGGGTGGAGGCCTCCGGGTTCAACTGTCCCCCTCTTACAATGCTGTTATTGCTAGTCAAGGCATATTAACCATATGGGCAACTGGGCAACTGCCCAGGGGCCCACGATCTCTAAGGGGCCCAGAGCAGTGAGGGCAAAAGCAAAGTATCTGGTCATCACCTGGAGCCCTGCGCTGCAGAGAGAGACGGCTACGCTGCCGCTGCATTTGGGCCGCCCCACCTCCTCCCAGCACCACTGCTACAACTCTTTTTTTTTTTTTTTTTTTTACCAAGTCAGATCCTGCACTGCGCGACCTGTCAATCAATCCAGTAGGCGTGTCAGCAACTGACCAATCGACGACCTCAATTTGTCCCGAAGGTAAACGCCCCTTACCTGCTGACAAGCCCGTCAGGTTTTTTTTTTCTTCCTAGAATTTTATTAACAACACAAAACAGAACAATGCAACAATATACAAATACAAACTCGTGAAGGGTGTCATAACTACATTTCACAAAATAATGAAAGAGAAAAAAAAAAACATAAAAAATTAATAAATACAAAACAAAGGAGCAAATGCATAATGCCAACAATTATTTTAACGTGTGTTAATACTGTTAAGTTTTATTTTTCTCATTAATTTCTCTCCTCAGTGTCTATGAACACACACACAGCACTCCGGCCGGGGGCCAGCTTTCCAGCTTGAGAGCGAGACAGGGTCCTCATTAACAAGGATTACATCCATTCAAATTGAAGCTCGCATTATCTTGATCAATTACTAACAGTAAGGCGGGTCAAAAGCAAGTCGGTGGAGAGCTGAAGGTTGGGTTCTGTTCGAGCGGCAGAGTTCGGTTCACAAATGCACCATGGAGTTTCTCATATTGGGACAAAACACCGTTTTACTGGAGAGTGCAATTAAAAACAAATGGCACTCTGCCTTCTTTATAACTGGTGGACATTTATTTTTCTACTCTGACTGACTTTTTCTCCCTTTAGAGTGAATCGACCCCCCCGTGCATATAGATAGACACATGACCGATGTCAGTCGCTCTATCAGGAATGATGCAACACCTCAGTGATTCCATTTAAATTTGCATCAAAAGTACATACTTTAAACTACACACCAGTTTTGATTTTCCAAGTCAAACCAGAGTTATGATAAATATTCCGCCACATTTTATTTCCTGAAAATCAGATATGAAGTGGATTTGAGCAGAGGCTGCAGCGATGAGACAAAACCCACCCTTTGCATTCACCTCTTTGAAAACAACAAAGTCCATGCTCAATAATCCAGGTATACAATCCAACATTTTTCAGTCAGGTCATTTGGACAGTTTCTTTTTTTTTGTGCTCAACCAGTTTGACACGACTGTCAACAAGGAAGAGGGCTGGAAATGGAAGAGGGGTCGTGACAAAGAGAACATCTTAGCACCAACATAACTGGTTTGTTCCACTTTGGAGTAAGCTGTTGGGGGAAGAATTAGTTTTGTGTTGTGTGTTTCTTTGACTGATGAAGCCTTCCGGTTCGAGGGCGGAACGTTTCAGCACAAAAAAAGAAACTGTCCAGATGACCTGACTGAAAAAATGTTGCATTGTATACCTGGATTATTGAGCATAGACTTTGTTGTATGTTATCATGCACTTCAAATTGATTGGCATCTGCTGCTGATTGACTTCATAACTCTTGTCGTGCCTGTGATGCTGGTAAGAAAACAGCTATTCACATGTAAAAGGAGGACATCAGCCAACAGTTGGTCTTTAATGCTTTGATGCCTGCCTCAGTAATGCCAAACCACCACCTTCCAACATCAGTAGAGAGGAGAGGGATGCACTCACCACTCTTAGCAAGGACAAAAACATCATCATTCTCCCAGCAGACAAAGGAAGGTGCACAGTGATTTTGAACCAGAAAGACTATCATGAGAAAGTTATGACACTCCTTAGTGACTTAACCACTTATGAACCTCTGAAAAGAGATCCAGGAAGTGGTTACAAGAAGAAGTTAATAGATTGCCTGAAAAAAAATGGAGCAGGACAAGGCTATTGACCGTATTCTGTACCACAGACTGTACCCAGGGGAGGCCACACCTACTCTGTATGGTTTGCCTAAAATCCACAAACAAGGTGTACCTTTAAGACCTATTGTTAGCATGATTAACTCTGTCACTTACAATGTTTCCAAATATCTGGCGTCTGTACTGTAGTGAACTAGGCCTCAGGTCAAATCTGGCCTTGAGGGGCCTTCCTGGAACAAGAACTGTATTTCATTGATTTGAGTCCAGAAACACAAAATCAAGTCCATCCAGAAGACTTTTTAAGTGTCCTGCACTGATCAATTGAAAGAACACTCTCTTTTCTATTATCATTACTATTTTACAAATGTTTTGATAATCAAATTGTGTTTAGTTCAAACCATTTCCAAATGTTGAAGTGAACTAATCATTTTTAATCAACTGTGAAACAGTAATAATGACTTTAATCCTCATTCAAAGTAGAAATCAGGTTAATGATGCATTGTCTGATTTTCTGTCTTCAATGAGCAAGTTGTGTAAGTTGGTCAAAGGTCAAGTTTCGGTCAACTGCAAGTTTACTGAAAAAGAAATGTCATGTTTAACTTTTACAGCAAGATACTAGAGAATTGACTCCACGAAGTCTGAGTTCTTCATAATATCTTTTGTCTGTTCGTAAACAATCTTAATCTTTTTCCTTGACTCTTAACAACCTCTTACATCACAAAACACACCTCTGTTTTGGTCCATCGACCAATCAGAAAGTTCTCAAATGAACCGGAAGTGAGCTCTTTTAAAAGGTGCAACACTTCCTAGTTCACAGAGGTTCTGCGGTTCTGAGAGCAGTTCCAGAGTTCAGAATGCTGGAATTCAGGATGCTGGAGGAAGTTCTGAAGTTCTGAAGTTCTGAGAAGTTCTCGGCAGTTCTGGGAAGAGCTGAGGAGAACGCTGAGAGAATGCTGTGAGTTGGTTCCGAGAGCAGCAGAGTCCAGAATGCTCAGGACATCTGCGACTAAGCTGAACAAGAGAAGTTCAGAGGAATTATGAAGAAGTCTGTTCTAGGACGATCTCACGACTCCGAACGGTTCCCTACTATTCTTACGGAGACGCTGAAAAGTGGCTTGAAGTGGAACTTTACGCCGGAACTGACATATCTTCAGAAAGGTAAAAAGTCGATCTTCAACCGCAAAGTGTACCGTTGGGAAGCTGGGCCTAGAAGGAGTGTGCTGTTCTGGTTATAACAGACAAATTCCCTCACCCATCTCTCTCAAGAT
>NC_056518.1:3641966-3645711 GCF_014905685.2 Nematolebias whitei
TTCTCTGAGCCCGCGAGACGAACCACCGCTGGGGGTGGATGCGTTTGCCCACAGCCCATGGCCCAAAATGCTTCTGTACGTGTTTCCTCCACCTCCTCTGATTTCACGGTTCCTGAACCGAGTTCAGGAGGAGGGATTGACAGCTCTCCTGGTGGCCCCCGAGCGCGTGAACGCACCATGGTTCCCAGTCCTGCAACGCCTACTGTCGGGGCACCCGTGGAAACTGCCGTGGAGGGAGGATGCTCTCCTCCAGGCAGGAGGGGCGATCAGGAGTTACCCAGAAATAGGCCAACACCTGTGGGTCTGGCCGCTGAGCGGTTCCGCTTAGAGAGGATGGGTCTCCCACAGGATGTAGTGCGCACAATCCAGGATTCACGTGCTACATCTACCACAGTGCTGTAAACATTAAAGTGGACAGCTTTTCAGCGCTGGTGTACAGAGAAAGGTGTAGAGGCCACCTCATGTCCATTAGGCGGTGTGCTGTCTTTTCTACAACAGCTGATGGATAGGAAGTTGGCATTCAGCACAATTAAAATGTATGCTGCAGCCATCTCTTCCTGCCACGAAGGGTTCGGAGACAGAACAGCTTTTAATCACCCGCTGATGAAGCGGTTTCTAAAAGGTGTACAGAGACGCAGACCTGTTTCACGCCCACTTATTCCACAGTGGGATTTAACGCTGGTCCTGCGAGCCCTGATCAAAGCTCCATTTGAGCCTCTGGATCAGGTTCCACTTAAATTCTTGTCTCTTAAAACAGCCCTGCTGTTGGCTTTAACATTCGCTAAGAGGGTGAGTGATTTATCTGCCCTTTCTGTCGGTCCGTCATGTCTCAGAATTCAGGCTGACGGTAGCTCAGCTGATTTAAGACCAAACCCAGCTTTTATGTCTAAAAATATCACGAGCTCCTTTAAATCAAGAGCGATATCATTGGATGGGTTTTTCCCTTCTCCCCACAGATCAGAAGAAGAAGCATCTTTCCATCTTCTCTGTCCGGTGTGGGCGTTGACGTGTTACATAGCGTGCACAGCTGTAATGTGCCAAACTCAACATTTGTTTGTGCATTATAGAGATGCATCTGCAGGTCGCCCGTTATCCACCCAGCGCTTGTCACACTGGCTGTGTGAGGCCATTTCTGAAGCCTACAAAGCATCAGATTTAGAGCCTCCTGTCAGCCTCAGAGCACACTCGACCAGGGGTATCGCATCTTCGACTGCCTTGCATAATGGTATGACAATGCAGGATATTTGGACTGCGGCCGCGTGGTCAACACCCTGCTCATTCATTCGCTTTTATCTAGGTGATGTGACGGCCCGTTCCATGACACATTCTGTCCTTAATGCTCCAACAGAATGAATATTATTGTTTTCATGGAAGTCTGTTTAAGCTCACATCTGTCTGCATGCTTCACAGTATGAGATATTATCAGTCACAAGTTGTGTCTGTTATTTTGGTTCTATTGTCACTAATCAGTTCATGACTATTGTTACCAATCAGTTCATTTGATTAATAATCAGTTCATTTGTTATTATTAATCTGTTTATACTGTTCAGCCATGAATCAGTTGGTTCATGCCCCCCCCCCCTTTTTTTCAACATCTTCCCTCCCCGTTGAAATTTTCCGGGGCGTTCATGTTTTTCAGAACGCATAGTTACAACATGCGTCTGTGCATGGCACTCATAACCAAATGTAAATTCTTCTCTGATTTAATTGTCTCCAACTCCCACAACCCCCAAGTTCTTTTCTCCACCCTGAACTCAGTTCTACACCTCAGTGAGCCTTCACCTCTGGAAGCCTCAACAGAGCTGTGTGAAAACTTTCTCCATTTCTTTTTAGGAAAAGTGGCAAACACCCGGGTACTCATTTCTCCACCAGCTCATGATCTGTCCATCCCATCTCAGTGTGTGGCTGTGTTTGACCACTTTGAGCACATCTCTCTGTCTTCTCTGGAGCAGGTAATGTGCAGCATGAAGCCATCTGGTTCCCCCTTTGATGTGGTCCCCCCTCGACTACTAAAGGAAGTTTTTCCTACCCTGGGTCCTTTTATTCTTGATATTCTGAACAGCAGTTTATCCTCAGGTGTGGTGCCAAAAACGTTTAAACATGCTGCTGTCCAGCCCCTCCTGAAAAAACCTAACTTTGACCCCTCAGTCATGTCCAACTTCCGGCCTGTCTCCAGACTCCCATTCACCTCTAAACTACTGGAAAAAATTGTGGAGTCTCAGTTGAAACAGGGCTACGCCTATACTCATAGAATCTGGGGTTACAGTACGTAACCAACGTTTTTTTTTCCTGAAAAGTTACATGAAGAAACCTTTTTAAATCACGGAGCATCATGAACAGTTTATCTCCTGAAGCAGTTCAATAATCCAAATAGATAAACCTAACCAGGTTAAATCAGGTCTTCTGAATAGATTATTCTTATTTTAAATGCTTTATTTTATTCAAAAGTCTTTTTCAGTCTGAGAAAGTGCTAAAAACTCAAACAGCACTCAACCAGTTTCTGCTAGCCAAAACCAGTATTCACATGTAAAAGGAAGACCGTCTGTCTAACAATTGATCATAGGAGCTCTGTTTCCTTATTCACTGGGGGATGAGTGATTCTTTTGATATTCTTACATACATATTCTAGGAGAGGAATTGAACCAATTTGACATGACTGTCGATGAGGAAGAAGGCCGGAATCGGAGGAGTGGGCGTGCCAAAGAGACCATCTTAGCGCCAACATAACTGGTTTATTCCACTTTGGAGTAAGCTGTTTAGTGCGTTTCCTTGACTGATGAAGCCTTCCGGATGGAAGGTGAAACGTGTCAGCACAAAAAAAAAAGAAACTGTCTAGATGACCTGACTGAAAATTGTTGGATTGTATAGCTGGAGTATTGAGCATGGACTATTTTGGTTAATTGAGAGAGTAGTAAATAAGCCATCTTTGTGACGAGAATCTGACTGAGACCTCACAGTCCAAGAAAGCCAACTTGCCATTTTTTACATCTTCTCGTGCGAACTTGATGTATTTATCCACCGAGTTGATGTGGTCAGTAAAATGTTGGACTTCCTGAGATTTAATTTTAACCCAGGTGTCGTCAACATACCTGAGCCAATGACTTGGTGGTGTCCCTGAAAAGGACGTCAAGGCTCTCTTTTCTACCTCCTCCATGTACAGGTTGGCAACAATAGAAGAAACTGGAGACCCCATAGCACACCCATGTTTCTGCCTATAATATTGCTCCCCATATGTGAAGTAGGTTGACTGCAGGCACAGTTTCAAGAGTTGACACAGTTGTTCTGTGGAAAGCGCGGTCCTGCTGCTCAGAGTGGTGTCTGATTTTAATCTTAAACTGACCACCTCTACTGCATCATCAACAGGAATGCATGTAAAGAGTGATGTGACATCAAAAGAGACCATTGTTTCATCAGTCTCCATGATGACATCCCTCACCTTGTCCACAAAGTCCATGGTGTTCTGTATGTGGTGTTCTGAGCTGCCAACTAAAGGGATGAGTACAGACGCCAGATATTTGGAAACATTGTAAGTGACAGAGTTAATCATGCTAACAATAGGTCTTAAAGGTACACCTTGTTTGTGGATTTTAGGTAAACCATACAGACTAGGTGTGGCCTCCCCTGGGTACAGTCTGTGGTACAGAAAACGGTCAATAGCCTTGTCCTGCTCCAAAATTTTCAGGCAATCTATTAACTTTTTCTTGTAACCACTTCCTGGATCTCTTTTCAGAGGTTCATAAGTGGT
>NC_056518.1:3645811-3648843 GCF_014905685.2 Nematolebias whitei
ATCGGGAATAAGAATGAAATGTATCGTTATTGTATGTCTTTGAGTGAGTGAGTGTGAGAATGAAGCTGGGACTGTGTGATTGTGTCTGTGTATGAATGGGTATTTGTTAGGCCGAGACTCGGACTGCCCCCTCTTTGATACAACTGCGGGTGCTTGGCATCGCGCCCCTATTGCGCGGCCCACTGGTGGGGTGTGCCCTTGCCTGCCGGCGTGCTTGGGGCCCTTGGAGTCGGGGGCTGGGCGTTTGGGCGTGTGTCGGCTCGGCCTGGTGTCTGCCTGGTGGGGCTCAGGTCCTCTGGCCCTGTCAGGCCTTGGCCTGGGTGGTGTGGGTCCTCGGTGCCCGGTCCTCGGTGCCCGGGCCTGGACCTGCATCGGTGCGGCTGGTTCCGGCGGGGGCCTATGAGTTTGTCGCTGTTGGCCCCGGGGGGTCACTGTATGTGGTCGCTGGTGGGGTTCTTCTGGCTCTCCCCTGTGGTCCGATGTGGGGGGTGGGCGAGTGGTTCGTCCTGTGTGGGTGGCCCTGGGGGCTCCGCGGTCGGGGTCCCTCCTGGGGTCTTGGGCTCTGATCCCCCCTTTTTTGTCTGCCTCTGGTCTTGGGGGTCAGGTCTCCGCTGCTTCACTGTTACTATTAAATGTTCTATTAGATAAGCCTTATACACTTATGCATGCTCACAAGCACACACAAATAGAAGCAGGGATGCTTATGTAGGCTTTTTATGTAGATATATAGATATGTATATGAATGTATATTCATGTGTATGTATGTATGTATGTATATAGGCATAGGTATGGGCATATATATTTATGGAAACTTACTGCAAAGCCATGAATATTTTAAGTTCTTTATACATATGTATTTTGTTGCTGTGTTTTGTCATGTTCTTTGCAGGTGAACAGACAGTGGCCGGGTGTTTTGCCGTGTGCTCTCTTTGTGTATATTTCTTATATTTTGGAGTCTTACTTTGTCTTTTCTTTCTTTCTATCCTATTAAAAAATAAATAAATAAAAAAATAAAATAAAATAAAAACCTACACTAGATAGTCACTAGAATAAATATTTCATAATAATGGTGTGGAGAGGATGGCTGTAAGGGGAGAAGGGAGGCCATCAAAAAAAAAAACATGAACCTTGTGCATACCTGCAAATAATAAAAGTGAAGATATTTTTAATACATCTTTATTGTAAAAATCTATACTAAAATGAAAAACACATGGATTTAAAGCAGGCAGGGAAGGCAGTAAGGTAGGATTATGAATCAGGTTTAAAAGTTACAGCTCATGAGGTACTCCATTAGAGCATGACATCTCTTCCACAACATCATGTGACAAAAACTTCAGAGTGTTCTTCTTCTAATACGTTTAGTGGTGGCTAGTAAGTAGCTTAAGGGAGCACTACCGCCACCAGGTGGTAAGACGAGTTGGATTCTAGTCCCCGCCTACAGTGCTGGTCCAGAAATGTACATGGAAACGCAACAGACCCAAGCCGATCTGAACCGACCCGAACTGATCTGATCCGCACTGTGACAGTGGAAAAGGGGCATAAGGTAGCCAATGCCATCCTCAACATGTGTGCCTCTTCTGCGTTTTGCATGACCAGGATTGCAGCGTGGATGACGATGATTCAGCGATCCACCTGGCTTCGTCACTCCCCCTCGCTGCCGGAGAAACTGCACAGAGACCTGATGGAGGGCCCCATCACGGCGGACGCGCTGTTCGGGAGCAGCTTCAAAGCCATGCTGGCGAACTCCAAGCAGTCGGAGGAGGTGCTGGAGGCTGTGCGCCACCTCATCAAGCCGCGCGGCTCATCCCGCCCCCCGGCCCGCTGGAGAGACCGTCATGAGCAGAGGCAGAAGCAACGACGTTCCACGGCCGCGGCGGCGTCGTCTCGCTCAGCTCCACCACCAGCCCCGC
This sequence comes from Nematolebias whitei, assembly GCF_014905685.2. NCBI lineage: Eukaryota > Metazoa > Chordata > Actinopteri > Cyprinodontiformes > Rivulidae > Nematolebias > Nematolebias whitei. Next base: position 3,647,722 of record NC_056518.1, read on the forward strand.
TTGTCAGAGACCAGCCCTCTTCATCCCGGCAACCAACAGTTCAGCGTTTCCCCAGAGATCGCCTGCAGACGGTGCCCTGGGCCAACAAATCGCAGAGCTCACGGGGGAGAAGATTTAAAAAATGACGGTCTGCGGAGGGTGTGTGTAAAAGTGACACGAAAGTTGAAATAAATCATCATTCAATGATCTAAGCGTCTGTTTTTAGCCAGTCTGTAAGCTCGGATGAACTCACAGCGGCTGCGCACAAATCCTCCATACATAACGAGACGGTGTCCTTAAATAAAGTTTTTTTTAAACTCTTCGTCGCTCCAAGACATGACGAGACGCTCACACGACACAATGGTAAGCGAAATAACTCGTTGTCAACCCGACCTGCACGATCCTCACCCAAGTGGTGTCAAATGCGCACTCGCGCAATGCAAACAGCCTTCATCCAAACGGCGCTGCGTTGATGATGGTGCACACACAGCTCCCCGGCGCTCACCGGCTCACATCGGCATAAATGTGGGACCCCAGGCCGGGTCCGGTGAAGGTCCTCGTTCTCAGCAAGAGCGACACACGTCTCACCGAAGCAAACGCGTGCGGCCGCGACGCGGGCAGCCTTCACCCACCGCGTCTCAGCGCTCGGCTGCTCACAGCAGCATAAGCGTGAGACAGCTGAACGAACCCAGTGACGAGTCTCGCCTCCAGCGAGAGCGGCGCGTGTCCCACCAGAGAAAACGTGTGCTCCCATGGGGCTTGCAGCCTTCACTCCAACAGCACGGCGTAGATGAAGTCGCGCTCTACGCCTCTCAACGTTCGCACAGCGACGTTGAACGCGTGGCACCACGGCGTCATCAGCTGTCACACGCTTCGCCTCAGCACACACTGGCCCACCTGGACACGAAGGTTGGTCCGCGGTCCGAACGCAGCGCACGGGCACGTTCAGAGCTCTTTCGAGGAAGTCTCACCTTGGGTCACGCGAAAAACATTCCCGCGACGCATGACGGCGGTCGGGGCGGCGGACTGGATGACATCCGTACAAAACATGACGCATCACTTAAACGCACGTCCACTCCACGAACGTTACGCGGAGTGGCTAAAAACATGCTCGCCAGACAGATGGATGGCCAGGGTGTTATG
>NC_056518.1:3648943-3668619 GCF_014905685.2 Nematolebias whitei
ATATATATACATATATATATATATATATATATATATATATATATATATATATATATATATATATATATAAACATATATATATATATATATATATATATATGTGTGTGTGTGTGTGTCTGTATGTATTTACGTATTCGAACTGTCTCATTTATATGTTGCTAAAAGCCCATCTGAGGATATGAATGCAATCCAACTTAGGCAATAAATTTTACAATGTATGGTAACTGTTATTACCTAACAGTTGTCCCTATATAAAAAATGGAAAATGTAATTTTTTATATTTTTAACAGAAGCTACAAATCACTTTTAATTCAGTTCAATTCAGTTTATTTATATAGAGCCAAATCACACCAATGTTTTCTCGGTGCACTTTACAGGAACATTCACATACATAGAAAAGCCAGTTAGTAAAGTTCTCTATCTAAGGAATCCAGCAGACAAGTTGAGTCTTGGCTTCGTTGCAGTCTCCCATTCTGAGCAAGCATAGTGTCAACAGTGGAAAGGAAAATCTCCATTTTAAAGGAAGAAACCTCCAGCAGAACCAGGCTCAGGACAAGCGGCCATCTACTTTGACCAGCTGGTTTGAGAGGACAGGAAGGAGAGACAGACGAACACAGAATGGTAGGTCCAGGTGTACCTGAAAGACAAAAACACACATGTTAAGGATAGAAAAAATAATTACAAATAGAAAACAGGTTGAGCAGAGTAAGTAAAGACAGAAGTAGAGTGAAAAAGTGTGGTCAGTATGTCCTCCAACAGTCTAAGCCTATAGCAGCATAACTAAAGGAAAGCTCAGGAAACCCAAGTCAACACTAACTATAAGATTTAGCAAAAAGGAAAGTCTTAAGCCTAGTTTTAAAACTGGATAATGTGTCAGCCTCATGGACAGAGACTGGAAGTTGGTTCCACAAGAGAGGAGCCTGATAACTAACTGAAAGCTCTAACTCCCATTCTGTTTTTGTAAATTCTAGGAACCACAAGTAAACCTGCAGCCTGAGAGTGAAGTGCTCTGTTAGGAAAATATGGAACAATAATATTTGTAATATAAGATGGAGCTAGGTTGTTGAGAGCTTTGTAGGTTAGAAGTAAGATTTTGAATTCTATTCTGGATTTGACAGGGAGCCAATGGAGAGAAACTAAAACTGGAGAATATGATCTCTCCTACTAACTCCAGTTAAGACTCTGGTAGCAGTATTTGGATCAACTGAAGATGTTTCAAAGAAGTATTTGGACACCCAGATAATAAACCATTGCAATAGTCCAGTCTAGATGTGAAAACGCATGAACCAGTTTTTCTGCATCATTTTTAGATAAGATGTTTCTAATTTTAGTGATATTACGCAGGTGGAAGAAGGCAGTTCTAGTAACGTTCTTAATGTGGGAGATAAAAACATGTCCTGATCAAAATTAACACCAAGATTTTTGACATTAGAGCTGGAGGACAGATTAATGCATCTAAGGAGGGAGAAAGACTGAAAAATTAATTCCTGTAGTGCTCAGGTACAAAAACCAAAACCTCAGTCTTGTATGTGTTCAAAAGGAGAAAATTAAGGTTCATCCAGGTTTTTATGTCTTCAAGATATGCTTGTAATATAAGTAGCTAATTGGATTCTTTGGGTTTAATGGACAAATATAATTGTGAGTCTTTAACATAACAATGAAAATTTATCCCATCCTGTTTAATAACTTTACCTAATGGAAGCATATATAAAGTAAAGAGTATTGGTCCAAGCACTGAGCCTTGAGGAACTCCATTACTAACTTTGGTGTATGAAGGAGATTTGTTATTTACATTTACAAACTGGAAACTATTAGATAGATATTATTTAAACAATTCTAGAGCTGTTCCTGTAATCCCAAAATCATATTCAAGCCTCTGTAGTAAAATATTGTGATCAACTGCATCAAATGCAGCACTGAGGTCTAACAGGACCAGTATAGACACAAGTCCATTGTCTGAGACCATGAGAATATCATTAGTGACTTTTACTAGTGCTGTTTCTGTGCTATGATGAGCTCTAAACCCTGACTGAAACTCTTCAAACATATTATTTCTTTGTAGATGTTCACGCAACTGACCTGCAACTATTTTGTCTAGATCCAATAATTCTCAGTTGGGTCATCTGGACAGTTTATTTTTTATACAGACGTTTTGCCCTCTATCCGGGGGGGGCTTTATCAGTCAGAGGAGTTCCAGTAAACTGTTCCCCCACAAAGCAGTAAACTCCTTAAGTGGACCAACCAGTTTGCTGGAGCTAAAATATTTTCTCTAGAACTTTTGAGATGAAAGTTAGATCAGATATAGGTCTATAGTTGGCCAGAATTTCTGAATCAAAATCAGACTTCTTAAGTAAAAATTTAATTACAGCAACCTTAAAGCGCTGTGGTGCATAACCATTCATTAAAGATAAATTAAGTAAATCCAAAATGTGGACATTAATTACGGGAAATACCTCTTTAAACAGTCTGGTTGGGATGGGATCTAGCAGACATGTGGATGGTTTGGATGAGGTTATTATTTTTGACAATTCAGAGATCTCAACAGGACAAAAACTGTCCAAACATAAATCAGGCTCTAGTGAAATTTTTAAAGTTGCCTCATTTGACAGGGGACTAGAGATAGTAGAAGGAAGGATGGTTTGAATTTTCTCTCTAATTGAAATAATTTTATTTATGGTATGGTATAAAGTTTATTCGTTTTAAAAAAGTACAAAACATTTCCATAACAATATAAAACAAGATACAATAGATTTAAAATGAAAGGCAACAGAAAGAAGAAAAAATCTTATTATATCTGCCCCTTTTTTCAAACAATTATTTCAATCATAATAATTTTCAAGTAACAGAACAAAATGAATAACTCTTTCTAATATTTCTAATTCTAATACAAAAAAACACACTAAGCTACTTCATATGTATTTTTTAACAATTCAGTTTTGATCTTTTTCTTAAATGTACACATTGACTTGGCATTTTTAACATCACTCTCTAGACCATTCCACAATCCAACTCCTTGGATTGAGGTAGACCTTCCCTTCAGACTAATTCTGAATTTATAAAGACTCTCATGAAGTCATCACTACTTATAGTTGTAGGGATACATGGTTCAACAGAAATGGGACTTTTAATTAGTCTAGCAATAGTACTAAACAGAAACCTTGTCACGATTCACGCCTGTCTGATTTAAATTCTTTTCACTCTGTTCACTGCTTGGTGTCTGTGGACTCTTTTTCTTTTCTATCTTTCTCTTGTTTGTTTTTCTTGGTTTTCAGACTTCCTTCTCTGCAGCACTCTCATCTCCTCTCTGCTGGCTGCATGTGACTTTAAGTTTGTCTTCTCTTCACCGCACTCCACACTGATTACTTCTCATTAGCTGCACCTGTTGCTGCACCCTTTATAAACCGGAACGGCACACAGGGTGAGTGCCAGAACCGACTCAGGGACTCATTGAGTTGGGTTGTTGGGAAGTTCTGGTCGGAAGGGCGGTGGAGCGCGAAACTCAAACTTGGACGGACAAACTTTTGACGGAAAATTGTGAATTTTGGAGCGGACGGTTGGCATAAGCTGGAATGTGACTGGGTCAGAATGGCAAACCAGGTAGGAGATAACGAGGAGGACATGATATTAGAGGATTGGACGCAAGTAAGAAGAGGAAAAGGACAAGGTCAAGGAAGCGGCGGAGATGCGAAGGAAGGTGGGAGTGTGTCAGATAGTCAAGGAAATAAAAGAGAATTAGAGGAAAATAGTTCAGATGAAGAAAGAACAATTCGTAGGAAGGTCGTGAGGGAGGAATTTAAAATAATTCTCAAGTTTATGAGGGAGGAAAACCAGGGATACTTAAGTCCAATTATAATATCTAAAGAAATAAAAAAGAAAATAGGAGAGGTAGAAATGGTGAAGGTGTTGAGGGATGGAAACTTACTGATAATCTGCAAAACTGAAGAACAAAAAAAACAAAGCATTACAAGTTGATAATACCTGCAAAAAGGTGGTGATAGAGAAACACAATGTTGGAGAAAATAAAGTACTGAAGGGAGTGATTACAGGAATACCAGTGGAGGAGGATTTGGATAAATTAAAACGAAGCATTGTTGGAGTAAAGGTGAACAGTTTAAAGAGATTAATGAGAATAGTTGATAGAGAAAGAGTGGGAAGCATGTCTATTTTAATAGAGTTCTCCGAAACAATAATGCCAAATAAAATAAAAATAGGATTTATGAGTTTCCCGGTCAGGCCTTTTATCCCCCCACCACTCAGATGCTACAAATGCCAGAGGTATGGACACATGGCAGCGGTGTGTAAAGGCAAGCAGAGGTGTCCTAAATGTGGAGAGGAGCACAGGATAGAAGAATGCAGAGAGGACAAACAAGAAAAGTGCTGTAACTGTGGGGGTCAACATAGAGCTAACTCTGGAAAATGTGAGGTGAGAAAGAGAGCGGTAGAAATACAACAAATCAAAATGACTAAAAATATTAGCTACGCTGAAGCAGTCAGGAGTGTTCAGGGACAAAAGAAAAGAGAAGCAGACCAGTCAGAGAATCAAGTTCCACAACAAACCAAACTGCAAACAGAGGAAAATATCACACTGTCAGTAGAAAAACTCATTTTATTCATAGCATATGTCATCAACTGCACAGATCAGGCTAAGCACAGAACAGAGAAGATTAAAATAATAGCAAGGGGGGCAGAAAAGTTTCTGGGAGTCAAAGAGGTGTCTTGGGAAAACATAAACAAAGGGCTGGAAGTAGATGGGAGACTGGTAACACTGGGCGATAAACTCAGACGTTAATACTACAATGGAATGCCAGAAGTCTTATTGCAAATGGACAAGAATTAAAGGGATATATTGAAAAATTAGAAGAAAAACCAGAAATAATATGTATACAGGAAACATGGTTAAAAGCAACATTAGAATTTGTAATTAAAGGGTATGATAGCATCAGAAGGGATCGGCAAGAGGGAAATGGAGGAGGGTGTGGAATATTTATAAAACAAGGAACACAATATCAAATATTAAGAAAAGGAGTAGATTTAGAACATATAGTGGTGGAAATATGGGACAAAGATGGAAAATATAAAATAATAAATTTCTATAATCCTTGTAAAAATATAACAATTGAATCAATGGAAGAAATAATGGGATATTTAGAAGGAAAGGTAATCTGGTGTGGGGATTTCAATGCTCATAGTACACTCTGGGGTAAAAGTAATGATAAAAATGGTCAAGAAATTGAAGGATTGATGGGATTAAAAAAACCTAGTGTGTCTTAATGATGGAAGAGGAACCAGAATCAACGTTAGAACAGGAGAAGAAACAGCAATTGATTTAACACTAGTATCAAACTCACTGGCTGTCAGTTGTGAATGGGATATTGATAAGAATACAACAAATGGAAGCGATCATTACCCAATTAAGATTAAAATACAAATAAAACCAGAAAGCAGCAAAGTAGAGGGGAATAAAAAATGGAATTTCAGCAAAGCAGAATGGATTAAATTTAATTATATCAGTGAACAAGAATTACAAAAAATTGACATGACAGCAGTCTGGTCTGCTTCTCTTTTCTTTGTCCCTGATAATATAAATTCAAATATTTGTAGGGTTATTCTAGAGGCAATAGAACATTCAGTGAAGAAAGGAGGAGGAAGGAAAGAAAGGAAAATAGTACCGTGGTGGACAAACGAATGTAATAAAGCAATCAAGTCAAGAAATAAAGCCTTTAAAATACTTAAAAAGAATCCTATATATCAACATTTAATAGATTATAAAAGAGAACAAGCGATGGTAAGGAGGATAATAAAGGAGGCAAAAAGAAACTACTGGAGAAAATTCAGTGACACTATAGGGAAAGAGACTAAACTTGATAAAATCTGGAAAGTGATTAAAAGAATGAATGGCATCAGGAAAGAATATGTATACCCAGTATTGAACACAGATAAAGGAGCGATGATTAAAGATAAAGATAAAGCTGAAATGTTAGCTGAAACCTTTAGAAAGACTCATAGTTCAAATAACATCAGTGAGGAGGAAAAGAAAGGGAGGGAAGCCACAAAACTAAAGTATAAATATTTACAACAGAGTAGTGAAATAAATGATAATTTATTGAACGCACCATTTAAAAAAGATGAACTAAACAGAGCTCTGAGAAAAACCAAGACAACAGCACCAGGAAAAGATCAGATCTGGTATTTAATGATAGATCATCTCAGTGAACCATCCAAAGAAATCATTTTAGAGCTGTACAACAAAGTGTGGGAGGAGGGGGAACTGCCACAGAGCTGGAAGGAGTCAGTCATCATACCCAGAGCAAAACCAGGAAAAGACAACACTGAACCGGAAAATTACAGACCAATCGCACTAACATCAAACATATGTAAGATAATGGGAAAAAATGATTAATGAGAGATTAACATACTATTTAAATAGTAAAGGATATATATCTAAATATCAAAGTGGGTTTCAAAAAGGGCGTAATACATATGATTCAGCTTTACGGTTAGAACATGAAATCAGAAAAGTGCAGATAAATAAAGATAGTGTGGTGGCGGTGTTCTTTGATATTGAAAAAGCATATGATATGTTGTGGGTTGAAGGGTTGTTAATTAAAATAAAGAAATTAGGTATTACAGGGAAAATGTTTAAATGGATCAAAAACTTTTTATCAAAAAGAACAATACAAGTTAGAATAGGAGAAGAATATTCTGAGAAATATGGTGTAGAAAATGGAACACCACAAGGCAGCATCATAAGTCCTTTATTGTTTTCTTTAATGATAAATGATGTTTTTGTAGAAATAGAGGAGGGAATGGGCTCTTCACTCTTTGCAGACGATGGGGCAATTTGGAAAAAAGGAAGAAATATAGAAGTCACAGTAGGAAAAATACAGAAGGCTATTAATGAAATAGAAAGATGGGCAATAAAGTGGGGGTTTAAATTTTCAGTGACAAAAACAAAGACAATGATATTTACACGGAAAAGAATTACAGGAGTCAAAACACTGAAACTATACAATCAAGAAATAGAACAAGTTAAGAGTACAAAGTTTTTGGGAATGTGGTTTGATGAAAAAGTAATATGGAATATTCACATTCAGAAAATTATTGATAAATGTAAAAGGGTCTTAAATATTATGAGATGTTTCACGGGAAATGAATGGGGAGCAGACAGAACAGCATTAAAGAGAATATACACCGGGCTGATCAGGTCAACTTTAGATTATGGAAGTGTAATCTATAGATCTGCAGCAAAAACACATCTGGAGAAACTTGACAATATACAACATCAAGCACTAAGAATTTGTACAGGAGCATTTAGGACCACCCCAACCGCAGCACTTAAAGTAGAGATGGGAGAGATGCCTTTAGAATTGAGAAGAACACAGCTAGCAATACATTACTGGATCAACTTACAAGGAAATAACCCGGATCATCCAACATTAGACATTTTAAAACCATGCTGGGAAAAAACAAAGAGAGAAACAGGAAGCTTTGGTTGGATAATCGATCAGAAGATACAAGAAGTTCAAATAAGAAACCTAACAATAAGTCCAATAATACCGTTACCAACAATACCACCATGGATACTACCAACTGCAAAAGTAGATTTTACACTTATGGAAAAGAAAAAAGATAAAAAAAATCACTTTTAACTCATATACAGTACAGAAATATATAAATAATTATTATGGTTACGTTCAGATTTACACAGACGCATCAAAAGACACAGGGAAAATAGGAATAGCAATTATCATACCAGAGTTCCATAAGAAACAAGTTAAACGTATTACAAATGGATTGTCAGTATACACCGGGGAAATGTTCACAGTATTATTAGCAGTACAATGGATAGAAGATGTCAGACTATTAAAAACAATAGTATGTTCAGATTCAAGTTCATCACTTACAAGTTTACAGCACAGCCACTCAGACAGCAGACCAGACATTTTATTAGAAATCCAGCAAGCATTATTCAGAATAATGATGATGGGTTTGGAAGTCGTATTTCTGTGGGTACCATCACACACTGGGGTTGAAGGAAATGAAGCAGCATACAGGGAAGCAAAAAGAGCAACAAAACAACAAGTTAATTTTATAATAACTACAAGCAAATCAGAAGCAAGAAGCATGGCTAAACAAAAACTGAAGGAAAAGTGGCAGAAAGAATGGAATGAAGAAAACAAAGGAAGATGGTATTATAAGATCCAAAGAAGAGTGGGAGAGATGAGAACAGGAGGGAGAAACAGAAGAGAAGAGAGATTAGTAACAAGACTGAGATTTGGACACACTGGACTGAACAACACATTATTCACATTACATAAACACGAAACAGGAAATTGTCAGTATTGTGGAGAGACAGAAACAATAGAGCATGTGATTTTAAGTTGTCAGAGATATGAGAGAGAAAGAAGACACATGATGGAGGAACCTAGAAAGATTAAAGAAACATTAAATATCACAAACATACTACAGAAAGAGTCAGGGAGTAAAAGTGTCAACATTTTGATAAGGTTCTTCATTAAAACAAAGCTGATCAATAGGATATGATTAGGACAGACAACACATACACAAGTAAATAGAATTTATTTATTTTATTTATTTATTTTAAAAAGCATTCTGACCCACACTCCATACCAGTAGGTGGCGGTAATGCACACCATAAGTTGTTTGCCAACCGCCAATAAAACTGAAGAAGAAGAAGAAGAAGAAGGGTGAGTGCCAGATAGTCGAAAACAGTTTACCTGCCAGTAGTTATCCCGCGCTTCTGTCTCCTGATTCCCTCATAGTCTCCTGTTCCTTCATAGTTTCTCTCCTGCCCAGTTTGTTTGCCTGCCCTGCTCCTGTCCCTCTTCCTGGTTTTGATATCCTCACCTCCTCGTGCTGCTTCATGGTTTTGGACTCCTTCGACTCACGCCTGTTAGGAGTGCGCGGGAAACCCAGATGATATGAGACCCAGAACGAGGCAGACACAGGGGAAATACAAAAGAACAGTGTTTATTATGTACAGTGAATTAATAGCGTCCACAAGCTGCCTCACAGAGGCTCCTGGAAAGAGGGACGACAGATTAGTAGTTGTCCAACGGTGGAAGGCCAGAGTGGTTTGTTTAATGAGCGTTTTGTCCTTACAGTCCAAACCCGAAGAGGAGAGCTGGTCCTTCAGTCCAAGGAGAGCGAGCAGCAGAGGGAAATCCAACAAGGGTCCAAAGGGGAACGAGGAAGGCTGGCAACTGGAGGCAAAGAGTCACGAGGAATACCTGACAGGCCAAGGGATCCAGATCAGGTCACGAGGGAATCCAAAAAGCACGAGGAACCAGGAAACTGGAAAAAAGAGCAAAAGGTGAACAAATTATTTTCACCAAGACATTTGCCTCACAACAGTACTATACCATAAGAGGTGATATGCTCCAGCGTTGAGTCACACCGGACTGCAGCCTTAAGTAGATGGAGAGGCTCATCAGGCTGATGGCCGCCAGGTGTTGATAATCAGCGGCCATCAGCAAGGCAGGCTGCAGGCAGTGGGACCCTTACAACGCCTGCCTCACACTGTCTTCTCGCCTGCTCCTGTTTGGTACCGTCGTTTTCCTGCGCTCTGGTAACAACCCTCGCCTGTCTGACCTCGACATCTGCCTCACGGACCGGTTGCTGGTCCAATGCCGTTGTGGTTCAACACCTCATCACCATCCACCCATTCTCGGTCTCTTCGCTGCAGCCGACTGACTCCTCTCACCAGGATCACCCCTCCTGCAGTGAATCCATCCAGCTGGAACGACTCCTCTCTTCTGAGCCCCCTTCAACCAGAGAAACGGTTAGTGGTTACCTTTCTCAGACATTTGCTCTCGCTTCTGTCTCCGGCCTGGCCACTAACCGTTCTCTTTCCACCTACAGACTCATTCCAGCCTTTGACCCAGTGATCGACACCAGAACCAGACTCACTTATGAGAAACGAGGGCTTCTACAATAAATTTTGTAATCTAAGTCTCTCTGTTGTGGTGATTTTGGTCCAGAGTTGAAGGGGTTCATTACAACCTAGGGTTATTTTTATTCTCCTCTATTAAAGATGAATAATATAAAGTTCTAGCTTTACGGAGAGCTTTCTTATAATAAAATTCTTCAACATTAGTAGAGCGACATTTTCTCTACTGGTTTCTAGATGCCTGCTTTAAAGTACATAACTCAGAATTGAACCAAGGAGCCAGTTTCCTCTGATTACTTTCTTTTTCCAGCGGAGCAATTTTATCAAGTGAAGTTTGCATTGAAGTTGTAAGATGATCAACTAGATGATCTAAGTCTCTGTTCTCCGATGCATTACTCTGCAAGACAGAGGAAAACATTGATGGAAGAGATTGTTTAAATTTGGTTACAGCATTTTCTGATAAGCACCTTCTGAGATGAAATTTACTCTCAGTGACTGTGTATTCATTTAATGTAAACTCAAAGGTTATTAAAAAATGGTCTGACAGAATAGGATTTTGAGGAACTATTACCAAGTCCTTAATCTCTATACCATAGGTCAGAACTAAATCAAGAGTGTGATGATAAGCATGAGTAGATGTGTGGACATTTTAGGTAAAACCAAATGAGTCTATTAAATTATTAAAGTCTATGCTTAAGATATCACTTTCAACATCCACATGAATATTGAAATCACCCATTATGATGTTTTTATCAGTATTTAATAGTAAGTCAGTTAAGAATTCTGAGAATTCAGGCAAAAACTGAGAGTAAGCGCCTGGTGGATGATATATAACAACTAGTAAAAGTGGCTTTTCTGATTTCCATTTTGGATGAGAAAGACTGAGGGACAGTGATTCAAAAGAATCATAACTAATAACTGGTTTGGCATCAATCAATAATCCTGACTGAAAAAAAAAAGAAGCTACTACTCCACCTTTTATTATTCTCCATTCTTCACATTACTCCTTGAGGCAAAGTTCCTTGTTTGACACACTCCAGCAGCTCAATGCTCTCCTGCAATTGTTTCTGACACCACAAGAGACAAATAAAACTAAAATAATTGCAAAGGTACATTAGTAAGGGGCGGCTGTGGCTGAGTGGTTAGAGCAGTCGTCCTCCAATGCAAGAGTTGGGGGTTTGAATCCACCAGCAGTCACATGTTGAATTGTCTCTGGGCAAGACACTGAGCCCCTCATTGCCTCTGATGTGTGTCCCATCAGTTTATGAATGTAATAAAGCTCTGATTAGTCTCTTTAGAATAATTTGTTCAGTTAGCTTTGTAGAGATCTAGTAGAGTGCTGTATGAATGGATAAATGAGGCACAGATTGTAGTGGAAAGTGCATTGAGTATCTTGAAATAATATAGAAAGGCGCTATATAAGTACAGTCCATTTACCATTTACCATTTACCATTTGCTAAATATGTTTCATCTACATTTTCATGCAGATTTTCTTTTTTTACATCAGCAAATGAATTTTCTAAAAAGGTAACATGATCACCCTCTAATGCTGAGCAAAACTCAAGAGCAGTTTTTTCTAATGAGCTTCTGCTCTGCAACCATATGTGGTGTTCAGTGTGTGTGTGTGTGTGTGTGTGTGTGTGTGTGTGTGCGTGTGTGTGTGCGTGTGTGTGGGTGCGTGTGTATCCCGACCCTCCCTCTCCTCATTATGGGCAAGCTGAGGCTATGCCTTGCCCAGCAGGGTATGAGGTGCACATGCATGTGTTTTTGTATGCACTTTCCATCCCTCACATTCACCTCATACGTATGTCCAGAACCCATCCCAGGAGCTACAGCCACTATTAATGTCACCAAAGAGCTCACTAACAGCTTCATTACCCAGCACCACAGCTCCAATGCTGGCAAGGGTGAAATTACCACAACACATCCAAGGCCCAAGGAAATGTTACGAAAAGAAGTGCAGCCGAAAGGTTAAAGAAAAAAACAGCAACGTGTTGCACAAAGTGAGTCAGTAAATTATTATTGTTAAATGGTGATGGCAGAATCAAAAATTCATGCTCATACATGTAGAAAAGCCATGACCTGACTGAACTTTGTTGGATTTTATACATTTATTATTATTTAAATGATTTAAAATCATCAAAAGAAAAACATAAAAAACACAAATCAGTATATCCAAAAAAGTTCAATCTGGTCCTCTGGACATTCAAAAAAAAAAAAAAAAAAGCAAAAAAATCTAGAAACGTTTCGTCTCTCATCCGAGAGACTTCCTCAGTCTGAGGTGCTGTTTTCAGCTCAGTCTCTTAAATAGCACCTTCTCAGAGTGGATCAACCAGTTTGCTGCTGACAACCAAAACCAGCTGATCACATGCTCAAGAAGGACCATCAGCCTAATGATGGATCATTAGCACATTGATGGCTGTTTACTGTTCACAGAGGGCTGAGTGATACTAGCAATCACAGCATTGTAAGAGGGGGACAGTTGAACCCAGAGGCCTCCACCCCTGTTTAACGATGGACGATTTCTTTTCACAAAGATGGCCTCCTTTACTCCTCTCTCAAACCATCGTTCCTCTCTGTCCAGGATGTGAACATCTTCATCCTTGAAAGAGTGACCGCTGGCCTGGAGATGAGTGTAGACTGTAGAATCCTGGCCTGATGATGTTGATCTTCTGTGCTGGGCCATCCTATTGACCAGTGTTTTGTTTCCCCGATGTAAGACTGATCACAGCCTTCCTGACACTGAACAGCATCTTGCTTGCCCGGTGCCCGCTGACCGATGATTTTAGTTCCAGGCTCTTGGGAATGATGCCACTTTGTCGACATCTGTTACAATGCTGTGATTGCTAGTATCACTCAGCCCTCTGTGAATAGTAAACAGCCATCAATGTGCTAATGATCCATTGTTAGGCTGATGGTCCTTCTTGACCATGTGATCAGCTGGTTTTGGTTGTCAGCAGCAAACTGGTTGATCCACTCTGAGAAGGTGCTATTTAAGAGACTGAGCTGAAAACAGCACCTCAGACTGAGGAAGTCTCTCGGATGAGAGACGAAACGTTTCTATATTTTTTTGCTTTGTTTTGTTTTTTTTGTTTTTTTTAATGTCCAGAGGACCAGATTGAACTTTTTTGGATTTTTCTACCTGGATTATTGAGCATGCATCAGGATACAAATCAGTATATGTAGAAAATTTGTCAGTGCCTGTGTGATTTGTTTTTGTTTATGTATATATGACTGATCTGGTCTGGGAGGGATGGGGTGGGAGAGGTTTTTGCTTTTATTTTTTTATTTTGTTATAATGTTCATTTAAAAAAAAAAAATCAATTCAAAACATTTAAAAAATAAAATAAAATAAAAAACACACACACAAATCAGTAAAATACTAAATTAAATCACACTGTGTAAGTCAAAGAAAACAGATGTGTTTTTAAAAGAGATTTAAAAAGAATTCAAGGATTTTTATTTATTTTTTTATTGTTAAACCAGCTCACATTTGCATGTTTATGGTACACAATTCAGACTCAGGTCCCAGATCAAGAAGCCTAAAAATTTAAATTAATAAATACAAAGGAATATATATGTATAGCTGAATTAAGTGCAGCTCGAGTTCAGCAGTCTGACAACTGTCGGGAAGAAACTTTTTCTGAGCCTGGTGGTCTTGCTCCTCATCTGCCTGCTTGAGGGGAGGGGCTGGAACAGACTACGTGCAGGATGAGTGTAGTCCTTCATGATGCGGAGTACCCTCCCCCTGCATCGTTATGTGTAGAGGTCCGAGGTCGTGGGAAGGCTGCTCCCCAGTCTTCTATGCAGCCCTAACCACCCTCTGCAGAGCCATCCTCTCAGCAGCAGTGCAGCTGCCATGCCACATGGTGATACAGGTGCAGAGAACCCTCTCCACCACACAGTGATAGAAGCTCCTCAGGACAGAGCTCCCAAGTCCAGTTCTCTGCAGCTTCCTGAGGAAGTAGAGATGATGGTGGGCCTTCTTGACCAGACAGGAAGTGTTGGCACTCCAAGTGAGGTCACTGGATATTTGCAACCCCAGGTACCTGTAGCAGGAGACCACCTCCACAGCTGCTCCTCCGATGTGTAAGGGATGAAGAGGATCCTTGTTCCTTCTGAAATCCACCACCATCTCATTGGTTGTCTTCACACTGATGCAGAGATTATCTCTACACCACTGCACCAGGTGTTCCACCTCTTCTCTGTATTTGGACTCTTCATTATCCGTGATGAATCCCACTACTGCTGTGTCGTCCACAAACTTCACTATTTGGCAGCTGGGGTGTCTAGCCAGTCATATGTCAGCATAATAAACAAGAGGGGGCTCAACACGCAGCCCTGGGGCAAACCAGTGCTGAGGGTGATGGAGGAGACAATGTTGTGGATCCTGACAGTCTGAAGTCTGTTGGTCAGGAAGTCCAGATTCCAGTCTACAGTGAGGGACTCAGTCCCAGAAAGGAGAGCTTCTGCACCAGGGTCTGTGGGATGATGGTGTTGAAGGCCAAGGAGAAATCCAGAAAGAGCAGACGGATGTAAGCATTTCTGCTCTCCAGGTGGGTGAGGGCTGTGTGGACCACCGATGAGATGGTGTCTTCAGAGTGGTTCCTTCTGTAGGCATACTGGTGTGGGTCCACAGTGACAACAATGGAGTCCTTGATGTGGGTCATGACCAGCCTCTCAAAGCACTTCATAACTACCGGTGTTAAGGCTATAGGTCGGTAGTCATTCAGGCCTGTCACTGTGGAACACTTGGATACAGGGACAATAGTGGCGGACTTAAAGCAGGTGGGAACAAATGCCATTGACAGTGAAGTGTTGAAGATGTCCGCCATCACCTCAGACAGCTGGTGTGTGCAGTCCTTCAGTACTAGGATTGGGCATCGTTTGAATTTGAGCGATTCCGGTTCCAATTCCGATTCTTCGTTTCAATTCTGATTCCTGTCGATTCCTGTTGATTCCCGATTCTGATTCTTTTTAGAGGCAGGGTTAAAAAAAGACATGTCAATTCAATTCAGTTTATTAATAATGTATAGCGCCAAGTCACAACAGAAGTCGTCTCAGGGCACTGAACAGAAACAATCAAATATAAAAATAAGTTAACAGAAACTTTCATATAAAAATAAAAAGTTAACACTATTTATATGAGGAGCGGACTGCTTTGAATTTAACTCCATCATGTTATAAATGAGCTAGTGGGGAGTGGTGATGCAGAGGTTAGAGAAGGTGGGTCTGTGATCAAAAGATTGCCGGTTCAAGCCCCGGTACTGACAACATCAAAAATGTGGGTGGGGTAGATGAAGCACCCACACCTGCCCCCACTCTCATTCGACCCACACTGGGCCCTTGAGCAAGGCCCTTAACCCCCACCATCTGCTCCTCCGGGTGTCCTAGATAGAAGCTCTCTGCTCCACACAGAGGGTTGTGGTAGTGAAACATGCGGCAGTGAGATGGTTAATGGCCCGGCTACTACGTGCAGCAATGCATGACTTAGGAGTTAGATGGGGAGGGTGAACTCAAACTGGACTGGCATGTGGTTTGAAAAAACATTATCACCAATAACAAGATTACTAACAGTCACATCACATGTTAAAACAAGGTCCAGTGTATGTCCACGCTCTTGGGTGGTCAAGAAGTTTACTTTCATTCTGAGATTTTGCTTTTAGAAACTGAGATTCCTCTTTTAGTGGATGTGGGTCGCGTTTTTTGGATGGCGGTTTCCTCTGGTATCGGATGCTGTGCAGCTGGAAGGATTTTTACTGAAACTTTTTTAGTTTTGGACATTTGTTATGATGTGTAACCATGGCAACAAGGCAGTTTTCTACAACCAACAGCAGCTGATTAACATCTCAAATGCTCAAATAATATCTCAACTACAGCCCCAAATCTCAAATGAGTTGGAAAGGATGTTCTGTAGATGCCTTCTCATCTACCTGCAAGTTGTGCTCAAGTGTCTGCCCACTGAGATCCTGGAACTAGCAGTAAACATTGCTCATGACAGCGGAGGGACAGGATCATCCCTCGGCACCTACAGTTGGCTGTCCGCAGTGACGAAGAGTTCGGCAGACTGCTGGGAGGAGTGGCTATCGCTCTGGGAGGAGTTCAGCCCGGCATTCGGGCGGTCCTACAGCCCGGGGGAACCGAGAGGCCAGTCGAGTCTGGGTGGACGGACTGGACGGCATCTGCAGCCAGTTTCTTAGGATCCACTGTGGGATGGACCTTTACAAGAGATTCTTCCTGTCTACAGCCATCAGTATCTTTAACATCTCTTAATGAAATGATGATAATGAGTTACTACAACAAATAATTTCCCTCTGGGATTAATAAAGTATATTTGAATTGAATTAAATTTGAAGAAGGACCATCAGCCTAACAATGGACAATTTTTCAGGCAATCTATTAACTTCTTCTTGTAACCACTTCCTGGATCTCTTTTCAGAGGTTCATAAGTGGTTAAGTCACTAAGGAGTGTCATAACTTTCTCATGATAGTCTTTCTGGTTCAAAATCACTGTTGTCTGCTTTCCGATGAGCAAAAGGTAACCACTGGAATTAGCGATAAGCACCTTTGCTTGCAGCCTCTCCTCCAAGGGGTCCGGGAGTTTACTTCAGCGCCATGGTATTACCAGCAGCTGTCTAAAATAACCTCATTAAGGCTGCGGCGAGGTGATTCATCCAGAATATTAACGACCTTAAATCCGTGAGTCACACCCTGATCTCACTCTGTACCTCAATCCTTCAAGCAGCCGGGATGGATCTTCTGGTCCAGAGAAACTCGCGTTGTGGCCGCTCACCTCTCACTTTAGCGTTGCAATTGTTAACCGTTCTGGTAATCTTTAGGGCCCTGGAAACGGGCTCAAGGATGTTGTTTATCAGCTAGGAAACCTTTACAAAAACCTCCTATTATTGGTGTTGATAAATGAACCAAGCTTTACCATGTATTTAATTGATAAGAATGAAATAATAGTCCAAATTTATACATTTTGCTTTGCTTTTAATCAATAATTTGCGCAGGGGTACAGCAACAGGCACAATTTTATAATGATTTAATTTTCATGAATACATAGGATACTCTTTCTTCCCTAACATGGTGGTGACTACTATCTGTGAAACTCTAAACCTCAAGAGCTCTTGAAGGGTTTTACAGATACTACCTTCACATAGACCTTTCACAACTCAAGCCAAAATATATTTTCTCTCAACTCCCTCATGAACCAGAAACACCTTCGAGCAAATCTCACTAGTAGCCAATTTAGTACTCCCAAATTTATTCTGTATACTGTTCTTCCAATTTGATGAAACAATTTAATTAGACCAGAAGGACAGGGTAGTCCGCTTACCATGATTCTGAGGTATCTCTCAGAGAATCTTTGTGTCAGTAAACGGCATATTTCCCACTCTCCAGGAGGGAGATGTGGGCCTTACCCTAGGACAGGAGCAATTTATGCCAAATTGGAGAATTCAGAGTTTTTTGGACGAGCCCGGGTCAAGCTTTTTAGAAGTAGGATCCTTCTTCAGTCTGTTGTTGCAAGTGGAGACCTATTCCAATCCCATTTTTAGTAGAAAAAGAAGTAGATCCCCAGCCTTGTCCCAAACCGATATAATCCAACTTCTTTCGGGCGTCTCTGATCCTCTAGCTGCTCTCTGCCGTAGTACCTTCTGTTCAGCTCTTTCACTCAGCCTTCGACTCTGCATTGACCAAGCTTTATTCTGGTCAGTCTGTATTTAAAGACTCATTCATCCCTCCTCCTCTTAAGGAGGGGTTATGGAAAATTACATCATCTCTTTTCCAGTAACTTCTGTGCTGTTTTGCACCTCAACCGGTTTAGACCAGATTTCTGGGACTTTCCAAAACTTGTTTTTGCTCAAAGATGAGTCATCATGAGAGGAGTCGTTTTTAAACCTTGTGACTTCCTGTTTTCCTCTATGGCTTGAGGCATGTCCAGACTTGTTCCTCTGTTACATGAGGCCTTTTTACTTTTACCACTTCACACAATCATACAAAGGATTATACAATGTCTTAAAGATTAATATATATCAGTTGATTATGCGTTGATTATTTAGTAACACAGTTTGGTTACACATTATTAAAACAGTAAAACTTTGGTTACACATTATTAAAATAGTAAAACTTTGGTTACACATCATCATTCTTAGCTGTTGCTGAGGAGAACTTCTGATCAGGCTTCATTTTTCTTTAAAGCTGGTGGCCTGTTCATGTGTCACCACTACAGACACCTGGTTTATTGACACTGTGCACCTTCCTTTGTCTGCTGGGAGAATGATGATGTTTTTGTCCTTGCTAAGAGTGGTGAGTGCATCCCTCTCCTCTCTACTGATGATGGAAGGTGGTGGTTTGGCATTGCTGAGGCAGGCTGAAACTTTGATTCTGAGTTGTTCTGATCCAGTCCCCCAGCACAAACAGAGTAATATTGTGTATGCTGTTCAGTGTCAGGAGGGCTGTGATCAGTCTTACATCAGAGAAACTAAACAGCCACTGGCCAAAAGGATGGCCCAGCACAGAAGATCAACATCATCAGGCCATGATTCTGCGGTCTACACTCATCTCCAGGCCAGCGGTCACTCTTTCAGGGATGAAGATGTTCACATCCTGGACAGAGAGGAACGATGGTTTGAGAGAGGAGTAAAGGAGGCCATGTTTGTGAAAAAAAATCGTCCATCATTAAACAGTGGTGGAGGCCTCTGGGTTCAACTGTCCCCCTCTTACAATGATGTTATTGCTAGTATCACTCAACCCCCTGAGAATAGTAAACAGCCATCAGTGTGCTAATGATTCATTGTTAGGCTGATGGTCCTTCTTGACCATGTGAGTAGCTGGTTTTGGTTGTCAGCAGCAAACTGGTTGATCCACTCTGAGAAGGTGCTATTTAAGAGACTGAGCTGAAAACAGCACCTCAGACTGAGGAAGTCTTTCGGATGAAAGACGAAACGTATCTACATTTTTTTTGCTTTGTTTAGTTTTTTGTTATTTTTGAATGTCCAGAGGACCAGATTGAACTTTTTTGGATACTAGTATTTAGATTTCAGATTTTAAAAGCAGAAAAGGACAGTTGTGCATGAATGACATTTCACCTGCTCAATCAGCTTTCTCTGGATCTGCTCCCAGAGAAGTCATCCATCTTTTGTTTAAAGAGCAGAGCAGCTCTTCTCCACCTTATAACAAGATGTGATTAACTTATTTTACAAGTTGTCCATGGTATGTGGTGTGTACTTGGGTTGATGGTTTTCACCATGTCCCTGCAAACATATAATACATGTAATGTCACTGTTACTGTAACGTTAGTTTAGGATGGACATTTAATTAGATTAGCTCGATTGTTGTTGCCTAACTAACCTAAATGTTGGTGATTCCACATCTGAAAAGTGATGAAACCTATATGATGTAACCTTTCTGTGGCACTCTTCACTCAATTGTACCAATGTATTTCCCTTGGGCCCCTTTTCCATTAGTACCTGTAGTACCGGTACAGCACGGCTCTACTCTACTCGGTACGGTACAGGTTGTGTTTCCATTATGCTTTCAGTACCGGTTCTAGTGGGCGGGGTTCAAATTGACGTCACCACCTCTCACCAGCTGGTGGCGCTGAGACGCAGAAACTGTTTTGAGTACAGGTTGAGAATTTATGTTATTTTGAAGTTGTGTATATGTATGTATGTATGCATGTATGTGTGTATGTACATGTGTATAAATATATATATATACATATATATATATACATATATATATATACATATATATACATAT
>NC_056518.1:3668719-3672646 GCF_014905685.2 Nematolebias whitei
GAGACAGGACGGGTAGGCTCATCTTCCCAGCTCCGAGCTCAGCTGGTGACTCGCAGAGGCCGTTCCAAGACCCCAGCCACGCGTAATCATGAAGGCCCAACCCACGCAGACAAGCGGACAGAGTCGGGTCTGCGACGAACGGTGGAAGCGATTTTAAAAAACATTTTACGTGTAAAAAAAAATAAAAATTCTTTTTAAATCGCTTCAGCAATTTTTTAAAACATTTTTTGTATAAAAACAAAATATTATTTTATTTAAAAATCACTTCCAGCGTCCGTCCCAGACTGTCCAGTCCGCCTGACTGCCAGGTGGGATCGGGATTCAGCCTTCATGATTACGCGCGGCCGGGGTCTGGCAACGGCCATCTGCGAGTCCCCATCTTCAGTTTCGCAGTGACCAGCAGAGCTCTGAGCACACAAGGCTGGTATCCGGAACCCGAGCGTCCGAGTCGGCACATCGAAGGATCTTCCGCGGTGACCAGCTGAACTTGGAGCCGGGGAGATGACGTCCTGCCCGGCCTGGCGCGCCGAGGCTCCGGAGGGAGGATCGGGGTACACCAGCAGAGCGCCATCCAGCTTGCTCTGAATTATGTTGTCGGCCACCAAGCACAAAAAATGCCAGCACATCAACATTAGACCAAGATGTTGTCAGTATTGTTTTTAAAATCTTTAAAATAAGTCCAGCCGCTACTCCAGTCCGAGAAATTGCAAATGGCGGATCATTGTTTTGAAAAGTTTCTGAAGGATCCAGTGACTCCGCTCCCGACCAATCAGTGACCAATAGTGTTCTGACGTCACGTTTTAGTACCTCTTCGTTCGGGTTAGAACCACAGAGCCAAGGGTACTGAAAATAGTAACAGGTGCTAAGTACCGGTACTAATGGAAAAGCCTCACAACAGGGCCAAGTAGGGTCCAGTCGGCCCGTACCGGTACTAATGGAAAAGGGGCATGGAGAACTCCTTGGAGAACTCCTTGGTGAACGGAGGAGCACAATGTGGAGCCTGGCTAACATTATTAACCATTTCGGGTCGTTTGTCTAAGAAAAAAATACGAGCTAACGTTAGCATGGTGTTTGCATTTGAGTTGACCTACCGCTTTAAGTCCACTATAACTTGTTGGCTGCCTTAATGTTGGTATGAGACGTAGTTTATAGTTTTATTTACCTGATGGAGCCGGAGAAGGAGGCAGCGAAAACAGTCCGGTGGAGCACAAAGTTTGTTTTCTCAGTCATCCAGGTATATAACAACAAAAAAGGTTGAATCATGTCATCTGGACTTCGTTTTTTTTTTTATATACCTGGATGACTGAGAAAACAAACTTTGTGTTTTTGAAACCATTAGTGAAAAGGCCAGACTTCAGGGGTATCTGAGGCAGGCTTGAAACACAAGAGTCAGGGTGGCTTCTGGGTAATACCAGATGGCTTGGCCTCAGACTGACGAAGCCTCTTGGATGAGGGGCGAAACGTTTCTTTTTAACAAAAAAACGAAGTCCAGATGACATGATTCAACCTTTTTTGTTGTTATATACCTGGATGACTGAGAAAACAAACTTTGTGTTTTTGAAACCATTAGTGAAAAGGCCAGACTTCAGGGGTATCTGAGGCAGGCTTGAAACACAAGAGTCAGGGTGGCTTCTGGGTAATACCAGATGGCTTGGCCTCAGACTGACGAAGCCTCTTGGATGAGGGGCGAAACGTTTCTTTTTAACAAAAAAAAAAAACGAAGTCCAGATGACATGATTCAACCTTTTTTGTAGTCCGGTGGAGCGCTTCAAAGATGGGCCACTCTGTTACTTCTGAGGGTCAGACCCGGTCCGGAAGAGGAGGCAGCGAAGATAGTCCGGCAGAGCGTTTCAAAGACAAGCCACTATTTTACTTCTACACCCTCCTTTGCACGATATAAAAGTATTGCCAGTGCTGCATTGAGCTGACTGGGCCTTTTATTAAAGTTAGGCCACGCTTTCGACCACGGCTGCTCACTCCATGTATGGGAACACTTCCGATAGATTCTTCTTCTTTGGGTTTCAGCAGGCGGCTTCTGCTTCAGTTGGCAGACTACGCATCGAAAATAGGAATCGAAAATAAATATTTCGAACGATTCCGGAAAAAACTGACATTTAGTCCCAGTTCCAAACGATTCTCGATTCTTGATGCCCAACCCTATTCAGTACCCACCATGGGATGTTGGCGGGGCCTGCAGCCTTATGGGGGTTGATTCCCTGGAGGGTCTTCTTCACATCTGCTGTGGTCACACAGAGGGGCATGCCACTGGGTGGTGGTATAAGTCTTGTGCTGTATTGGGTGTTAGGATCCTCAAAGCGAGCATAGAACTTATTGAGTGCATCTAGTAATGAGGGGTCCCTTGGCCATCCCCGATGTTGTAGTTTGTAATGCACTTGGTGCCTTTTCACATGCGCCAGAGGTTGCTGGTTATGAAGTGACCCTGAATTTTCAAGGCATATTTGGCTTGGGCCTTGCAATGTCTGCAGTCAGTCATTTTCTCACCTCTTGGAGTGCTGATGCCTCACCAGTCCTGAACGCAGCATCTGTAACTTTCAGCAGAGCTCTCACCGCAGCACTCAGCCAGGGTTTCTGATTTGAATAACAGGTTACAGTCCTGGTGGTGATGACATAATCAGCACACTTGGAGATGAAGCCAAGAAGAGAGGTGTATCCCTCCAGATCCACCTCTCCCTCATATGTAGCTGCCTCTCCGAAGACCTGCCAATCTGTGCACTGAAAACAGTCCTGGAGCATAGAGTCTACATCCCTGGGCCACACAGTGACTGTATTCCTTGTTGGCCTAATCCATCTCATCAGCGGATGATATGCTGGCGCCAGCAGGATTGAGATGTGGTCGGAGAGGCCAAGATGGGGGAAAGGAATAACTATGTACACACTGTAAATATTAGTGTACACACAGTCCAGAGTGTTGTCTCGCCACCTTGGAAAGGTGACATGCTGGTAAAAACTGAGCAGAGTGTCCGTCAATTTCACATGGTTAAAGTCCCCCACAACCACGTAAAACGCCCCTGGGTGCTTTATCTGCAGTGAGCTAATAGTGTCATACAGCTCTTTTGATGCTTCGTTAGCATTAGCATCAAGCAGGATGTAAACAATGGTGACGAACACTGCAGTAAACTCCCATGGCATGTAGTACGTCCGACATTTCATAGTTATAAGTTCTATCACCTCATAACAGTAGTTTATTACCATTTCACAGTTCGTACACCAATCTTCATTCACAAACACACATAGTCCTCCCCCTGTGTTTTACCCGACTGATGGTCATGGTCTGCTCGGAATAACTGAAGACTGTTGATCTGGAAAGCTGAGTCTGATGTTGTTGTTAAGCCAGGTTTACGTTAGGCAAATAATGCACAGTTCTTCATCTCTGTAGAACCACTCATCCTCAGATGTAACAAGTCAATGTTGTTATCAAGTGAGTGGACATTGGCCGATAGAGTAGGAATCTGTGGTCTTCGAGCCATTAGTTGGGCCAAAGCGCCCACCTGCTTCCCCCTCTTCTGTTTACGGGCTCATTGTTTCCTCTTGACCGTTGCACCTTGCACTTTGCTGTGCCATTCCATTGTCCTAAAGAGCCACAGTATAGATTTAAGCCACTGTGATATATTAATAACTGAACTGTCTCTGATGGCCATCAAGTTCGGTTGAGTTGTACTTGAGCTGTGAATTTAGCACTGAACTAGTGCCTAAAACAGTCTCATAGGAATTAAAATTATTAAAATAAGGCTTAATCCCAGGAGCATGAGAAGCCGCTACACCTCTGTGCACCGACATAGCACAACAGGAAGTGAAATGGCTTGTATCATGTTGTGGGACAGATTGTTCCAAAGTTTATATATATATATATATATATATATATATATATATGTGTGTGTGTGTGTGTGTGTGTGTGTGTGTGTGTGT
>NC_056518.1:3672746-3703088 GCF_014905685.2 Nematolebias whitei
TATATATATATATATATATATGTGTATATATATACATACATATATATGTATATATATGTGTATATATTCTCCTGTTGAACACAGACAAGACTGAGGTTTTGGTTTTGGACCTGAGCACCTCAGGAATGAATTTTTCAGTCTTTTTCCCTCCTTAGATGGCATTAATCTGTCCTCCAGCTCTAATGTTAAAAAATCTTGGTGTTATTTTTGATCAGGACATGTCTTTTATCCCCCACATTACTAGAACTGCCTTCTTCATCTGCGTAATATCGCTAAAATGAGAAAAAATCGTATCTAAAAATATGCATAAAAACTGGTCCATGCATTTGTCACGTGTAGACTGGACTATTGCAATGGTTTATTATCTGTCCAAATACTTCCTTAAAACATCTTCAGTTGATTCAAAATGCTGCTGCCAGAGTCTAAACCGGAGTAAGTAGGAGAGATCATATTTCTCCAGTTTTAGCTTCTTTCCATTGGCTCTCTGTCAAATCCAGAATAGAATTCAAAATCTTACTTTTAACCTAAAAAGCTCTCAACAACCTGGCTCGATCATATATTACAGATGTTATTGTTCCATATTTTCCTAACAGAGCACTTCGCTCTCAGACTGCAGGTTTACTTGTGGTTCCTAGAACTTTCAAAACCAGAATGGGTGTTAGATCTTTCAGTTAACAAGCTCCTCTCATGTGGAACCAACTTCCAATCTCTGTCTGTGAGGCTTACACATTATCCAGTTTTAAAACTAGGCTTAAAACTTTCCTTTATCCTAAATCCTATAGTTAGGGTTGGCTTGGGTTTCCTGAACTGTCCCCTAGTTATGCTGCTATAGACTTAGACTGCTGGATGACAAACTGACCACAAATTTCATTCTGCTATTGTATTTACTTACTCTGCTCAACCTGTTTTGTATTTGTAATTATTTTTTCTATCCTTAACATGTGTTTTTTTGTCTTTCAGTTACACCTGGACCTATACCTGGACCTACCATTCTATGCTCGTCTGTCTCTCCTTCCTGTCCTCTCAACCAACAGTTCAAAGCAATTGGCCACTTGCCCTGAGCCTGATTCTGCTGGAGGTTTTTTCCTTTTTAAAAGGGTGTTTTTCCTTTCCACTGTTGCCACTGTGCTTGCTCAGGATGGGAGACTGCAACAAAGCTAAGATTCAACTTGTCTGCTGGATTCCTTAGATAGAGAACTTTGCCAGTTGGCTTTTATGTATGTGAATGTTCCTGTAAAGTGCCCTAAGACAACTTTGTTTTGATTTGGCACTATATAAATAAACTGAATTGAATTGAAATATATATGGACTGCCACCTTACAGTGGTGGAGGGATTTGAGTGTCCCAATGCTCCTAGGAGCTATGCTGTCAGGGGCTTCACGCCCCTAGTAGGGTCACCCAAGACAGACAGGTCCTAGGTGAGGGACCAGACAAAGTGCAGCTCAAACACCCCTATGATGAGAAAAATAAATGGACTTGATGTTCCTTCACCCGGACGTGGGTCATCGGGACCCCATTCAGGAGTCAGGCCTGGAGGTGGGGCACGCTGGCAAGTGCCTGGTGGCCGGGCTTTTACCCATGGAGCTCGGTCAGGCACAGCCCGAAGAGGAGACGTGGGTCCCCCTTCCCCCCCTTCCCATGGGCTTGCCACCTGTGGGAGTGGCCAAAGGGGTCAGTTGCAATGTGGGATGGGTGGTGGCCAAGGGCAGGGACCTTGGCGGTCTGATCCTCGGCTACAGAAGCTGGCTATTGGGATGTGGAATGTAACCTCTCTGGTGGGGAAGAAGCCTGAGCTGATGTGTGAGGTTGAGAGGTTTCGGCTAGAAATAGTCGGACTCACCTCTTTGCATGGCTCTGGCTCTGGAACCAGTTTCCTTGAGAGGGGCTGGACACTCTTCCACTCTGGAGTTGGCCCTGGTGAAAGGTGCCGAGCAGGAGTGGGCATACTTGTTGCCCCCCATCTTGGTGCCTGTACGTCGGGGTTCACCCCAGTGAATGAAAGGGTAGTCTCCCTCCGCCTACGTGTGAGGGGATAGGTTCTGACTGTCGTTTGTGCTTATGCACCAAACGGCAGTTCAGATTACCTACCCTTTTCGGAGTCCTTGGAGGGGGTGCTGGAGAGTGCACCTCCTGGGGACTCCCTTGTTCTGCTGGGGGACTTCAATGCTCTCGTGGGCAATTGTAGATGAACAGATGCTCAGATATATTCATCAATTAACACGGATTCCTCATTTTTCTGGACTGAATAAAACGTGCATTGAATTTTAAGGAAATGCAAACGTGAGACGTCATTTATCTTTGACCCATCAAAATGAATGCGGTCATTTATTTACAGAATCAAAGTTTAACATCAAACATTTACAGTAATTTGGCAAATTATGAAAATAACAACAAAAGCAATCAATCAGGAAAAATCATACGGCCATGATTTTTCCGTTGCTTCACCACAGACATTTATGAAAACTGTACAATTATGATCTTTTTATCCACACGGCGGTGGATGAGCACTTTACACAGACATTTCTAAAATATCTGGAAGAATTTCTACTTGAGAGAAGAATTTAAAGATGGGAAGGAAGTTTAAGGGAGTAAGGATGGTGTTTGAGGGAGAGTGTTAAACAGAACGGCACTCTCCGGGCTT
The DNA here is from genome assembly GCF_014905685.2 of Nematolebias whitei. Classification (NCBI taxonomy): domain Eukaryota; kingdom Metazoa; phylum Chordata; class Actinopteri; order Cyprinodontiformes; family Rivulidae; genus Nematolebias; species Nematolebias whitei. Next base: position 3,675,388 of record NC_056518.1, read on the forward strand.
TCTTCAGCTTCTTCCTTACAGTACACTTAGGTGGTGAAATCGACTCTTTTACCTGGAGATGTCTCAGGCGAGGTTCTGTTTAACGCACCCTTTCAGCGTCTCCGTAGGATGCTGTTACTCGCCCGGAGTAGCGGCGAGATTCTGTCCGACACAAGCTCACCTCAGTGGAAAATGTTATAATCCCATGAAACTCGGAAGACCTCTGTGGTCATGTCAGGGTCTTCCCGGCTCCCACAGCTACTGCACAGCGCTAGGACATATCAGAACTGTCCGCGCCGCCGAACTTCTCCAACCAACAGAACCGAACTCAACTCTGCTCAACTCTCACAGAACTCACAGAACTGGGTAGACCAGGAAGTACCGACATTTTAAAGAGCTCTTTTCCCGGTTCATTCGGGAGTCTTCCCATTGGTCAGAACCGACCAGACGGGGTGTGTTTTGTGACGTAAGAGGTTAGAAGACAGCAAGAATTGTTATGGAACAGATCAGAAATGTTCTCACAGACAGAGAGAGTTTTGTTTTGGCGAGTTTAGAAACAGGTGCCAAAACCCCCCTGTTGACGTCTGTGAGGATATAAACAAGACAGTTGTTCCAACGCATGTCTGCTTCGACTCCTGACCCTGGAACGCACACTTGCTCATTCAAAGACAGAAATCAGAAAATGCATAATTACTCTGTAACAGCTTTAACATGAGTTCTAACTTTGCATGAGAATTAAAAATCATTACACAGTTAATAAAATTGATTAGTTCACTGCAACATCTAAAATGGTTTGAACTAAGACACTTTGATTATCAACATTTGTAAAATAGTAATGATAATAGAACAGAGAGTGTTCTTCCACTTGAATTTTCAAGAAAGAAAGTCTCAGGATGGGTGAACCTGTATTTCTGGATTCAAATCAATGAAATGACAGTTCCTGTCCCACAAGGTTCTTAAGGTCAAGAGTTTTGACCTTAGGCTTAGTCTTGACATCAGGTTAAGTTCACTACACAATGACCGTGAGACCTGGAGGGTTGTGGTTGGGAGGAATGGCCCCCCTGATCTGAACCTGAGTGGTTTTCTGTTGTTGGACTTCAGTGCTCATCATGGATTGTCAATAACAAGCAACATGTTCAAGCATAAGGGTGTCCATACGTGCTTTTGACACCAGGACACCCTAGGCCGCAGTTCGATGATCGACTTTGTTGTCGTCTCATCTGATCTGTGGCCACATGTCTTGGACACTCGGGTGAAGAAAGCGGTGGAGCTTTCCACTGACCACTACCTGGTGGTGAGTTGGTTCTGATGGTGGGGGAGGAAGCCGGTCAGACCTGGCAGGCCCATACATATTGTGAGTGTTTGCTGGGAACATCTGGCAGAGTCTCCTGTGAGACGGAGCTTTAACTCCCACCTGTAGGAGAATGTCAAAAATGTTCTGGGGGAGGTAGGGGACATTGAGTCATAGTGGGCCATGTTCCGTGCCTTTATTGTCGAGGCAGCTTACTGGAGCTGTGGCCGCAAGGTTGTCTGTGCCTGTCGCGGCGGCAACTCCTGAGCCCGGTGGTAGACACTTGTGGTGAGGGAGGCTGTCAGGCTGAAGAAGGAGTCCTATTGGTCCTGTTTGGCCTGTGGGACCCCGGAAGCAGCTGATGGGTACCAGAAGTCCAAGCAACTTGCGGCACTAGGGTGATCGCTGAGGCAAAAACTTGGGCATGGGAGGAGTTAAGAAAGGCCATGGAGAATGACTTCCGCACAGCTTTGAGGCAATTCTGGTCCACCATCTGGTGTCCCGGGGGGGGGGGGGGGGGGAGCGGTACACCACCAACACTGTTTATAGTGGGGTGGTGTGCTACTGACCTCAACTCGTGATGTCGTGGGTCGGTGGGCAGAATGCTTTGAAGACCTCCTCAATCCCACCAGCACGTCTTCCACTGAGGAGGCGGAGCCTGGGGACTTTGGGTCAGGCTCTCCAATCTGGTGCTGAGGTCACAGAGGTGGTAAAAAAAAAGCTCCTTGGTGGCAGGGCCCCAGGGGTGGATGAGATTCATACGACGTTCCTAGAGGCTCTGGATGTTGTAGGGTTGTGTTGGCTTACACAACTCTGCAATATTGCGTGGACATCGGGGGAAGTTCCCCTGGATTGACAGACCGGGGTGGTGGTCCCCCTATTCAAAAAGGGGGACTGTAGAATGTGTTCCAACTACAGGGGAATCATCCTCTTAAGCCTCCCTGTATGGTCTCCCTCCCGCTCTGTACAGGTCTGTCATTGTGAAGAGAGAGCTGAGTCAAAAGGCAAAGCTCTCAATTTACCGGTTGATCTACGTTCCTACCCTTATCTATGGTCATGAGCTTTGGGTTGTGCCAAAAGAATGAGATCTCGGATACAAGCGGCCGAAATTAGTTTTTTCTGCAGGGTGTCTGGGCTCTCCCTTAGAAATAGAGTGAGAAGCTCGGTCATGCGGAAGTAACTCAGAGTAGAGCCCTGCTTCTCCATGTCAAGAGGAGCCAGTTGAGGTGGCTTGGGCATCTGGTTAGGATGCCTCCTGGACGCCTCCCTGGTGAGATGTTGGGGACACGTCCCACCGGGGAGGAGACCCAGAGGAAGGCCCAGGACACGTTGGAGGGACTATGTTTCTCGGCTGGCCTGGGAATGCCTCAGGATTCCCCCGGAAGAGCTGGCCCAAGTGGCTGGGGAGTGGGAAGTCTGGGCCTCCCTACTTAAGCTGCTACCCCCGCGACCCGACCACGAATAAGCAGAAGAAAATGGACGGATGGATGGATATATACAACAGTGTGTAAAACGTGGATTTTATAAAGTTCCGGTTATATTAACTGTTCTGTAATGTGATCACATGCACATAAATTTCCTGACATTTCTAGTTTGTTTTAAATATGAGACAACAGGATTCAATGAAGACAAAGTTTCCTCAACAAACAAAACTTTGTTTAAATAACTAAAATGAAGTCCTGGCTTTTCTAGAAGGAATACCTGTCACATCAGAGTTTTCCACTAAGATCACTTTATGTTCAAGTTTATTTTGTACTGATCCAACTTTGGAGATGTAAGCATAGTTTTGGCTCAAAGCAAATGTCAGTTTGAAAATAACTAAATTAAATAGAAGCAAGAAGTTTCATATTAAGTTAACATTCCTCGGACATGAAGCGCATGCTGGGGTCAATCACATCCATGAAGTGCCTGAACCAGCCAGGAAACGTGTTCTAATAAATTTTTTTTGACAAAGTTAATGTTAAATTACCCAAAAAAATGCATAAACATTAATCATAGCATTGAATGTATTTTATGAAATAATATTACCTACGATAAACGGATATTAGATGTTTTCAATTTGCATGGTCAGTATGAACAGCTGATGAGTAACTTCAGTAAATATAACTTTAATCTTCTTTACAGGTGGCATATGTTTAATTTTTTTATACAAAATCTGGTATCTAAAAGTGATTGTGGATGTTTTTCTTCTGAGAACAGAGGTAGAGAGATTCCAGCTGCAGCAAACAACAACATTAGAGCTGCCAGCTGTTGTAACACACCAGGTGGAGCCTCCTCATTAATGTCTCTGGCAAACTGTTTCCCATCTTCAGCCTTTAGAAGCACAAATCCACTCACACTGAATGCAAATAATCCTTTTAATGACTCCACCAGAGATACCTTTCAATCAGTAGTTCATAGCTGAGCATAAGGAATCAGTATGAGACACAGCAAACACACCGCACTGCACCCGTGACTCCCCAGCATTGGTTTAATTACACTAACTGTCAATTTGGAGGAAAATCTGGTATTTGAATCATCTCCATGCTTTGTCACTTACTGAACATATGGATGCTTGGTAAAAACACAGCATCTGTTAATTTAATTATTTACCTGTGCCATTTAAATCATATTTTGAGCCGACACTGGTGATTAGTATGAGATGGGGGACTTGAACGTTGCGTCCTGCGACCGGATGGAGATTTTTCAATGTGATACTGTTCATAAATGCATGCGCAAAAAAATAATATTCAGATTTGGGGTTCCAAATTATTTATTATGATTATTATTAACTATCTTGAGGCGGCAAAGTGTCTCAGTTGGTAGAGCTGCCACCTCTCAGTGAGAAGGTTGCCAGATCAAATCCAAGCCCGGGACCTTTCTGGGTGGAGTATGCATGTTCTCTCTGTGCTGCGTGGGTTTTCTCTGGGTACTCCAGTTTCCTCCCACAGACCAAAAACATGCATGTTAGGCTGAATGGTAACTCTAAATTGTCTCTAGGTGTGAGTGTTTCTCGTTTGTCTCTATGTGTCCCTGTGATGGACACCTGTCCAGGGTGTCCCCTGTCTCTCACATAGTGACCAATGATTGCTGGATAGGGGCACAAGTGACCCCCTCATGATCTAAAAAGGAAGAAGTGGGTAAAACTTAATGGATGGATGGATGGATACCCAACCAGACTGTTTAAAGAGGTATTTTCCCTAATTAATGTCCACATTTTCTATCTATTTAATTTGTCTTTAATGAATAGTTATGTACCACAGCACTTTAAAGTTGCTGTAAATAAACCTTTACTTAAGAAGACTGATCTTGATTCAGAAATTCTGGCCAATTATAGACTTAGTTCTAATGTAATTTTCATCTCAAAAATTCTAGAGAAAATAGTTGGAGGTCAGTTGTGTGAACATCTACAAATAAATAATCTGTTTGAAGAGTTTCAGTCAGGGTTTATGGACTTCTGTCTATACTGGTCCTATAAGACATCACTGCTGCATTTGAAGCATATACTGATGCATGCTCAATAATCCAGGTAGAAAATCTAAAAAAGTTAAATCTGGTCCTTTGGACATTCAAACAAACAAAAAAATTTTTGGAAATGTTTCGTCTTTCATCTGAAACACTTCCTCAGTCTGAGGTGCTGTATTCAACTCAGACTTATAAATAGCACCTTCTCAGAGTGGATCAACCAGTTTGCTGCTGACAGCCAAAACCAGCTGCTCACATGATCAAGAAGGACCATCAACCTAATGATGGATCATTAGCACACTGATGGCTGTTTGCTATTCACAGGGGGCTGAGTGATACTAGCAATAACAGCATTGTAAGAGGGGGACAGTTGAACACGGAGGCCTCCACCCCCATTTAACGATGGACGGTTTCTTTTCACAAAGATGGCCTCCTTTACTCCTCTCTCAAACCATTGTTCCTCTCTATCAAGGATGTGAACATCTTCATCCCTGAAAGAGTGACCGCTGGCCTGGAGATGAGTGTAGACCACAGAATCCTGGCCTGATGATGTTGATCTTCTGTGCTGGGCCATCCTTTTGTCCAATGGCTGTTTAGTTTCCCCGATGTAAGACTGATCACAGCCCTCCTGACACTGAACAGCATACACAACATTACTCTGTTTGTGCCGGGGGACTGGATCTTTGGGACGAACCAGTCTTTGCTATAATGTATTTTGGGGTTTAAAAGCCTCTGGGACGTTATGTTTAGAAAATAAACGTCTCAGTTTTTCTGATACTCCCGCAACATATGGAATGACCACTGGTCTGGGTCTGGGTTCCTCATTTTCACCTGATGGCTGACTGGAGTCCTGTTTGGGTTTCTTCTCTGCTTTTAGGAAGGCTCAGTTAAGATAGCCACATTGCTCTAGAGCCTGTTTTGTGTAGGATTTATCCTTCTGCCTGGCTCCTGAGTTAGTGGGGATGCTGTCTGCTCTGTGATACAGAGTCCTGATGACTTCTAACTTGTGCTTCAAGGGGTGATGGGAGTCAAACTGCAAATACTGGTCTGTGTGGGTGGGTTTGTGGTACACCTCAGTTTGCAAATGTCCTCTATCAGAAGCTGAGACCTCACAGTCCAAGAAAGCCAGCCTGCCATTTTTTACATCTTCTCATGTGAACTTGATGTATTTATCCACAGAGTTGATGTGATCAGTGAAATGTTGGTTTTCCTGAGATTTAATTTTAACCCAGGTGTCATCAACATACTTGAACCAATGACTTGGTGGTGTCCCTGAAAAGGAAGTCAAGGCTCTCTTTTCTAACTCCTCCATGTACAGGGTGGCCACAATAGGAGAAACTGGAGACCCCATAGCACACTCATGTTTCTGCCTATAATATTGGGCCCCATATGTGAAGTAGGTTGACTGCAGGCACAGTTTCAAGAGTTGACACAGTTGCTCTGTGGAAAGTGTGGTCCTGCTGCTCAGAGTGGTGTCTGATTTTAATCTTAAACTGACCACCTCCCAACAGAGTAATATTGTGTATGCTGTCCAGTGTCAGAAGGGCTGTGATCAGTCTGACATCGGGGAAACTAAACAGCCAGTGCCCAAAAGGATGGCCCAGCACAGATGATCAACATCATCAAGCCAGGATTCTGCGGTCTACACTCATCTCCAGGCCAGCGGTCACTCTTTCAGGGATGAAGATGTTCACATCCTGGACGGAGAAGAACGATGGTTTGAGAGAGGAGTAAAGTAGGCCATCTTTGTGAAAAGAAATTGTCCATCATTAAACAGGGGTGGAGGCCTCCGGGTTCAGCTGTCCCCCTCTTACAATGCTGGTATTGCTAGTATCACTCAGCCCCCTGTGAATAGCAAACAGCCCACAGTGTGATATACCATGCCATACCAATTTATTTATAAAGCACTTTAAACAGTGACAAAGCACACCAAAGTGCTGTACAGGGACAAACAGAACAATCACACAGCAATAGATTACATAACAGGACACCAAAAAGTAGAAACCGACAAAAACAATAATGGATAACAACAACAACCGCAACTTGACTAACACAGTGTGATGCACACAGACTCAGCACAGATCACACAGTGCAGAAAGCCAGGAAATAGAAGTGTGTTTTTAAGCAAGATTTAAAAACTGTGAGGGAGGGGGCCTGTCTAACGAGCAGAGGTAACTCATTCCAAAATCTTGGGCCTGCTACAGAGAAGGCCCTGTCACCTCTGAGCTTGAGACGGGTTCCTGGGACTGTTATGAGCAACTGGTCTGCTGATCTGAGAGAACGTGGTGGGACATACGGCTGGAGCAGATCAGTAAGATAGGAGGGGGCAGAGCTGTTTAGTGATTTATAGACATACAAGAGTATTTTGAATTTGATTCGAAGGTGAACCGGAAGCCAGTGTAGGGAGGCCAAAACAGGTGTAATGTGCTCTCTTTTGCTTGTGCTGGTCAAAAACCGGGCTGCTGCATTTTGGACCAGTTGGAGTCTAGCTATGGAGGTCTGACTGATACCAAAAAGGAGTGAGTTGGAATAGTCGAGCCTGGATGTAATGAATGCATGAATTACTGTCTCCAGGTTATTTTTGGACAATATGGGCTTCAGCTTAGACAGTCGCCTCAGCTGGAAAAAGCAGGATTTAACAATCATATTTACATGATTGTTGAGTTTCAGAGAAGGGTCAAGTATCACTCCTAGATTAGTGACTCTTTGTTTCACTAACGGTGACAGAACGGATAGGTCGATGCAGTGGTTGGTGATTGTGTCATTGGGAGGAAACAGCATAACTTCAGATTTCTTCTCGTTGAAACTCAAGAAATTTAAAGCCATCCAATCTCTGATGTCAGCCAGGGAGTCCAGTAACGGTTGAATAAAGCGAGTACCGTTGAGTCTGAGGGGGAAGTAGATTTGGCAGTCGTCGGCGTAGAAATGAAAAGGTATGTTATGTTTCCTGAAAATAGCACCTAGTGGCAGCAGGTATAAAGAAAATAAAAGAGGACCAAGGATGGACCCTTGCGGTACCCCCCATTTAAGCGCTGCCTAGGCTGAACTAAAATCTTTGATGGAGACACAAAAGGACCTGTCAGCGAGGTAAGATCTAAACCATTCGAGGGCTGACCCAGTGATGCCCACCCACTACTCTAACCTCGCAATGAGGATCTCATGGTCAATTGTATCAAAGGCAGATGTGAGGTCCAGTAAGAGAAGGAGCACAGAATCACCAGCGTCTGTGAATAGGAGAATGTTGTTAAAAACCTTGAGTAGAGCAGTTTCAGTGCCTGTGGAGAGGTTTAAAGCCAGACTGGAATAGCTCTAAGATGGCATTATCCTCTAGAAAGCATTTCAGCTGGGACTCCACTATTTTTCCAGCAGTTTAGTGACAAATGGGAGTCTGGAGGCAGGCTGGAAGTTGGACATGACTGAGGGGTCAAGGCTAGGTTTTTTCAGGAGAGGTTGGACAGCAGCATGTTTAAAAGTTATTGGCACCACACCTGAGGCTAAGCTGCTGTTCACAATGCCAAGAACAGGAGGGCCCAGAACAGGAAGAAGCTCCTTAAGGAGTCGAGGGGGGACAACGTCAAAAGGGGAGCCAGATGGCTTCATGCCGCACATGACCTGCTCCAGGGAAGACAGAGAGATGGGCTCGAAGTGGTCCAGAACAGCAACACAATGAGATGGGATGGACGGATCATGAGCAGGTGGAGAAATGAGTGCCCGGGTGTTTGCAACTTTTTCAGAAAAGAAATGGAGGACGTTTTCACACAGCTCAGTTGAGGCTTCTAGAGGTGAAGGTTCACTGAGGTGTAGAACTGAGTTCAGGGTGGAAAAACGGGCTCGGGGGTTGTGGGAGTTTGAGGCAATTATTGCAGAAAAGAACTTCGATTTGGCGGCTTTAACTGCCTTCTGATAATGAAGCCAACTCTCCTTTAGGATTTGAAAAGAAACCTGCAGCCTGTCCTTCCTCCACCTGCGTTCAGCTCTCCTACACTGCTGTCTAACGGCTTGAGTGACGTCATTAAGCCATGGTTCTGATAAAAGTTTTGTTTTCCTGGTTTTAACAGGAGCAACACGGTCCAGAATATTTAAGCAAACAGAGTTAAGCTGAGAGGTTAGCTCCTCGGTGGAGAGAGACACTGAGAGCTGATCGATCCTCTCAGAGCTAAAAGCTTCAGTAAAACGTACAGCAGTGAAACGGTTAATGGCGCGTGAAGTACGTGCAGAATCACATGACTTAGCAGTAGGACAAGGCAGGATGATATCAAAAAAGACAGGCATGTGGTCTGAGAGAACGTTGTCACCGATTACCAAATTACAAACAGAGACATCACGTGTTAAAATGAGATCCAGAGTGTGACCGTGTTGTTGGGTGGGAGCATTTACATGTTGAGTTAAATTAAATGAGTCCAACAAATCAAGGAAGTCCTTCACTAACGGCTTCTCCTGACAACAGACGTGAATATTAAAGTCACCAACGATAATAAAGTGATCATAACTTGGTGTGATGTAAGCCAGAAAATCAGAGAATTCACTTATGAAGTCCTTGGAACGAGGGGGGCGATAAACAATCGCACACAGAACGGGAGGGGAATGTCCGAGTTCAAAAGCACTCAGCTCAAAACTGGAGCAGGGCATGAGGGTGGACAACTGTTTACAGGAAAAGTTTGATTTAAATACCGTTAATATTCCACCACCCCGCCGACCTGATGGCCGCGGGGCATTAAAACACAGACAGTCAGGAGGTAAAAGTTCCACCAAGGCGCTTGAATCACCCAAAGGCAACCAGGATTCCGTGAGAAAAAGAAAATCTAGTCCCTTGTCTTTAAAAAAGTCATTTAGGATAAAAGTCTTGTTGGCAACAGACCTTGTGTTGATGAGGCAAGTCCTGATCTGGTCCAACACAGAACCAGCCATGGTGGGGGTGGTGCGCGCCAACGGTTGCAGATTTTTAAAAACAGCGCCTGCAGGACGGTCCAAGCGCCGGGCCGGTAGACAACACCCATATTTTCCCTGGTCCGGGCACGTAGGAAGCTGGCTGTGGAAACGTTGACCACGCAGAGCTTTGAGTTTTACCAGCCGGCCGGCACGTTTACCCCGGCGTCTGGATCGATATCTCCGAGAAGGCAGGCTTGGGGCCCAGCGTAAACAAGCAGGCACGTCTGCCAGAAGGGGTGGAAGAGGGGGGGGGTCCCGAGTCACGATCAAAATGGTCCGAATCAGCGACAGCAGATACAGACAATCGAAGATCGAGGAGCTGTTGTCGGTCATACACAAGCAGCGAGTTGATATCCCAGACAAAAAACGAAAAAAGCAGAAATAATCCAAACAGTATCGTCAGAGGTAGATTGCAGGCCATGTACACGGGCACCATCTTACTGGAAGCTGATAATGATCCATTGTTAGGCTGATGGTCCTCCTTGATTATGTGAGCAACTGGTTTTGGCTGTCAGCAACAAACTGGTTGATCCACTACGAGAAGGTGCTATTTATAAGACTGAGCTGAATACAGCACCTGAGACTGAGGAAGTCTTTCGGATGAAAGACAAAAGGTTTCTAATTTTTATTTTGTTTGTTTAAATGTCCAGAGGACCAGATTTAACTTTTTTTAGATGTATTTGATACAGTTGATCACAATATTTTACTACAGAAACTAGAATATGATATTGGAATTACAGAAACAGCTTTAAAATGGTTAAAATCATATCTATATGATAGATTCCAGTTTGTAAATGTAAATAATATATCTTCTTCATATGCCAAAGTTTGTCATGGAGTTCCTCAGGGCTCAGTGCTTGGAGCATGAGATGCATTTTCATTGTTATGCTGATGACACACAATTATATTTGTCCATAAAACCCAATAAATCCAATCAGTTACTTAAACTACAAGCTTGTCTTAAAGACATAAAAACCTGGATGACCCTTAAATTTCTCCTCTTGAACACAGACAAGACTGAGGTTTTGGTTTATGGACCTGAGCACCTTAGGAATTAAATTTTCAGTCTTTTGTCCTCCTTAGATGGCATTAATATAGCTTCCAGTTTTAATGTGAAAAATCTTGGTGTTAACTTTTTGATTAGGACATGTCTTTTATCCCCCACATTAAAAACGTTACTAGAACCGCTTTTTTCCAACTGCGTAATATCACTAAAATTAGAAACACCTTATCTAAAATGATGCAGAGAAACTGGTCCATGAATTTGTCACATCTAGACTGGACTGTTGCTTTGGTTTATTATCTGGGTGTCCAAATACTTCTTTAAAATATCTTCAGTTGATCCAAATAGCTGCTGCGAGTTTTAACTGGAGTTAGTAGGTTCTATTTCGTATAGGCTTCGCCCTTTAAGGCTATCACTAGTGGGTGCATCCCTTTGCGCGCAGCACTAAACATTTTAGTCCGCGCCCACTGGCTGTGTGGGCCCCACCCCCATTCCGTATAAATTACGGTGAGACCAGGCAATAGGCTCCCATTTTTTCTTCAGCCAGCTAGCTAGAACTGTCAGAAGAACGAAGAAGGAAAAGATGTCCAGCTTTTACCGGCACAACTTTTGCGAAGGATGCCTGGGTCTCTGCCACGCCGACCTCCTACCATCCCTGAGAGCTCTTCCCCCCCGAGGAGAAGCAGAGACGAGCAGCCTTGTTCAAGGTAAGTGCCGAGGAGTGTTTTTCCGTGGCGGGCCGCTACTCGCTGGACGATGCCATCGCCTTTTCTAACGTGTTTTCCTCATGGTGAATCAGATGATTCCCTCGATAAAGGCGATGCGGGCAGCAGCTCCGCTGAATGTTTTTCTATGGTATGAAGCTACGCGTGGGACGACGTCATCGCCTTTATTTGACGCAGAGTCACGCAGTGAATCGAAAGATTCCTCCGAGAAAGGCGATGCTGGAAACTGCCTCGCTGCCCCTTCCTTTCTGGAGAGCTTAGTGACGGAAAAAGAGCGGCTGAGCGAATGCTCATCCACCTCGGGTCTTCCCACAACGGCGACCACACCACTTCCAGCCATCAACGCCTTCCTCTCGGAGCTGCCCGACATAATCCAGGAGGCTGCTGATACAAAGGGACTTTCCGTCCCTCGCCACCCTCCGCCCCGATCGAATGATTTGGCGGGAAGGTTTGGCTCCGCCCCGGCTCGTCACCCTGACCCCATCTGGCCCCGCTGTCCAGCTGTGATGTCACATTGGAACAAAGCTGCAGCTGGACCCGGCAAGCTGAAGACACCTGTCTCCACCTTTGGCTCCATCTCCAGAGTGGCGGGTTTTACCAATCGGGGTTTTATCGATCTGAGGTTTTACCGATCAGAGTCTTTCCCTCGGTTCCCCCCCGGAGCCAAGCCTGGCAGAGGCACTTGGGGCAAAAGCTTCTAGGATGGACCAGCAACCTGTCCCTCCAAGGAAGCATGGCCAGATGGTGACAAAGCTCTCCAACCAGGCTCACCAGTGTTCATTCCAGGCGGCCACGGCAAACAACTACGTCACCCTGCTGGCTTACAGCATCTCAAAGAGGCTGGAGGAAGCAGACCTGCTGGAAGAGACATAGCGCTCTCTCTGTAAAGCCACTGACATCATCTTAAACATGTGCGCCACCTCTGCTGTCTGCCTGTCCCGCATCGCCGCCTGGATGACCATGATCCAGAGGGCCACCTGGCTCCGCCTCTCGCCATCCTTGTACGAGAGGCTGCAGAGAGACCTGCTGGAGGGCCCCATCACCCCAGAGGCGCTATTTGGGGCCAACTTCAGGACCATCCTTGAAAAATCACAGAGGTCCGAGGAGGTTCAGAGACTGTACACCATCTGGTGACGTCACAGTCCTCCTCCTGCCCCTCCGGCCACTGGAGGGCCTGCCTTGGCCAGCAACAGCAGCAGAGGCGCTCCACAGCTGTGGCAGCGACTTCATGCTATGCTCTTCCGCCGGCCCCCTCCACCAGGGAACAGCTCATTGAGGGGAATGTGTGTGTTTTTTGATGATGTATGTTTTGAAATAAAACAAAAAACTCTGAAAGTAGTTCCATCTGATTCTAGCCTGACTGTCGGATCAACTGATTTTATAGCTGCCTCTCTTCTCACATTCCACACACAGAACGAGCCGGTAACCTCTAAACAGCGTTTTAAAGGTACTGCAGTTCGGTAAATATCACAAAACACTCGTCTGCTACGTCAGCTAAAAATGATGTTTTTTCAGCATACCGAGTCCGTTACAATCCCTCGCTCTCAGCCAGAGCCCATTTTTATTTTCAGCTGTTTCTGTCCACTCACCGTGCAACGGGAGTAAACATGTTTCTCCATGGCAGCTACAGCCTCCACCGAAACGGCGTCTCACTCAGAAAGCACTCACGCCTCCTCTCAGTGCGCCCGGCTCACGTCAGCTCTAACATGAGACTGCAGCCTGGGCTCAGCACAGAGGCACACATACAGACCTTTTCTGTCGGAGACCACCCCCCACCCCACTTTGGGTTCCCTCCAGAGAATCTCCGGAGCAGGTGATGTCAGTAAGGGTTTTTAGCCTGGTTGACGTCCATGACAAACATGACACAACACAAAATGCGTGCCCGCTCTCCAAGCGTGACTCAGAGTGGCAGCGAGTGTGTTCCCTGGACAGATGGACGGACCGTCTGATCAACAGGGGTTGCACACTGCAGTTCGCAGTTCAACCCCCACCGCTCACAGGGATTATAGAGACGGTTCTGTCTTCTCCAGAACAAAGCTCGTCTCTCCAGTCAGAAGTTCAGGAATTCCTGATAAAAAAATGTGATTTATAGAGTTCCCAATGGAGAGGAAAATACGGGATTTTGCCTCCCACTACTTCCTGGTTCCAAACCCCACCCCATAAGGATGAGACCCATTCTCGACCTGTCCATGTTCAACAAATCGATCATGGAGAGACAATTCCACATGCTGACAATCGAACAGCTGCTGGAGAACTTCACCAGAACGACTGGTTCCCCTCCATAGATCTGAAGGGTGCATATTTTCACATTTCCATCATCCCAAAACAGGAAATTCCAGCGTTTCTCCTCCAGGGGATTCCGTATCAGTACAACAGGCTACCATTCGGTTATTTCCTCACCCCACGCATGTTCTCCAAATGCGTGGAGACAGCTCTGTAGTCGTTACACATGGCAGGAATGAGAATTATTTCTTATCTGGACAATCTGCTTTTTTTAGCTTGGTCCATATAGGAAAAGGTCACACAGACCAAAACGCTAGCGTTATACCTGCTAAACTTGGGGTTTTCTATAAACTGAGAAAAAGTTGCTTTCGCCGTCCCAGATGATTGTTTATCTGGGAGTGGAGCTAAACTCAATCACAATAAGAGCCCGTTTATCACAGCCGAGAGCCGAAGCTATGTCAGCTCAGCTCTGCCGTGTCAAACCCTGCAGGGTAGTGACAGCTCTGCCTGTCATGCGACTCCTGGGGATGATGTCAGCGGCCCACGTCGTGGTTCCGCTGGGCCTACTTCACATGAGACGCCTTCAAAGATGGTTTGCCCACCTGCGCATAGATCCTGTGCGCCAGAAGAGGCAGATTATCTCTGTGCCCCTTCTATGAGAAGCAATCTGAATCACTGGGGAAACCCTCTAGTTCTGTCAGAGGGAGTTTTCATCATCAGGCCTATGTCACACATCTCAGTTTTCACAGATGCATCCCTGTCAGGCTGGGGAGGAACATGTCTGTCCCAGGCAGTGGGAGCACAGTGGCTGGACCACATGTCGCTTCACATAAATGTGCTAGAATGTTTCACGGTCTGAAACGTGACTCAGCATTTTGCCCCCCTGCTGCGGGATCAGCATGTTCTGATCCACACAGATAACAAAGTGAAGGAAGCTTACATAAACCGTCAGGGAGGCGTGCGCTCAGCCCAACTGTTACGCATTGCGAGACAGCTGCTGTGTTGTGCACACAAAAACCTGCTCTCCATCAGAGCAAAGAACATTCCTGGCGTCCTGAACAGGGGAGTGGACATAACGTCGAGGGGCGGTCGCCACCACAGAGACTGGAGCCTCCATACTGAGCTGAGCTCTCGGATTTGGAGCAGGTTCGGCCAAGCAGCAGTGGATCTGTCCGCCACATGGGAGAACACCCAGTGTCAGTTATGGTTCTCACTGAGCCCACGAGACGACCCACTGTTAGGAGTGGACGCCTTCGCTCACAGCCCGTGGCCAAAAATGCTCCTTTATGTGTTCCCTCCAGTCCTGCTGATATCATGGACCCTGGACCAGGTCTGGGAGGAAGAACTGTCAGTCATCCTCGTAGCTCCCGAGCACATAAGCGTTCTGTGGGTCCCAAATCTATAGCAACTGATATTGGGTTGGCCGTGGAAACTGCCATGGAGGGAGGACGCTCTCCTCCAGGCAGGAAGAGTGATCAGGAGTTACCCAGAAATAGGTCAGCACCTTTGGGTCTGGCCGCTGAACGGATCCGTTTAGAAAAGATGGGCCTCCCACAAGATGTGGTGCGTACGATTCAGGGCGCACGAGCCGCTTCTACCACAGCACTGTACACATCAAGTGGACAGTTTTTCGGTGCTGGTGCGTAGAGAAAGGCGTGGAGGCCATCTCATGTCCACTAGGTGGCATGCTGTCATTTCTACAGGTACAGCAACTGATGGACAGAAATTTAGCATTCAGCACAATTAAAACTTATGCTGCCGCTACTTCTTCCTGTCATGAGGCTTTTCGATGACAGAACAGTTTTTAACCACCCGCTGATGAAGCGTTTTTCTGAAAGATGTACGGAGACACAGACCTGTGTCACGTCCAATAGCTCCACAGTGGGACCTAATGATAGTTCTACGCACTCTGATCAAAGCTCCTTTTGAGCCTTTAGATCAGGTTTCACTTAAATTTTTGTCATTTAAAACAGCCCTGCTGTTAGCTCTGACGTTGGCAAAGAGAGTGAGTGATTTATCTGCTCTCTCTGTTGCTCCCTCATGTCTCAGAATTCAAGCTGGTGGCAGTACAGCTGTACTGTGTCTTAACCTTGGATGACCGCCTGGATGACCATGATCCAGAGGACTACTTGGCTCCGCCTCTCACTATCCATGTCCGAGAGGCTGCAGAAAGACCTGCTGGAGGGCCCCATCACCCCAGAGGCGCTGTTCGGGGCCAACTTCAGGACCTTCCTTGGGGAATCGCAGAGGTCCGAGGAGGTCTCAGAGACTGTACACCATCTGGTGACATCACAGTCCATCTGCCCCTCCGGCCGCTGGAGGGACCGCCTTGGCCAGCAACAGCACCAGAGGCGCTCCACAGCTGCGGCAGAGATTTTACGCTCCGCTCCTCCGCCGGCCCCCTCCACCAGGTAACAGATCCTTGAGGGGAAGGTATGTGATTTTTGATGATGTATGATTTGATATAAAACAGAAACACCTCTGAAAGATTTTCATCTGAGTCTGTCAGATCAGCTGATCTCTAAGCTGCCTCTCTTCTCACATTCCCCACACAGAATGAGCCAATAACTTCTAAACAGCGTTTTAAAAGGCATCACAGTTCAGTAAATATCACAACACTCGTCTGCCACATCAGCTAAAAGGATGTTTTTTTCAGCAGACCGAGTCTGGTAAAATCCCTCGTCTCTCAGCCAGAGCCTATTTTTAATTTCTGCTGTTTTTCTGCCCACTCATAGCACAGCGGGAGTAAATATGTTTCTCCACGACAGCTGCAGCCTCCACCGACATGGCATCTCACTCAGAAGCGCTCACGCCTCCTTGGGTGCGTGCCGACTCACCTTAGCTCTATGTGAGGCCGCAGCCTAGGCCCAGCACAGAGGCACACATACAGCCTTTTTTCTGTCGGAGCCCCCATTGGGTTTCCCTGGAAAATCTCCGGAGCGAGTGATGGGAGTAAGGATTTTTTAGTATGGTTGACCTTCATGAGAAACATGACACAACACAAATGCGTGCCCGCTCTCCGAGCACTACTCAGAGTGGCAGCGAGTGTGTTCCCTGGACAGATGGATGGACCATCTGATGAGAAGGAGTTACATGCTACACTTCGCAGCTCAACCCTCACCATTTCAGAGGGATTATAGAGACAGTCCTGTCTTCACCAGAACAGAGCTCATCTCTCCAGTCAGAAGTTCAGGAATTTCTGACGAAAAACGTGTTCTCCAGAGCTCCCAACAGCTGCTGGAGAACTTCACCAGAACGACTGGTTTTCACCTCCATAGATCTGAAGAGCACATATTTCACATTTCCATCATTCTGAAACACCCCACGCACGTTCTCGAAATGCGTGGAGACGGCTCTGCAGTCATTACACATGGCAGGAATGAGAAATCCTTTTATCTGGACGATCGGCTCTTATTATCTCGGTCCAGTTAGAAAGCTGTCGCACAGACCTAAACACTAGTGTTACACCTGCTAACCTGGGGTTTCTATAAACTGGGAAAAACTTCTGTTTGTCCATCCTAGATAATTGTTTATCTGGAAGTGGAGCTAACTCAATTACAATGAGGGCCATTTATCACAGCTGAAAGCCGAAACTCTGTCAGCTTAGCTCCGCCGTGTCAAACCCTGTAGCAAAGTGACAGTTCTGCCTGTCATGCGACGCCTGGGACGATGTCAGCTGCCCACATCGTCATTCCGTTGGGCCTACTTTACATGAGACACCTTCAGAGATGGTTCGCCCGCCTGCACATAGATCCTATGTGCCAGAAGAGGTGGATTATCCTTGTGCCCCCCTCCATGAGAAACGATCTGAATCACTAGGGAAACCCCCTCATTCTGTCAGAGGGAGTTCCCTTTAGCAGGCCTATATCACATGTCTCAGTTTTCACAGACACGTTCCTGTCAAGCTGAGAGGAATGTGTCTGTCCCAGGCAGTGGGATCACAGTGGCTGGACCAAATGTTGCTTCACATAAATGTGCTAGAATGTTTTTTTACAGTCTAAAACACGACTCAGTAATTTGTCCCCTGCTGTGGGATCAGCATGTTCTGATCCACACAGTCAACAAATGACGGCAGTTTACATACACCGTCAGGGAGGTGTGCGCTCAGCCCAACTGTTATGCATCGCGAAACAGCTGTTGTGTTGGCCACACAGGAACCTGCTCTCTATCAGAGCAGTGTACTTTCCCAGCGTTCCTGAACAGGCGAGCGGATATCATGTCGAGGGGCGGTCCCCGCTACACAGACTGGAGCCTCCATCCAAAGCTGTTTTTCTAGGTTTTTGGAGCAGTTTTTGGCCGAGCAGCAGTGGATCTGTCCGCCACATGGGAGAACACCCAGTGTCAATTATGGCTCTCACTGAGCCCACGAGACGACCCACCGTTAGGAGTGGACACCTTTGCTCACAGCCCGTGGCCAAAACAATGCTCCTTTATGCATTCCCTCCAGTCCTGCTGATATCATGGACCCTGGACTGGGTCCGGAAGGAAGAACCGTCAGTCATCCTCGTAGCTCCTGAACGCATATGTGCTCCGTGGTTCCCGAATCTGTAGCAACTGATATCGGGTCGGCTGTGGAAACTGTTGTGGGGGGGCACTCTCCTCCAGGCAGGAAGAGCGATCAGGAGTTACCCAGAAATAGGTCAGCATCTTTGGGTCTGCCTGCTGAACAGATCCATTTAGAAAAGATGGGCCTCCTACAGCATGTGGTGTCTATGTTCAGGGCGCACGAGCTGCTTCCACCACAACGTTGTACACATCAAGTGGACAGCTTTCCTCAGTGTTGGTGCACAGTGAAAGGTGTAGAGGCCATCTCATGTCCACTAGGTGGCATGCTGTCCTTTCTGCAGCAGTGGATGGACAGAGATCTAGCGTTCAGCACAATTAAGACTTATGCTACAATTGTTTCTCCCTCTCATGAGGTTTTCAGTGACAGAACAGTTTTTAATCACCCTTTGATGAAGCGTTTCCTGAAAGGTGTACGGAGACACAGACCAGTGTCACGTCCACTAGCTCCACAGTGAAACCTAATGATGGTCCTGCACGCTCTGATCAAAGCTCCTTCTGAGCCTTTAGGTCAGGTTTTACTTAAATTTATGTCATTTAAAACAGCCCTGCTGTTAGCTCTGACATCGGCAAAGAGAGTGAATGATTGTCTGGTCTCTCTGTTGCTCTCTCATGTCTCAGAATTCAAGCTGACGGCAGTTCAGTTGTACTGTGTTTTGACTCTGCTCTGAAAAGCATCACAAGCTCATTCAGATCGAGAGTGATAACCCTGGGTGGGTTTTTATCCTCTTCCTCATAATTCTAAGGAGGAAGCAACATCTCACCTCCTTCTGTCCCATGCGTACATTTTCATGTTACGTGATGCACACGGCTGCACTGCACCATTTTCAGCGTATGTTCATGCATTATTGGGGCAGCTCTTCAGGACGTCCTCTACCCACCCAGTGCCTCTCACACTGGTTCTGTGAGGCTATTTCTGAAGCTTAAAGTTCATCTGGACTGGAAACTCCAGAGAATCTTGGCGCATTCCACCAGAGGGTTTTCATCCTCCATGGCTCTGCATGGAGGGATGACAGTGGAGGATATTTGTATGGTGGCTGCCTGGTCATCGCCATGTTCAATTATTAATTTTTATCTATGTGATGTTTCTACTTTCTTCATGACCCATTCTGTTCTCAGGGTTCTGACAGAATGATTATTATTTGTTTCATGGAGCCTCACTTTTGAGCTCACATCGGCCTGCATGCAGTCACAGTGTGAGATATCTATTATCAGTGTAGTGAACTTAACCTGATGTCAAGACTAAGCCTAAGGTCAAAACCCTTGACCTTAAGAACCTTGTGGGACAGGAACTGTCATTTCATTGATTTGAATCCAGAAATACAGGTTCACCCATCCTGAGACTCTCTTTCTTGAAAATTCAAGTGGAAGAACACTCTCTTTTCTATTATCATTACTATTTTACAAATGTTGATAATCAAAGTGTCTTAGTTCAAACCATTTTAGATGTTGCAGTGAACTAATCGATTTTATTAACTGAAACAGTGTAATGATTTTTAATTCTCATGCAAAGTTAGAATTCATGTTAAAGCTGTTACAGAGTAATTATGCATTTTCTGATTTCTGTCTTTGAATGAGCAAGTGTGCGTTTTCCAGGGTCAGGAATCGAAGCAGACATGTGTTGGAACAACTGCCTTGTTTTTACATCCTCTCAGACGTCAACAGGGGGGTTTTGGCACCTGTTTCTAAAACTCGCCAAAACAAAACTCTCTCTGTCTGTGAGAACAGTTAATCTGTTCAATAACATTCTTGCTGTTTTTTCTGACTCCTAGTAACCTCTTACGTCACAAAACACACCCCTGTCTGGTCGGTACTGACCAATGGGAAGACTCCCAAATGAACCGGGAAAAGAGCTCTTTAAAAATGTCAGTACTTCCTGGTTTACCCAGTTCTGTGGGTTTGGAGAAGTTCGGCGGTGCGGACAGTTCTGATATGTCCTAGTGCTGGCAGTTGCTGTGGGAGCCGGGAAGACCCTGACATGACCACAGAGCTCTTCCGAGTTTCATGGAATATAACATTTTCCACTGAGGTGAGCTGGTGTCGGACAGAATCTCGCCATTACTCCGGACGATTCACAGCCATCCTACGGAGACGCTGAAAGGGTGCGTTAAACGGAATCTCGCCTGAGACATCTCCAGGTAAAAGAGTCAATTTCACCACCTAAGTGTACTGTAAGGAAGAAGCGGAAGAAAGCCCGGAGAGTGCCGTTCTGTTCAACACTCTCCCTCAAACACCATCTTTCACCCCCTTTAAACTTCATCTTTTCATCTTTAAATTCTTCTCTAAAGTAGAAATCCTTCCAGATAATTTAGAAATGTCTGTGTAAAGTGCTTATCCACCGCCGTGTGGATAATTATCATAATTGTACAGTTTTCATAAATGTCTGTGGTGAAGCAACGGAAAATCATGGTATGGTTTTCCTGATTGATTATGTGTTATTTTCAAATTTTGCCAAATTAATGTAAATGTTTGATGTTAAACTTTGATTCTGTAAATAAATGACCGCATTCATTTTGATGGGTCAAAGATAAATGACGTCTCACGTTTGCATTTCATTAAATTCAATGCACGTTTTATTCAGTCCAGAAAAATGAGGAATCCGTGTTAATTGATGAATATATCTGAGCATCTGTTCATCTACATTTTGGTGGCCCGTCACGTGCTCACAAATGGACTGTGTATTCGTGTAATAATTGATATTTCATGTTGGCATGAGGAAAGTAGCAGTCAAAACACTGCTTGTTTACGCAGCGTGCTGGAGCTGCGCGCTTGGAGCAAAGACGCTGCATGTTCCGCTGGGATGTTTGAAGCTGGTATTGTGAGTCATATGTCTTGTGAAAGCTGAAATTGTACGCCTGTTATGTGTAACTAAAAAGCTGGCTTTGAGCTGTGGAAACGCTTTATTCTGTTTAAACTGTGTTCCAGACGCTGTTCTGGTCCGGTTCGGTTCTGGTTCCGGCTCGGTTCTGAGAAAGTTCGACCGGATTGTTTTAAATGGTGGGAAAGACGTTTTTCATGCCGGGGCGCCGACTCCGTGCAGCTCAGAGTTTGATTCGTGACACTTGTAACAGAAATTGGTGCATTTTGACAGTTTAAAAGACGAAAAGTTGACAAACTTATTTCAGGCTAACAGTAACATGCTAGTTGCAAAAACGGTTCGTGATTGGTTGAATTAGCTGCTGTGAAGCGCTCTGATTTGCTGAGAAAGTGAATGACGTGCCTACGTCTTTTCCTCTCACCCCCGCGCTGCTTTGTGATTGGCGGATTCAGTCACGTGACCCGGAAATGAAAACTCGTTTTCATAGGGAATAAAATCTGCTTTTTAAAGCTGAAAAGCGCTTTAAAGCTGTGTTCTGAAACGCTGTTTAAGTTCTTCGAAGTCTAATTGCTAAAATTTTGCCACGTTTGAGTAAAAATCCGTTCAGAAATGTTGGTTTTAACCGACTCTAGCCAATGCTAGTTTTAAGCTAACAGCTAACGACCGGACGCCACAGGAAGTCATAGCGACCCCTACTGGATAACACTAACAGTGTCTGAGTTAAAATTAATAAGGTTGTACTGCCATCTTCTGGAGAGACTGGAGATCACAGGTTTTCACTTCGCTTTTAGGTATTTTGAGTGAAATTAAACGTTTTTTTTTCTGTAAGGCATTTTCGAGTTAATAAACGTTCCTCAAAGCTGAATAATAACTGTTATCTTGCGTTAAAAAAGTTATTAAGGTATTTATACCAACAAACCTTTTATTCACTAGTAATTAAAAGGTAGAAACTTTTAACAAAAAAGGTACAGTTCAGATATTCACAGAATTGATAGAGTTTGCTCATTTGCTAAGAGATAATGCACGTTTAATTGTTAAATCACTAAATAAGAGTAATTATATCAGTAGAGAGAAACTCTTCTGATTTTATTTTACCACCTAAACAATTACATCTCCTATTTAATTTCTAAATAGCAGATAATGGCGGAAGAAGACGTAAACACTGACCCCTTGCACTCCAGAGATGCCGTCCAGACGGCTTTATATATTTTAACAAATTCAATTATTGGTACTCAATTAGGGCAATTAGAAGACCTTGATGACAATCAAAGAGATGAGGAACTGCAGAGGTTGGCAAAAGCAGCTAAAGTGTCAGAGGACACAAAATCGAGCCGTGAACGGTTGGCAAAAATTTCCCTGCTTCTCAAAGCGGAATTGGACCATCAGGTTGCACAAAATGTCATGCTATTCAGTGGATATGAATCTGAAAAGGAGAGGTGTGACGTATTGATGAATGAATCTGAATTGCAGAAAAAACAATTTCAGATTGATAGGGACCTCTCAAAGACTGAGCTGTCAGTACAGGCTCAATCATATGAGGGGAAGATTAGGGATAAAGAACGTGCGTACCAAGACGCGTGTTCAGATAACGATGTGCTACAACAACAGTTGCAGGTCGCATTAAAGGAGCTGGACGTTTGCAAAGCAGAAAAGGCGATGATACTCCAACAATGTCTGAATTTACAAAGTGAATGTCAGACATCACAGGAGCGCCTGACAGCTTGTGAGGAGAATCTAGCTACGGCTACGAACCAGATTTCTGATATGGGGCGAGCTGGTCTGAGACTCAGAGACGAACAAGGTCAGGGCCAGGGTCAGCCACAACCACCCCAGACAGAGGCTGTTACACCTCCTCCCCTTAGCCCCGTTCCAACACCCCCATCTCGGGTGGTAGGGACAGGTCTGCACCGATATGCACCTCCTCCTCCTAACACCATGCCGTCACCCCCACCCCCATCTCGGGTGGTAGGGACAGACCTGCACCGATATGCACCTCTTCCTCCTAACACCATGCCGTCACCCCCACCCCCATCTCGGGTGGTGGGGATAGACCTGCACCGATATGCACCTCTTCCTCCTAACACCATGCTGTCACCCCCACCCCCATCTCGGGTGGTAGGGGCAGACCTTCACCACTTTGCACCACCAACCACACAAGTGAGACCGTTGATACTGTCTCCTTCAATGGATGATTTGCAGAAAATCTCAAAATATGTACAACGCTTTGTACCTGGACCGATGGGGTCATCTGGAACAAAAGCGTATCTCAGAGACCTTGAATTCAGATTGAGATCCTATCCTAATGCTACGGTTGAGGATGAGATCAGTCTGATACGACTCACGTCGGACAGAGAGGTGTTCACCTTCATCGAGCGTCTACCTGATGCAACGAGAAGGGATTACAACCTTCTGTGTGAAGCTTTGATCAGAGAGTACGACTCCTGCACGGGACCTGCTGGTTTCCCAGCTGCAGACAAGGTCACGCAGGGTAAAACTGAACATCCAAAAGTTTATTACAAAAGAATCTTCCAAGCTTATTTTGGTAACAGAAATGAAACCGGAATGGAAGAAGATGAAGGTTTTAAGTTTGTTTTCAGCAAGAATCTCCATACTGATTTTAGACAATCAGTACAAATGATGGCAAATTTCAGAGAAAAATCCATCAGTGAGATTAACACTAGAAGTCCCAGGAATTTCGACCTCCCCCCAGAAGTCCTGAAAAAGGGTCAAAAGACCCTTAGCACTAGAGTGACTAGATTTTCAAGATCCTGAGGACAAACCCCCTCCTTTTCCTCAACAATTTGCGGGCCATTAACTGCCATTTGTTTTAAATATGCACACAAGTAACTCAGACACACCCACCTCACCAGACTGCATTCCAATGTCCAATCTAGGGAGCGGGGGATTTAGAAGCCAGGTTCACTTGCGCAAAAAAGCGCAGCCTTAGTCAAAGTAGTGCTCCAAACCGGACAACTCTGATGGCTCCAATTAGCATCCTTTCATTTGTAAATGTGGCCATTGCCTTAGGAATCAGCAGGGGAGAGATAAGCTGAACTCACACAAACGTCCGTCTAATACTCCAAACAGATGCGAAATCAACTGGTTATATTTTGAACTTATATCTCTTGGTGGCACGTTAGTGCACATTTTGAACAAATTGAAGTCGATTTACCGTTTATTTTTCAATTGGTTTGGCTCATTTCTTGAAACCAAGATGACATTCTCAAAACACCATGTGAAACACAACTCAAGAGACTTTGCATTTTGAGGTTACTGACAGTTTGTATGAAACACATTTTGTTTTGAAGCATACATGAAGTGTTTTTGGAGAGATGCATTATCCAGGTCATTTTGCCAAATGAACAAAACAAAACAAAAAAGTTTGCAAAACATACAATCTGTTTCAAGATATATGCAAAAGTTTTTCTAAAAGATTTTAGTAATGTTTTTCTTTCAGAAAAAAGAGAAGTGGGTTCAAAATGACAGTTTAGAAAAAAAATAACCAAATTAATTGTGAGAAGAAGGCACGCAAGGAGAAACTGCTTCAGCAACAACCTTCCACACCCAGGCCTGGCAAAAGGGCAAAGTGTCAGATCAAACATCGATGCACGAACAATTGTGCAACTGTGAGATGCGTCAACTGCTACAAATACACATGTGGCAAATGTACCAGGGACATACCCTGACAGTGCCAGGTATGTTTCGACAGTGCAGATGGACTGCTGAGTGAGTGCTGAAATGCCAGTCACACAAGGAGGACATGCCACTCACACACACGCAGCCCCCCCACTAGAGCATAGTGTAAATATGTGTAGAATTGTTTTATCCCTTGTATTTTTATGACAAAAATAAAAAGCATGGAAACAAATAACGGTTGTTGTTTTTTATATTTCTCATGCTGAAGTTTTAGTCCTCTTGACTTACACACAATTGCTTATGGTCTATGCTTTTTTGCTCAAAACTAAGCTAAATACTATATATATCAAAACAAAATATGTGTTTCATACAAATTGTCAGTAACCTCAAAATGCAAAGTCTCTTGAGTTGTGTTTCACATGGTGTTTTGAGAATGTCGTCTCGGTTTCAAGAAATGAGCCAAACCAATTGAAAAATAAACGGTAAATCGACTTCAATTTGTTCAAAATGTGCAACAACGTGCCACCAATATAAATATAAAAAATCTTCATATTATAAAATACAATAAACTGAATATAACTAACTAGAAACTAAATGGCTAAACTCAATGGAAAACAGTTAGTTAAGAGTTAAGCGTGCCCCCTCCTGTGGTGCACCAGTAATGGCCTTATTTACAAAACAAAAGCGCCTGTTAACAGCTCATTATAGGATGTTAGCTAAAATCCTTCAGGTCACTCGACCCGTCTCTGGGTTCCAAAGGTAGAAATGTTAAATGACCCTTCTCTGGGACTTCTAGTGTTAAGCAGTGTGCTGTGAATGTGTTTGAAGCATGTTCTCGTGCTAAGACGCCCATAGAAGTGTTTCCTAGTGTGAAGGTTAAACCCCTCCCTCTTGAACTAGAAGGACGACGCGCCTCGCCACCTCTTCCTAAGAAAGTTGAGAGAAAACAGTCTGTTCAAACTAACAAACCGCGTCCTGAAGGTGCACGCTGGGACAAAAAAGCTCCTCTTTCAGAGGATGACAGTGATTATCGAAAAAGGGGTGGGCGCAGGACGCAACGATATGGGAAACCATATCATCAGGGGCAGTACGTAAAGGAACCCCCGAAAGACGTACCTGACCGTCCCCCACCTCGGACGAAACAAACCGAGGCGAAAAAATCACAAAAGTTCCAGAAACAAGGCCCTACACCTCTGAGCTCGGAAGAGACAGAGAAAATACGCAGGTTGTTAGAAACTTTGAAACACACTGACACGGGAACCCAACCAGGAGCACTTTGCAGTAATGTAATCCCTATTACATCTGAGGGCGCGAATGACAACATTACAGATGTCGGTGGAACACACCAAGACGTTGCTGTTGTTGCCTCAAACAACCCCTCATCAGAAGAAGGGGGGGTAAACACGCACACAAACGATGACGAGTCATCGCAAGCTGAACACTCAGAAACAGCTTCTGCTGTGCTGACGGTTCAGACAAACCAAGATTACACAGATAAGGCTGAACGCGTGAAAAAGCATCAGAAAAAACCCAGGAGGTTTCTGTGTAACTTTATCAGAAAGGGGGTCGCCAAAAAGGCGTACCTGTCAGTAACACTCGAAGGTGTCCTCACACACGAGGCACTCTTGGACGGTGGGGCAGACATAACAATTATGTCAGCTAAACTGTTCGAGGAGCTGAGGACGGCCGCTGCCAGTGTTAACAGGATAATACCTCTCTCTGAATGTGCTATAGAAATGCAGGGTCTCTCAGAGGTGAAAACAACCCTGACAGCTATAGCAATGGTTCACATGCAGATTGGCAAAATGACACTGTACCACCCGGTACACGTGTCTCGTGTTGACTCATTCCCATTTTTGGTTGGCCAGGATTTTATAAATCGCTTCGACGCGATTATAGATTATGGTGATCAAACAATGTGGACAACAGTGAGCAAACCACTGCCAATCGATACGCCTCCGGAGTGTGACACAGACTGCCCAACAGCAAGTACCGCGGAAGGCGCACAGGACTCCTCAGCCGAGGACACGAGCCCGGTGAGTACTCCTCTGACATCATGTGAAACCAAAGAGACCCACTCAGTGGTCCAAACTCTGACCCAACAAGACAGCCTCCTCTGTGAGCTGGAGCAGTCAGAGTCCGCCAAACACTACCTACCACTGGTAGTTAAGGGTGTAGAGATCCAAGGGTCCCACACCAACAATGCTGTACGGTCTCTGTGGACAGATAAATCAGCAATTAACCGAGCTTTCTATGAAACCTTGGTTCACAAACACGTTGGTCTAGAACTAATTAAGAAAGCTTTCCGCTTTCCATTAGTTCCCAATAGTTCACAGGTAATGACCGCAGAAGGAGTCATTAACCTAAAACTGAACTGGAATCAACGAGAACTGGTTCACCCGTTTCTCGTTATCCAAAACTTACCACATGCATCCTACATAGGCTCTGACATTTTGGTAAGGTTAGGTGTCCACATGGACACCATCAACAAGGTGCTGTGGTCCCTAAAACCAGCCACAAAGGATTCTCCTGTGCTAGACACAGCGAGCCTTAAGGCTGGGCAGACCATTCCAGAGGCCTGCCAAGTTGCTAGCAACCAAACCACCACAGTACCACCTCAGGTGATTAACCTAATGGTGCGAATCCACATCATAGCTGGACAAGCTATTAGCCACAAACAGGCATATTTTCAACCCTCTCCTGCATTTTTCAACTTGGGACTGTCCGTGGAAACCACGAACCAAGTGAGTCTTGACTCCAGGACCACATCTATTGCTGTGTGTAACACGGGCATGGATGAGGTGCTGATCCCAAAAAACACTATGCTAGGATGGTTGATTTCAACTGACTTTCATGATTTTGAACTAGGCATTCCATTTCTGGGAGGACTCCCAGATAACCTGGTGCCGAGTCAAGAAGCTGGGCCAGTATGGTTCACAAAACCAACACAGGCCATAGCCCTTTTCTCAACCGATGACGTCGACCAAGGACCTCAAACCTATGGCGTTTTACCCATAGACAGGCCCGACGACTCAGAAAGGGATTCGTTGGAGCTCCCCAAGGAGCAAGAACCCTTATCAGTCTCATCAC
>NC_056518.1:3723088-3732915 GCF_014905685.2 Nematolebias whitei
GTGGGGGTGCTGTGTGTGTGGGGGGGTGCATGGGTGGCGTGCTGGGGCGTCTCCGGGCCTATGGTGCGGAGCTCTTGATGTGAGAGCCGGCCCTCCTCGGCTGCGGCTCCCTGCTGCTCTGCCCCTTGGGCTGGGGCCGGCCTGTGGTCGCTGTCAGGTAGATGGTGCATGCGGTTGGCCCGACAGAGATTCTGTCGGGCTATCTGTGTGTGCCTGTTGGTTGCTCGGGTTGGGTTTTTGGTGGTCCCCCCTCTCTTGGATCAATTTGGGCCCCACGTTTGGTGTGGGGCCCACTCCCCCCGGTCGTGCCCCCCTTTGGCGGGGGACTCCCTTGCCGCCGGTGCATTGGTGGCTCTCGGTGTCTGGGCTGGGTGGTGGGGTGCACGTCGGTCCGCCCTGGTTGCTGCCTGGCGGGGCCTGGGTGCCCTGGCTCTGTCGGGGCTCTGCTAGGGGGTGGTATGGCCTCGGGGCTTGGGGCTCGGTGTCCATGGCCGGATCTACTTGGGGGGGTCATGGGTCGCTGGCCGGGCCTGTGGGCTCGTCGTTGCAGCTTCCTGGAGGCTCTGCATTGTGGTGGCTGGGGTCACCCGGTTCTTTCCTCTGCTCCTCTCTGGGGGGGTGCGGTTCTCCCTGTTGGGAGACTCTTGGGGCTCCAGGCCTGTGGGCCGCTGTGTGTCTGTGGCTCCGGTCCTCCCTATGTTGCCATTGTGTCCTGGGGGGGCGGGTCTGTGGGCCCCCGCGTCCACTATTGGGCATTCTTTTGGAGAAATCTGGTGGTGGTGGGCGTGCTTGCGCGGGTGTTTGGATTCAGGTGCTTTGACAGATGCACGCTAGGTTGGGTAGTGGTGGAAGCTAGATGATTCCTTGTGCGATGTCGAATGTTTCATGGTGATATTGTCGGTGGCATTGTGCTGTGCATGTTGTTTTGTCATGGTGGTCTCTCGCCTTATCTTCTTCTTTTTTATTATTTATTTATTCTTCTTTCTTCTCTTTCTTTAAAAAAAAAATAAAAATTGAGCGATGATGATAAGTTCATTGAAACACTTCACAATGTTTCTACACTTAAACTGAGCTCACACAAAAAAAAAAAAAAAAAAAAAAAAGGAAACATTGTAAGTGACAGAGTTAATCATGCTAACAATAGGTCTTAAAGGTACACCTTGTTTGTGGATTTTAGGTAAACCATACAGACTAGGTGTGGCCTCCCCTGGGTACAGTCTGTGGTACAGAATAAGGTCAATAGCCTTGTCCTGCTCCAAATTTTTCAGGCAATCTATTAACTTATTCTTTTAACCACTTCCTGGATCTCTTTTCAGAGGTTCATAAGTGGTTAAGTCACTAAGGAGTGTCATAACTTTCTCATGATAGTCTTTCTGGTTCAAAATCACTGTGCACCTTCCTTTGTCTGCTGGGAGAATGATGATGTTTTTGTCCTTGCTAAGAGTGGTGAGTGCATCCCTCTCCTCTCTACTGATGTTGGAAGGTGGTGGTTTGGCATTGCTGAGGCAGGATGAAACTTTGATTCTGAGCTGTTCTGCTTCACCCTCTTTCATTTTGTTGTTGCGGATGGCTGATTCTGTGGCTGTGATCATCTCCACCAGAGGAATTGTATTTGGTGCAACTGTAGTATGACATATGCAGGATATATTCATACATTTCACGAGTTCTTCATTTTTCTGACTGTGTAAATGTCGTGCATTGAGTTTAACAGAAATGTAACGAGAGACGTTATTTATTTTTGACCCATCAAAATGAATGCGGTCATTTATTTGCAGAATCAAAGTTTAACATCAAACATTTACATCAATTTGGCAAAATATGAAAACAATAACATGGCTAGTTTCACAGAAAGTGAGCACAATACGGCGATTGTCCTCACTTCTCAGCAGAACAGCAGACATCAATCACACGGCGGTGATTGAGAACTTTGCTTCAGATATTTCTAAAATATCTGTAATGATTTTAGGAGAAAGGAGAGTTTAAGATGGAAAATGGAGATTTATCTTACAGAGAGATGTGTGAGGGAATTAATCTGTTTGACCAGAAACGTGCACGCTCCTTCAGTTCTCAGCTTGGTCACGGTACGCTTGGTCTAAGTAGAACTTTTACCTGGTTGATGATAGATCAGCGTCGGTATAGAATCCTTCCTTTGACTCTTTCAGCGTCTCCGTTGAGAACAGCTAAAATACTTCGAGAGTCGTGCGAGGTTATCCAAACAGAAGTTATAATTCCCAAAATCGTCCCTGCATTCTGGATTCAAGAACTCTGAACCTCACTTCAGAGCTCTACTCCTTTAAGCTCTTTTCATCTCGTCGCGTCTCTCTTCGACAGAGACTCGACACAGACATCAGACCTTTTTCTGACACTTCTCCATGAGCTGCATCCGACCGAACTCCAAGCCTCCTCTGAACTGGGAAGTTGCCACATTTAAATGGGTCGACTTCCGGTTCATTTGAGAGCTTTCTAATTGGTGGATGGACCAGAAAAGAGGTGTGGTTTGTGATGTAAGGTGTTATCAAAGTCAAGGACAGAGATTAAGTTTGTTTAAAACAGACAGAAAGATTATTGGAGAAAACCAGACTTCGTGGAGTCGAACTCTCCTGTATCTTCTGTAAAAGTTAAACATGACATTTCTTTTTCAGTAAACTTTTAGTTGACCGAAACTTGAACCTTAACATACTTACAAATTTGCTCATTGAAGACAGAAAAATCAAGAAATGCATATTACCCTGATTTCTTCTTTGAATGAGGAATAAAAATCATTACTTACTGTTTATGTAAATAAAAATGAGTAGTTCTCTTCAACCTGTAAACATTGTTTGAACTAACACAATTTGATTATTAAAACATTTGTAAAATAGTAATGATCATAGAGAATTGTCTTCTCTACTTGATTAATTCAAGAAGGAAAGTCTCAGGATGGGTCAAACTGTATTTCTGGATGCAGATCAATGAAATAACAGTTTCTGTCCCACAAGGTTCTTAAGGTCAAGTGTTTTGACCTTAGGCTTAGTTTGACATCAGGTTAGGTTCACTACACAACCGCAAAGTTCAGTCCCCTGGCAAGAATCTTTGTCTCCGGCTGGGTGAGCTGTCTGTCAGATAAATTCTTCACCCACTTTTCTGTCTCCCTGGCATGTAATTGACTACTGGAGTGTTGTCCTACACTGAATGTGTTGTTATTGGAATAGTGATGGTGTTGATGAGTTATTAGTGAGTTAAACTTATTTTGTTGTCGAGTCTTGGACTTGACATGCTGTGCTAAGCGTGCCTGATCTGTACAGTCCAACACTTGCTGAAGTGTGGTCTGATCTAGACACGTTGTTAGTTTCTGTTTAATATGCTCTTCTTTGGCCTTCAAGGCCTCAATAGTAAAATTGGTTGGTCTCACCCGTTCATTCAGCAGCTGGGTTTGTGCCTTCTGAAGGATCTTGCTTGCCCGGTGCCCGCTGACCGATGATTTTAGTTCCAGGCTCTTGGGAATGATGCCACTTTGTCGACATCTGAGGTTGAATCGCAAGTGGTTCCTGTAGTCTGCCCTCTTCCTTGCTGTTTTCTCAAACTCTCTTACTAGTTTGAGGCAATCCTGGCCAAAGTGATTCAAAATATCCTGATGCATGCTCAATAATCCAGGTAGAAAAATCCAAAAAAGTTCAATCTGGTCCTCTGGACATTCAAAAAAGCAAAAAACAAAACAAAGCTAAAAAATCTAGAAACGTTTCGTCTCTCATCCAAGAGACTTCCTCAGTCTGAGGTGCTGTTTTACAGCTTTCCGACTTTCCGTTAAAAATAAAAAATTTTCACCGGCCTATATGTACATGTATAACGTCTGTTTATGTTGCTTTGCTGTGGTAGGTTTTTTTGATTCTTCAAATTGTGCCCTGTCTAGGACACGGTGTGAGAGATCTTTTTTTAATACCGTCTCTCCTCATGTTTTCTTTCCTTTTTTTTATCTAAGCAAAATATTATTCTGAATAAGAATAAGAAGGCCGCGCTGATTATTTATAGCCGCAGTTTCATGCACTCCGCCCATCTTTGGACGACTGCACGTACATATTCACGTTGTATCTCGGTGCAATGCCAATAAAGTTTATTCTGATTCTGATTCTGATGTCTCCTTTAAGACAGCAGAGATTGAGTAAAGTGTTAGAAGCACCTAACTTGTTGTTTACTCATGAGGGAGTTAATATGGCAGACAGGATGAGGACAGGGGAACTTCATCAGTGTGAACAGAGCGTGATCAGGGATGAAAAAGTCAGAGCCGACTTGCAAGCAGAGCCATTAGAAGGAGGACAAATGTTGTTCACAGATGGATGTTGTTTCAGAAAATTAGATGGAGAACTGAGTGCAGATTATGCTGTGGTGTTACAAACAGAACAAATATTTGCAACTGTGAAACAAGGGCAGCTGGAAGGAACACAGTCAGCACAGAGGGCCGAGGTGAGGGCCTGGTGGAAGCCCTAGAGTGGGCAAAAGGACAAAAAGTGACTATTTTCACAGACTCAGCGTATGCTTTTGGGGCTGCTCACGTGGAACTAGGTCAGTGGTTAAGAGCAGGGTTTTTGACAGCTACAAAAAAAAAACATCAGACATGAGAAAGAGATGAGAGAACTTGCCACAGCTTTGCTGTTGCCAGCTGAGGTGGCAATAGTTAAGTGTACAGGACACGACCCAGAGGGGTCCAGGATAGCGAGAGGGAATCATCAGGCAGATCAGTAGGCAAAGAGCTACAGGATATCCCTCCCCAGCACACCTGCTTGTGGTGAGTCCTGAACAGGAGTGTGAACCCAGAGAACAGTGGGATGAGGACACAGTGAGAGGATTGCAAAAAGGGGCGTCTCTAGAGGAAAAAAGTATGTGGACACAGAAGGGAGCGATTAAGACAGAAAAAGGGGTGTGGTGTGGCCCAGGGGCCAGATGGGTGTTACCCATGAGCTTAAGAAGGAAAGTGTTGGAAGAGGCCCATGGGATGGGTCATGTGGGAATTAATCAGATGGAGTGAAACGTGGCTAGTTGGTGGCACCCTCACATGAGAGAAATGATAAAAGACTCTGTAAAAAACTGCAATCTGTGTACACTATACAACCCCAAAGCAGTTTTAAAACCAGAACGAGGCAGATTTCCATCTGCAATGACCCCGGGGAGAGAAATAGTGATTGACTACACAGACATGATTCAGCCCGTTAAGGGCCACAGGTATTTGTTGGTATGTGTGGATTCATTCACAGGGTGGCCAGAAGCCTGCCGTGCAAAAAAGGAGGACAGTAAAACAGTAATCAAATTTTTGATTAATCAGTACATCCCTAGACACGGGTTTCCAAAAAAGGTAAGATCAGATAATGGGAGATACTTTAAAAATGCTGATTTACAAATGGTGGAAAAAGCCCTGGGACTAAAACATGCATTTGGGACAGTTTATCACCCACAATCCCAGGGCAAAGTTGAAAGAATGAATCAAAATTTAAAACAAAAATTGGGCAAAATCTGTGCACAGACCAAAATGAATTGGGTGGATGCATTACCGGTGGCTTTGATGACGATCAGAGCCTCAATTAATCAGGGGACTGGGTTCGCTCCCTATGAGTTGAACACAGGGAGATCATTTCTGGGGCCACAACAACATTTAGAACTCCCTGCAGAGGTGCAAAACCAGTTAACACACCAAGTGTTTTTTAACGATTTGAAAGCTTTGGTGTCCAGCTTTTCTCATCAGAAAGGAGTTTTGCAGAACGAGGAGTTGTAGAACGGACACCCCACACTGGACTGGGTCCTGCTCAAGGTGATCAAACGAAAGTGGGCCGAGCCTAGGTGGACCGGACCGCATCAGGTGGTCGAGAGGACATCCCATGCAGTTCGTCTCCGAGGAAAAGGAGACACCTGGTATCATTGGAGCCAGTGCACACCAGCTGAGGAGCCGAACCAGTTGCTGAACCAGGTCGGGACCAACCTGATTGAAGGAGTCTCTCCACTTTGTCAGGACAAGTGACCTGACACATAACCAGAGCACCACTTTGTCAGGAATTGTGGCCTGACAAGAAGTCAGAGGTCAGAGGAGAACAAAGTCCCCTGACCCTGACAGAAGAAAAGAAGAGGATGAAAAACCCCAGGAGTAAAAAAAAAAACTGAACATTTGCCCCTCATCGACAGAAGACGGACACTTTTCATATAAGACGTCCAACACACACACATCACATTATTTGCTAAAACACACTGATATAAAGACTCTCACACACATGAAGAAATCTCCGCGGGCCTAGAAAATTCACCACTGAGCAACTAAGGACCCCTCACCAAGGAGGGCCTCCCAACCCATCGAAGCGCAGAGTCATCGGAAAATAATTGTGTGATTTGTGCAGAAAAATTGTATTTTCTTTAGCTGATTCGGGAGACCAGAGCACCAGGAGTTTGTAGTAAAAAAAAGGAGAAAAACAACAACAATAAAATACACTTAAAACGTGACTTATTCCCACACCATCTAATTAAACTAAAAATGAGCCTGTTGCAACGCCCGTGGAAGACCACCCTGGCATTGGGGGCTGCAGCCGGCCTCACATGTGGGATTATCTTCCTGTGTGAGTACTTTTGCGTGTTTCTAGGTGAAGGCCCGTGTGAAGCAGCTCATGGTAAGATGGTGCCTAAAAGAGAGATACAAAAGCAAGCTTGTAAAAACTGGAAGGTGGGCATTAAAAATAAATATGAGATTAATACAACCACCTCTTTTTTATTTGACTTGTGTGATGTGATTGACTGCTGTAAACATAAGCAGTTTTACCGAAGCACCGATCTTTATTTGTGTCTGGACCTTGTGATGACCTCAGCCACGTACCCCCTTTGCAACAGCAAGGCACCCATGTTTTATCAGTACACAAGCCCTCGTACGTTCATTCCCACCTGTCAGTGGGAAACCACAACCCAGTACACTGGGAGGTGGACCCCCACTTGCACATACCTAGATGCAGACACCAAAGAGTGGTGGGACAAAGTTAATTTCCAGAGAGATTATGATCCGGCCAGCAATCCAGTGATCTTGTCTTTGACTGGGTTACAGGGACCCCCATTACACTTTTATGATTCAAGCAGACATAACTGGACAGGACCCGATGGGGTTCATCACAATCCAGTTCCTTCCCCCTGATAAAATTCTGGGAAGAGAAACCACAGCCTCCCCCACTCTTGTACCAGCAGTGGAGAAACAATGGGGAGATGAGGTGCCTGTGGTATCAGTAGATTACACCAAATTAAAACCTGAACAACTAATTCAGCGAGCGACGGGACACGGATATGACAACATGTGGCTCTCATGGCTGGTAAAGGCCGCCAGAGAGGCTCAGTTGAACAACTGTGTTGCTTGCACGGCGGCCCGACCTAAATTAGTCACCCAACCTGCTCCACTGTTCCCTGAAGACAAATGGGGATTTGATTGTGTGCTGGCCCTGACCAGACAGAGGACAGTGGAAAATTGCACCACTTTGGCAAGCATATATCCACCAATTCATAACAAAACATACCCAGGTGCATTTTGGCCCAATCAAATTATTGGGGGATAACACTGTTTTAATTTCACCTCCTCCATTCCTAAAGTTAATTATGGAGAAATTAATAGTGTGTGGTGTAACATCACACAAGTAGTAGACACCTTTGATGAACAAAAACAAACTGTCGGCACGTGGGCAAGAGCTGGCCTGTATTATTATTGCGGGGGCCAAAGATTGTCCATGAAAATCCCTCTAAATACCCAAGGTCTCTGTGCACTGGTTCGTCTCGCAGCCCCACTCATGTTGGTGGGACATCAGGTGGCTCAAAACAGAGGCCGAGGGAAAAGAGACACTGAATTTGATCTTTTTGCAAACTCTAAAACCTACATCAATGCCATTGGGGTCCCAGAAGGAGTACCTGATTAGTACAAATTAGCTGGCCCAGTGCCAGCAGGATTTGAAAATGTGCCTATTATCAGAGCCATATTTCCTGTGACGACTAACAAAAATGTGGCTAGAATTAATTTTGTTCACTATAATTTTCTGCGCTTAACTAACCTCACTCATGATGCTATTGAAGGCCTGTCCGACCAGCTACGCCCCACTTCAAAAATGGCTATTCAAAATAGAATGGCCCTGGACATGTTGTTAGTAAACCCCGGTCCAGGGGCCTTTCTGGGTGGAGTTTGCATGTTCTCTCCGTGCATGCGTGGGTTTTCTCTGGGTACTCCGGTTTCCTCCCACAGACCAAAAACATGCATGTTAGGCTGATTGGTAACTCTAAATTGTCCCCAGGTGTGAGTGAGCGAGTGAATGGTTGTTTGTCTCGTTTGTCTCTATGTGGCCCTGTGATGGACTTGCGACCCGTCCAAGGTGTACCCCACCCCTCGCACAGTGATTGCTGGACATGGGCACCGGCGACCCCCGTGACCCAAAATGGAATAAATGGGTAAAGATAATGGATGGATGGATGGATGGATGTTGTTAGCAGAGAAAGGAGGGGTGCACTCCATGATTGGTGAACAGTGTTGTACGTTTAGTCCAAACAACACGGCCCCGGATAGGAAAGTAGCCAGAGCTCTGAAAGATTTGAAGGATTTGTCTCAGGAGATACAGGACGCTTCAGGGATTGACAATCCAATCTCTGATTGGTTTGATAGAGCATTTGGCCGGTGGAAGAGTTTTATTATGTCTCTTATTGTCTAGATAGGAGTCTGTGTGGCCATTTTTGTGACTTGTGGTTGTTGCTGCATACCCTGTCTCCGTTCGGTGGCAAACCGGGAAATCACCTCTGCCATAGCAAAGAGGGACCCCTGAGCTGTGATGGCACTCATCGATTTGCCAGTAAATGATCTGATGGAAGTGGAAAATACTCCTTAGGGTGGTATCTTAATCAGAGACCAAAAGAGGGAAATTGTGGAAGCCAAATATTTGTATTCAAAACAGAACAATCGAGCCAGAGTGAACATCTACAAAACGGATTCCAAAAAACTTGGGACACTAAACAAATTGTGGATAAAAACTGAATGCAATGATGTGGAGGTGCCAACATCTAATATTTTATTTAGAATAGAACACAAATCACAGATCAAAAGTTTAAACTGAGGGAATGTATCATTTTAAGGGAAAAATATGTTGTTTCCAAATTTCATGGTGTCAACAAATCCCCAAAAAGTTGGGACAAGTCCATGTTTACCACTGTGTGGCATTCCCCCATCTTCTTAAAACACTCAACAGACGTCTTGGGACAGAGGAGACCAGTTTCTCAAGTTTAGAAATAGGAATGCTCTCCCATTCATGTCTAATACAGGCCTCTAACTGTTCAATCGTCTTGGACCTTCTTTGTCGCACCTTCCTCTTTATGCTGCGCCAAATGTTCTCTATAGGTGAAAGATCTGGACTGCAGGCTGGCCATTTCAGTACCCGGATCCTTCTCCTACGTAGCCATGATGTTGTGATTGCTGCAGAATGTGGTCTGGCATTATCGTGTTGAAAAATGCAGGGTCTTCCCTGAAAGAGATGACATCTAGATGGGAGCATATGTTGTTCTAGAATCTGAACATAGTTCTCAGCATTAATGGTGCCTTTCCAGACATGCAAGCTGCCCATGCCACAAGCGCTCATGCAACCCCATACCATCAGTGATGCAGGCTTCTGAACGGAGCGTTGATAACAACTTGGGCTATCCTTGTCTTCTCTGGTCCGGATGACATGGTGTCCCAGTGTTCAATAAAGAACTTCAAATCATGACTCATCTGACCACAGAACAGTCTTCCATTTTGCCACACTCCATTTTAAATGACCCCTGGCCCAGTGCAAACGTCTGAGCTTGTGGAGCTTGCTTAGAAATGG
>NC_056518.1:3733015-3745797 GCF_014905685.2 Nematolebias whitei
TGACTCATCTGACCACAGAACAGTCTTCCATTTTGCCACACTCCATTTTAAATGACCCCTGGCCCAGTGCAAATGTCTGAGCTTGTGGAGCTTGCTTAGAAATTGCTTCCTCTTTGCACTGTAGAGTTTCAGCTCGCAACGGCGGATGGCACGGTGGATTGTGTTCACTGACAATGCTTTCTGGAAGTATTCCTGAGCCCATTCTGTTATTTCCTTGACAGTGGCATTCCTGTTTGAGGTGCAGTGACGTTTAAGGGCCCGGAGATCATGAGCATCCAGTAGTTTTACGGCCTTGACCCTTACGCACAGCGATTGTTCCAGATTCTCTGAATCTTTTGATGATGTTATGCACGGTTGATGATGATAACTTGATGATGATGTGTCTCCATCAAGGATTTTAGTTCCGCAGAGGCAGAGCTTAAATGGGGGGTTCTGCAGGGGTCCATCCTGGGTCCCCTCCTATTCTCTTTATATCTTCTGCCGCTTGGTGCTATTTTCTGGAAACTCAACATGCCCTTCCACTTCTATACCGATGACTGTCAAATTTACTTCCCCCTAAGACACAATGGTACATGCTCGATTGAACCGCTGCTCGACTGCCTGGCTGACATCAGGGACTGGATGGCTTTAAACTTCTTAAGTTTCAATGAAAAGAAGTCTGAAGTCATGTTGTTCCCTCCCAATGACACGATCACAAACCACTGCATCGACCTCTCTGCTCTCACCCTGTCAGAAAATCAAAGAGTCACTAATCTGGGAGTGATAATGGACCCTTCCCTGAAACTTAACAATCATGTAAACATGATTGTTAAATCATGCTTCTTCCAACTGAGGCTGCTGTCTAAACTGAAGCCCATATTGTCCAAAAAGAACCTGGAGACAGTAATACATGCATTCATTACATCTAGGCTTGATTACTGCAATTCACTCCTGTTTGGTATCAGTCAAACCTCCATTGCACGACTACAACTGGTCCAGAATGCAGCAGCCCGATTTTTAACCAGTACAGGCAAAAGAGAGCACATTACACCAGTTTTGGCCTCCCTGCACTGGTTACACGTTCACTTTCGAATCCAGTTCAAAATACTGATGTATGTCTACAAATCACTGAACAGTTCCCCCCTCCCATCTCTCTGATCTGCTACAACCGTATGTCCCACCACGCTCCCTGAGGTCAGCGGACCAGTTGCTCCTCACAGTTCCAGGAACTCGACTTAAGCACAGAGGTGACAGGGCCTTCTCTGTAGCAGGACCAAGACTCTGGAACAAGTTACCTCTGCTTGTCAGACTGGCCCCCTCCCTCTCGGTTTTCAAATCCCGTTTAAAAACCCACTATTATTCAGTAGCTTTCAACACCAGAGGATCTGTGTTTTGATCCTGTATGCTCCACACTGGTTAGTCGTCATTATCTGCATCGTTTTTGTCTATATTCTGATTTACCTCACTTTGTATTTTGCTTTGTGTGTTACCTGTTGTTTTGTCTGTACAGCACTTTGGTTGGCCTTGTCGCTGTTTTAAGTGCTCTATAAATAAAGAGGTATGGTAACTTAAAAGTCTTTGCTATTTTACACTGGGTAACACCATTCTGGTATTGTTGCACTATCTTTCTGCGCAACAATTGTGGAATTGGTGATCCTCTTACCATCTTGGCTTCTGAGAGACACTGACACTCTGAGAAGCTCTTTTTATACCCAATCATGTTGTCAATTGACCTAATTAGTGTTAATTAGTCTTCCACCTGTTCGTTATATGCTCAATTTCCTTTTTCCAGCCACTTATTGCTACTTGTCCCAACTTTTTTGGGATTTGTTCACTGTGAAATTTTGAATCAACATATTTTTCCTTTAAAATGTTACATTTACTCAGATTAAACTTTTGATCTGTCATCTATGCTATATTACAAATAAAATATTGACATTTGTCATCTCCAAATCATTGCATTCAGTTTTTATTCACAATTTGTTTAGTGTCTCAACTTTTTTGGAATCCGGTTTGTATCTTTTATAATTGATTCTAATCAAAACATAGTTAACAGTTATCTTTTATAAGTAATTTTAATCAAGACATAGTTAACATTTATCATTTATAAGTAAATTTAACCAATCCACACTTTAATCAAACTATACTGTATTTTAACATTTTTCTCAAGTTGTGATCCGTCTGCTGCAGGCTTCTGGCAGCACAGAAACAACAGTTATGCACTAATGATTCTTTTGAGAAGACGCAGCTCCTGATAAGACACAGACTAAGACAGCTTGGCCTTGCACTCAGAGGCACAGTTTTGGAGAACGCACCCCTTGTATCAGGCTGATTTATAGTTGCAAGGTGGAAGTTGAGTAGCAACGACAGACCTCAGGACCAGAAACATCTAATGATGAGACGTTCCTCCTCTGAAGAGAGGCATAACCAGGGACAGTTTAAAACATCAGAACACAGGAAGTCTGGTCAGACAACCTGGGGTGAGTAGCTTTGTTCTGACTAAGGTGAAGTACCCTTAATTGCTCTGATTGTCTCCCGAAAATGCATTTTTGGTTATTTGTCAATGTCTTGTTATAACTGTGGTGTGAATTAAATTATCTTAAACTAAGGTGAAGTCTCCTGGTGGTACCTGTCCCCGATCCAACCGACCCGGAGCAAAGGTGTTTGTACCTTTTGCAACAATACATATATATATATCTTTGTATCTTTATCTAAAATGTGTGTGTACACTGTGCATATTATTTAAACAGAAACCCAGAAATAACTTCAAACGGCCAGTGCATTGTGTCTCTGTCAGTCTGTTCATTCTTGAACTAATGGCTGCCCTGGGCTTGCATGTTCCTTGCTAGAGAGACTTCATGGGCTGGCAAGCAGCACTCATACTGACTGATGAAGCTGGAAGTAGCCTTGGTCCAGTTCTGATCAACTCAGCGGCGAAGTCACTATGAATAAATGGACTGTACTTAAATAGCACCTTTCTATCTGATCAAGATACTCAAAGCACTTTACACTACAATCTGTGTCTTCATTTACCCATTCATACAGCACTCTACTAGATCTCTACAAAGCTAATTGAACAAGTCATTCTAAAGAGACTAATCAGAGCTTTATCACATTCATACACTGATGAGACACACATCAGAGGCAATGAGGGGTTCAGTGACTTGCCCAGGGACACTTACGCATGTGACTGCTGGTGGATTCAAACCCCCAACTCTTGCATTGGAGGAC
This sequence comes from Nematolebias whitei, assembly GCF_014905685.2. Lineage (NCBI taxonomy): Eukaryota > Metazoa > Chordata > Actinopteri > Cyprinodontiformes > Rivulidae > Nematolebias > Nematolebias whitei. The sequence goes on from NC_056518.1 coordinate 3,736,226, forward strand.
GACTGCTCTAACCACTCAGCCACAGCCGCCCCAGCTGAATAGGGATTGAACTTTTTTAGTCAAGTTCGAATCGGATCAAAACGTTCCCTCCATTTCATCACAAAGCGCAACTGGAAGCACTGTTGACTTCTGGATAAGCTAGTTGTTTTGACTGGCATTACAGTGTAGGCTTACTGAAAGAAAACTACAAAATGGCGGTGCCTGTTTGAAAATGTTTTTCAGTAACTTTTTATCTCGTACCGTCCCAATCACACGATTAATAGTACAGTTGACAATCATTGAAAAAACAGAAAAGAGCAAGCCCACACGTCAACCTGAGAAGTAGCAAGGGACTACTGTAGTTGTAGAGGTGAAAGTTTCCTGAAATTCATCCAGGAGTCAATGATATTTTGCTAACAGACGCATACATACTCACAGACACAGGCGAAACCATTATCACAACTTTGTTTTTTGGCTGCAGTCAATAAAAATCACCACAACCACATCTGAATGAAAGAACAACAAAGGATACAGTGAGCAGAAAACACAAAATACTCTTTATTAAATATACAAAATTTGTGAAACAGAATTGTATCACGTGTTGTAAACTTTCTAGTCCAACATCCCAGCTTGAGCACATTTCACCATCTACACAGCTGGCAAAAATAAAAAAATCAGTTCAAACTTAAATAAAGCCTTTACCAAATGGAAGACATGGAGGAGGATTATTCTCACACTCTGCAGGTGTTGATTCATATCTAACGTGCTCATACAGTCATCCTCACATGTGATGCTGATGTTGCAGTCACACAGCAGAACCAAGTTTTGGATGTTTGCTTTGAGCTCTCTGGCAAATGATCACTGAAAGATGTCAAAACAAGGTCAAGCGCCTAATCACAGAATGATGAGAAAAGTGCAGTATGGAGTAAAGTCAATCTATATACCAATATTACACAGACAAGTACAGCAGAGGTCCGAATCTGACATTCAAGTAGTGCAAGAACATCCACAATTGCTGTTATAAGTGGCATCTTATTAGAATACCTGACAGTGTATCAATCAGTTCTGAGTTTTTCTTCACCATCATTTGGCATTTCATAGTAAATCTGAAAGTTTATACTTGAATACATACTGTTTTATTTTCTGCAGTGATCCAAACAATATCATGAAGCATCAAAAGAGTTAAAACACTTTTTTAGTGAACACGTGGCTTTTTTTCTTCCTAATCTGACCCAGAGCACTGACTGGCAACATGAAGTGCTAGATTTTTGACGACCGTCAAAATTAAACTAAAATAAGGCAGCGTTTGGTCTTTTGATACAGCATATATGCTGTAAAATGGGGTATGTATCCTTTTTGTAACACCTGGAAGTGTTGTGCGTGCTGGAGCAGAAGCAGATGTGGCACATGAACACTGAGGGAGGGAAGTCAAGTACGGACATGTCGCAGGCGTCTCCTCAACGCACTGCAGTCGTGTTGATTACATGCATGTGGGAAGGCAGAAGCATGAAGACCAAGGAGGTGGGGCTTGATCTTGGTACTGACAGACTGTTTTCACCTGACAACACTGTGACCCTTGTGAGAATCAGTTAGTTTATGGGGCTGAACACAAAACAGGCAGAAAAATATAGGGAAAAGGAAGAAGCAAGCAAAAGATATGTAGTCCTTATTGTGCAGTGAAATTCAACCCTGTTGGCTAAGAACATTTTACTGTATAACATTTGGAATAAACTATCAGTTCCCAGCAATGTAGACATGAAGGGTTGATCTCTTACGTATCTCATTTGGTTTGAAGTTTTAAAAACTAGTCACTCTGCATGTGTGAAGTCTAAATCCTAAACCAGTTTTGAAGATACCAATCCAACAGCCCAAAGTCATACAAAATAAAAAAAATACCCACTGTGCTTTCACACATTTTACAAGATTTTTTTCTTCTTGTAAATTTCTGAAGAACATTTAACATTATTATAGGAAGACTTTCATCATTTCATTCCTTCTTCCAAATTGTTTCAGATACTTTGGGATCATTTAAGTCTGGCATTAATTTGCAAAGACATTATATCCACTATGCTGCCTTTTGTTATTCGTTAGTGATGCGCTTCCACTGTAATGGAATAGCTGGAGGTAGGACTTCCTTTTGAGGGCATGTCCTGGACTACATAAACGACACAAAAAATACTTATCCAGTCTATATAGATTAATTTGACTTTTTCTTCCCCAAGCTTCTAAAACAAAGGATAGTCTTAAAAAAATATTTAAAACCATGTTCTGCCAAATACTTAGTACTGTACATTATTAGTGGTGACAGCAGTTATAAAACTCTGAGTGAAGAGAAAAGGGCAACAGTCAAATGGCCCAGGGGTTTGCAACCTACGGCTCTGAAGCCACATTCGGCTCTTTGGAGCCTCTGCAGGGACTCTTTCAAGCTTTGACCAAAACAAACACAAAACTAAATTTTAAAGGCCCCCCCCCCCCCCCCCCCCCCCCCCCCCCCCAAAAAAAATAAAAAATAAAAAAAATAGGGCTAGTTTTAGCAGTTCCCCTGTCTTCTATCCATCCATCCACATTTTTACCTGCTTCTTCCTTTTTGGGTCGCAGAGGTCACTGGTGCCCATATCCAGCGAGAGGTGGGGTACACCCTGGACAGGTCTCCAGTCCATCACAGGGACACATAGAGACAAATGAGACAAACAACCATTCACATTCTCTCTCACACCTAGCGTCAATTTAGAGTTAGCAATCAGTCTAACATGCATGTTTTTGTTCTGTGGGAGGAAACCGGAGTACCCGGAGAAAACCCACGCAGCACGGAGAGAACATGCAAACTCCACCCAGAAAGGCCCCTGGCTGGGATTTGAACCAGGGCGACCTGCTCGCTGAGAGGCAGCAGTTCTACCAACTGATCCACTGTGCTGCAGTTGACAAAAAATATGTTAATATTAGCACTAATATGAGGAGTAAAACATACTCACTTTAACTTTATTTCTTCAAAGCAGGATACTGAATTTTCCCACAATAAAAAAACAACATAGGTCTGCATAGTTTAGTTTTTTTAAAATATAAAAAAAGGTTAAAAAAAGAGATTTTTTTTCCCTTTCTTTACAATAATCTGGTATTTTCTTTTGTCTTAAATTGTAAAAATATCAATAAATGTTAAAAATTGTTAGATATTTTAAGTTTTTTAATATCATCCCTACAGGCCAGAAAAGCCCCCTCCAACAAGCCTAAAGTGGCCCATGGGCCACCAGTTGATAATCACAGTTGTAGCAGGTTTTACAGGTCCAGACACATTTAATTCACTGAATGGTAAATGGACTGTACTTACTGTATATAGCGCCTTTCTATCTTATCAAGATACTCAAAGCACTTTACACTTTACAATCTGTGCCTTCATTTACCCATTCATACAGCACTCTACTAGATCTCTACAAAGAATCATCAGAGCTTGATCACATTCATACATCAATGAGACACACATTTGAGGCAATGAGGGGTTCAGTGTCTTGCCCAGGGACACTTCGGCATGCAACTGCTGGTGGAATCGAACCCCCAACTCTTTCATTGGAAGACGACTGCTCTAACCACAGCCACCCTATGAATGAAGGTGCAAAAATAGCTCTTGATCATAAAGACTGCAGACCCCTGGACTAGCTTGAATACAAGCCGATCTGACAGTTTTCAGGTTTGTAAAACAACTCTTAGTGTGAAAGAACACTACATTAGCTCATACTAAACCTCTGCGTGACATATTACAGGGCTCAGTGGAAGGGCAGCCATTTTGGAACTGGAAAGTTACTGGTTCGAGTTCCCAGTCCCATACGTCACAGTGAGAGAGACTGTTCTAACTGTTGCTCCATTCTGGTGTGTATCTCACATGTGATGGGTCAAACGCAGAGAAGATTTCATCGTTTCTGGGCTCTTATAAATGACACAAAGCACTTTTAACTATGCAAATATATGCACGCTGACTCAGCACATGTATTAGCAGTGTTTGGAAAAAAACAACAAACTCAAATATACAGAATCAGTATTAGCTAATGAACCTTCTTTCACACAGAGAAAAAGTTGTTTGATAACGTTTTTAAAAACTGACCTTGTTGAGCTTGCTTTTAGCCTAACCTGTATGGATTTGTCTGCCCTTTTCTCAAGACTTTGTGCTCAGTGACTGATTTCACAGCTGAAAAATACTATTAATAATTTTTTGACAGAACACCTCAAAATAAGTCCTATTAAGGATTTGCTCTTTTATTTGTGGTAAATCAAATTCCTTTAGGGTTATTTTAGATGACAATTGGGGAATTTTAAGATAAATTCTAGGCACTAGTAAAAAACTGACAGCATTTGCCTTTTTTAAAGGGAAAGAAATGTTAAATTTAACAGATTTATGTAAAAAATAATGAATGCACCTATGTGACAGTTTACAGATATTGGACAAAAAAAGCACAATTGCTCCTCAAATATCAACTCTCCTCTTGCTATAAAGCTTTAGACACTTTCAAAAAGTGGGCATTTATGCTGAGAAAGTTGAATTACATCTACAGTATTTTCAGCTTTATGGTGATAAAAGTGGTGTGAAGTGAAAAGTAGGAGTCAATGTTTTTACAATCAGGATCCCAAATGGAAGCATCTGGGTTTGGAACCCACCAACTGGCTTTGTGAACCTGAAGACAACCTGAGGATGTGCTACATTCAAAACCACTCAAATCAAACCCGTCTTTAAAAGATGTGTCTCAGATTACGTAGTAAAGCATGCCGGCTAGAAAAAATTTACCTCGGTATCTCTCAGTGCGTAAATGTTCATATCAAAAAGGATGGCATAGCAGTGAAAAGACTAAAGAGCTTTTGTTGAGGTTTGAAGTGAACGGATGCGAACTGAACTTTTTCTCGGCGGTTTCACTTGAACTTGGGGCGCACTTGCAGAAGTGTTGGCTTCTGCTCCATGATGCGCACCAGCAGCGTGTCAATGTAGTCCTCGAGGTCTTTGACCTGTGGTTTCAGCTTCTTCAGCTCTACCTCCCTCTTTGCCAACAACAGTTTCTGACGATCAAACTCCACCTTCTGCCTTTCCAGCTCAACCTCGCGTTGGACCAGCAGGGCGATCAGCTCGCTGTGAGTCAGGTGATAGTACGAGCCTGCTCCTTCTGTCAAAGACTGAGGACAAGACGAAAACAGAAAGTGAGGAATGGAACATGACAAATGTTTCTGATACTTATCTGTTCCAAAAGTGAGACTAAAGAACAGGACAATATTTGGTGATATGATGACTGGTGTGCTGGTGTTAAATCTCAAGGTTCAAGGTGACTTTATTGTCATTCGTATTACATGTGGTACATGAGATGGAACAAAATTGTTTACTCAAGGCCCCAGTTACACCCAAAAATAGCAACGATATAAAGAAACAGTACACAAGATATACGCTAAACAATAATAATGCAAAATAATACGGTGTATTACACAGCAGCTTGAACATGAGTCTGTTGTGAGAGATGGATATGAATACAACAGCTTAAAGGCAAGAAATCAGCAGCATGGACAATCAGCAACACAGATAAAGTGACATGTCACCAATTAAAGTGGCATTATAGTGATTTTTCTGGTTAGAGATTTATGAGTCTAACAGCTTCAGGGTAGGGCTGCACGATATGAACCAAAACTAATATCTCAATATTTTTAAGATAGAATAGAATAGAAACAGCCTTTATTGTCCCATGGAGGGAAAATTCAAGTGTAACAGCAGCAACAGATAAAAAGATAAAAAGATTTCACACAAAAGTTCCTAAATGTTAAAAACAATATATAAAGAAATAAGATAAACAATACCAATAATAATGTTCAATATGTATTGGAACATTGATAAGGACAGACTATTGACAGTACAGTATTCCAGGCTGAGTGTGTGTTTGAGCAGAGGTCAGCATGTATTTAATCCTTATTGAGTTTGTTGGGAGCAGTGATGGTTGTAGAGTCTAACAGCTGCTGGGAGGAAGGAGCTGCGGTAACACTCCTTTGTGCATTTAGGATGCAGGAATCTGTCACTGAACGAGCTCTCCACTTTAGCAACAGCTTCATGCATGGGGTACGAGACGTTGTCCAGCAATGACGTTATTTGAGCTCCTTCTGTCTCCCACCACCTGCACTGGGTTGAGGGGCCGTCCAAGCACAGAGCTGGTCTTCTTGATGAGCTTATCTAGCTGCTGCTTCTCAGCTGATGATAAGCTGCTGCTCCAACACACAACACCATAGAAGATGGCTGATGCCACTACTGAGTCAAAAAAGGTCTTCAGGAGCACCCCCTGCACTCCAAAAGACCTCAGTCTCCTCAGCAGATAGAGTCTGCTCTGACCCTTCCTGTAAAGTGCATCAGTGTTGTGAGACCAGTCCAGTTTATTGTTCAGGTAAATGATTCAAGGTTCAAGATAAATCGCAATATACAATATATAATATATATCTCAATATTCAAACATCTGCTAAGTTTATGGCACAAACCAATGCAGACTTGTTCCTGTTTTTAGTATTTTACATCGCTTTATAATGTAGCTGTTTTATTTTTGTTAATATAATTTTCTTCAATTAATTTTTTTTAATTCATATGCTTTATTTTATGATTGTCTACTGTTGTCATCATAATTGGTTAAAAACAGGTCTCTCTTGTAAATGAGTCCCGAGGCTCAAGGAGACTAACCTGTATAAATAAAGCTTGAATTATTTTTTTTATTTCCATAAAGTAATAACAAAAATATATTCCTGAGTCAAAGCTTTGTCCCAATTATCACACAGACTACATATATATGCAAGTAAGGAACGTTTACGTTCAGGACAAATTGAGGTCGTCAATTGGTCAGTTACTAACACGCCTACTGGATTGATTGACGGGCCGTATCACGAATCCAACTTGTGCAAAAACAAAAACGCTGCCGCTGTCCCCCGGCCCTGGGTGGAGGTAGGGCGGCCCAGATGCAGCATTAGCAGTGTTCTGAGGTTTAATGTTGGTAATAAAAAGTTCTTAAAAAAAAAACAGGGAGCGCTGGCCCTGCAGCCCACACATCAGACAAGCTCACCGGGAAATATCCTGATCCTCCCGATTCTGGAATTCTAGTGTTGATAAGTTTACGGTTAAGTACGAAAAGGCATGTGGTAACACAGGTGATGCTATGCATTCCTGATTTTTGTTGCGCATGCATACCTACATACCAGTTATGTGCACCCCTGCATATGTAGCTTTAGCCCTTTTAATACCAGTAGCCAGCTCTTTCCTTACCCTCCCCAGTTCCTGTGAGTTGCCAGACCTGAAGACAACATTCATGGCTTTCAGCAGGGTATGAACCTCTGCATTCAGCCTGGGTTTCTGGTTCGGGTAGCACAACACAGTCCTGGTGGTGACATCTTCAACACACTTGCTGATGTTTCTGAAGACAGCATATGTGTATTCCTCCAGATCCAGTTCTCCCACCTTTACACTAGCCTCCCTGAATACCTTCCATACATTCCTTCTGTGTGTGCAAAGCAGTCCTGCAGTACAGTCATTGTCGTTGGGCCACACAGTGACGATCTTCTGTGTGGGTCTGGAACGTCTCAGCAGGGGGTGGTAAACAGGGTCCAAAAAGATGGAGATGTAGTCTGAGAGGCCAATGTGGGGGTATGGTATGGCTTTATATGTGTCTTGTATGTTGGTATAAACATGGTCTAGTGTATTATTTACCCATGTTGGTATGGTGACATGCTGATAAAATCTTGACAGTGTCTTTCAGGTTTACGTGATTAAAATCACCAGCCACCACGTAAAAAGCCTCCGGATGCTTGATTTGAAGCAAGATGATGTTATCATTTAGTTCCTGCAGTGCGTCTTTAGCATTAACATCCGAAGCTATATAGACAACAATGATATATGCTGCCACAAACTCAAGAGGTAAATAATGTGGGCAATATTTCACAGTCCATTGTTCTAAAGCCTCAGAGCAGGAACGGCTTATCAGAACACAGTTTGTGCACTAACCTTTGTTTAACTAGACGCATAGACGCATGTTTCTAGAATTGCGCCGCTCAAGGTGGCTGCATGTTGGAGCAGCTCTGTTACTTTCATTCTGAGATTTTGCTTTTGGAAACTTTAATTCCTCTTTTTCTGGATGTAAATCACATTTTTTTGGATGATTGTTTCCTCTGGTATCGGATGCTGTGCAGCTGGAAGGATTTTTACGGAAACTTTTTTAGTTTTGGACATTTGTTATGATGCGTAACCATGGCAACAAGGCAGTTTCTATAACCAACAGCAGCTGATTAATATCTCAAAAGCTCAAGTAATATCTCAACTACAGCCCTAAATTTCAAATGAGTTGAAAAGGATGTTCTGTGGATGCATTTTCATCTACCTGCCAGCTGTGCTCGAGTGCCTGACCACTGAGATCCTGGAACTAGCAGGAAACACGGCTCATGACAGCAGAAGGACAGGATCGTCCATCAGCACCTACAGTTGGCTGTCCGCAGCGATGAGGAGCTCAACAAGCTGCTGGGAGGAGTGGCCATTGCCCTGGGAGGATTTCTGCCCAACATTCAGGTGATCCTGAAGCCCAGGAGGCCAACCAAGTGCAAGTAAACGGATCAACATCTGTGGCCAGTTTTTTCAGATCTGCTATAAGACGGACCATCACAAGAGATCCTTCCCGCACACAACCATCAACATCTAGAACAACTTTTTTATGAAACAAGGAAAATGAGCTACAACAACATTTAATTTCCCTCTGGGATTAATAAAGTATTTTTGAATTGAATTGAATTGAATAAGTCACCCCGACCCCATGCCTTCCCTGATAAATGGTAAATGGACTGTACTTATATAACGCCTTTCTATCTTATTTCAAGATACTCAAAGCGCTTTACACTACAATCTGTGTCCTCATTTACCCATTCATACAGCACTCTACTAGATCTCTACAAAGCTAATTGAACAAATCATTCTAATGAGACTAATCAGAGCTTTAGATCACATTCATACACTGATGGGACACACATCAGAGGCTATGAGGGGTTCATTGTCTTGCCCAGGGACATTTCGACATGTGACTGCTGGTGGATTCGAACCCCCAACTCTAAGGACCAATACAGACATGTTCCTGTTTTTAGTTTTCTACATTCGCCTTATAATCTAGCTGTTTTTGTTACTTTTTTTGCCATCTTATTTGTAAAAAAAAATAAATCTGTATGCCTTTTTATAACTGTCTATTGTTGTCGTTGTTGTCCACTGTTGTCATCATTCTTTGTTGAAATCAAGTCTCACTTGTAAATGAGTCCTCAAGGCTCAATGGGATTAACCTGTCTAAATACAGATTGAATGAAAAAGTAAAGTAAAGTGCTGTCATCATTTTATGTTCCCATACGATGGCAAAATTAGTTCTCTGCATTTAACCCATCACACCTCAGATACACCCAGGTGGAGCAGTGGGCTGCTATGTAAGCACCTGAGGAGCAATTAGGGAATGGGTGTCTTGTTCAGGAACACCACAACATGTACAGCGTTTCCCCTAGATAACTTGCCATGGCGAGGTGCTCATTTCGTCCATGACCTGGCCTGCACAGTGCACTGTTTATACCAACAGTGT
>NC_056518.1:3745897-3759250 GCF_014905685.2 Nematolebias whitei
TAAAGCTGTGCACTGTTTGCACTGACAGTTTGAGAGCAGGGGTGGGGGAGAGGAGAGAGACAGGTCTCAGCCGCGCACTGTCTGTACGGACAGATTATGTTTATCGTGGGGAACAGAGACAAATCTGAGCCGTGTGCTGTTTCTACCAACAGGTTTCGAGTGTGTATGTGTGTGTATGTGTGTGGGGAGGATTGGTTCGGCATGAGGGAAAAGGCTGCCTTTAGCTTTTTAGCTAACGTACCTAAATTACGAGCCGCTAGTTTAGCATTACGTCAGTGCCGACAGGTGGTTGGGGTGGGGTTTGGTAGGTGGGATGCTCGGTTCTGTTGATGGGGCAGGGCGCCCCATTTGTAAAATGGCACGGGGAACACTGATGTGGGAATGGCGGGGACTTTCTGGTCCCAAGTCGGCTGCCCTACGTCTACCCTATCTCGACCCCATGTGAACACCTGAGTTATAGCCATTTATATGTTTGTGATGTTTCTTAGCTGTGGTGGCCATATTGAATCTAATTGTCTCCAGAAGGTAATTAGTTGTAGAAGTATATCCAATGATTACTTGACAAGGTGTTAATCCAGCAAATGAGGAAATGGTATGTGCATTGTGACCGTTGTATCAAGTACTGTATCAGGGTTTCCTCTACATGTAATTAATCGTGGCGCACCACCACAGTAAAATTCAGGCAACTACACCTTCAGAATAAAGGTTTATATAGAATTGAAATACATTTAAATATCATGAAACGTTAAAATTTACTATATTTTGAAAAGCCAATACTGCTGGCTCCTGCCTGTGACGCTGCTTCAGTGCAGCACCGCTCTGTGAAAATAGAGATGAGTCAACAGTTAAAAGTAAAGGGAGAGAAAAAGTGGAAAAAAAGGAACCCAAGAGCAGAGGCAGTGTTTGCAAAGGAAATTAAGGCCCTATTTACATGGACACGATGGGGGGAAACGTCGTTTTTTTTGTATGTTAATTAGAGGAAAAGATCTGCGTTGACACGGATGGATTTTGTGTTAATATGAATCCGCAGGAATCCCCCTCACCCTCCCGAATCCGCTGTAGTTACCATGCCAGGTCATTAGATGGCGCTGTGAATTTTGTACCTTCACCTAATGCGCATGCGTGCTGCCTCGGCACGCTCCTTTCCTGTGAGCTAAAAAGCTCAGCTAACAACAATTTAACAACAAGTAAAAGCTGGATTTTGGCTGGATTGTGGATAAGAGTCGACAGATTTGACGCCAAGCGGGACCGCTTCGTCTAACAGCTCCACACCGGTCGATGAGTGGACCAGAACCGAGTCGACGATGTCGGACTTTACTCCATGATAATCAGTAGCTGATTACAGCAGGTAATTCAACGTTCTTAATAATGTTAGTTTGTGTTTACTTCGATCACACAACAACCAACTGAGTTTTTATTTTTTTATTTTTCCTGAAAGAAGAAGGAGCTGTCCTTCCACCAGGCGGACTGGTTCTGAACGAGGCTTGGCCCAGGTGCAGTGCAGGAGGACGTTGAAGAAAGATGTTGGATGAACTATTTATTTAAAATTCTCCTCAGTTCTTTTATTCAATCCATTGAATGTTTTAAGCTGCATTAATCAAAGGAGTGACAGTCTGAAGGAGCCAGATGTGACAACAAATTTTAAATGGACTGTAAATGGTAAATGGACTGTACTTATATAGCGCCTTTCTATCTTATTTCAAGATACTCAAAGTGCTTTACACTACAATCTGTGTCCTCATTTACCCATTCATATAGCACTCTAAAAGATATATACAAAGCTAATTGAACAAATCATTCTAAACAGACTAATCAGTGCTTTATCACATTCATACACTGATGGGACACACATCAGAGGCTATGAGGGGTTCAGTGTCTTGCCCAGGGACACTTCGACATGTGACTGCTGGTGGATTTGAACCCCCACCTCTCACATTGGAGGACGACTGCTCTAACCATTCAGCCACAGCCGCCCCCCCAAAAAAAACAGAGTCCAGTTAATTAATGTAGTTTACAGTTAACGTGTTTTTAATAGTGTGTTCAGTTTAATTATCAGTGTTTGTATGACATACAGTCTGTGGTGTTGAATAAATAAATAAATAAAAATTAAACCTGATGTCTTCATTTTCAACGTTAGTAACACGCAATATGTTTAACATAATTTAAAATTTGAATTACATAATGTCCAGATAGCTTCATTTAGCTCAGAGCTTCATTATATCTAGCACACTAACATAAATACTGTTTATTATTATTAAACTTATTATTTAGCACATTTAGATGTTATAGTGCAGCGCGACGTGTGCGCGTGACTCGTTCTATAAACAGTGACATTAGAACTGTATCAGACTGTGTCTCTTCTAACACAGATGTTGGTCACAGCACCTGGAATCTGACGTAGATTAACTACGAGATTAAAATATATTCTATCAGTCGTAGTTCAGAAAGCAGTGTATCCGCCGCCATGTTGATAGAAATATAGCGTCTGTCCGTGCGTGCGTGCGCATGTGGTTTAACACAAAGCCTCAGCGGGAGATGTTTACATTATCAGCGGGGGGTCAGAGAAAAACCTCCACTCTGGAAGGTGGGTTCAGAAACCTCCGGATTCAAAGAGGGGGGTCACTGGTGTCGTGTAAATGATCAGCAGAACCGCAGAGAGAAAGCTGCAGATGCACTCAAAATATGTGCTGTGTAAACAGCCCCTAAGTAAATTTTACAAATGACAGACAAGGAGAAAACAGTTCGATCTAAGTCCTCAAAAGTGTGGGAGCACATGACGCTTCACAAAGCTAAAAAATGCGTAACATGCGGCATTGAAAAGTGATGACATGGCACGGGAAAACCACACTGATAAAACATAAACATGTCGAAGTTGTAAACTAACAAACGCGGCTTGGATGAAGGAGCTCAGCAGCAGAGTAAGTCTACAATATCCTACATTTGTTGTTTCTAAGTGAGAAAACGTAACGTCAGTCTCTGGTAGTTGAAGCTGCTGCTTGTTTGTTAGGGATTAATGACGTGTGTTACTTTTTATTTTATTGGTACAAGCAGTCTTTAAATGTGAATTATAAATAAAACTAACACAAAAATGGTGATAATTTAATGATTAAGATTCACGTTTTAATTTGCCGGCAGTCTGAGTGAAGACATTGCATGGCAGGATGAATTGCATTTAAACAGTAATAAAAGTAATTTATTATATCTACTCAGATGTGTATAATTAAGTATTTTATATGTTGTGTGTGTGCGTGTGTTACTTTTTATTTCAATTTAAATGGTACAAGCAAGCAGTGTTTAAATATGATTTATAAATAACACAAAGATGGTAATAATTTAATGATTAAGCTTCACATTTTAATTTGCTGGCAAAGTCTGAAGACACTACATTGTATGGAAGGATGAATTGCATTTAAACAGGAATTAAAGTAATTTATTACATCTACTCAAATGTGTGTAATTATTATTTTGTGTGTGTGTGTGTGTGTGTGTGCGTGTTTAATTGCTCTTTGGGCTACTTACTTGCCTTAACCCAACACTGTAAGTGAAAGAAGGCATTTCTTGCGTTGCTGTAAATTAGCCTATAATACATATATACTCGTTCTCATTCCAAAAAACAACAAAAAACAATAGCTGTGTTTACATGGACATAAGTAATCGGATCAAACGGCCGTTCGGAATAAAAAGCGTCATGTAAACACCCTGCTCGGGTTAGTTTTTGTTTATTCAGCACGATCCAAAATAATTTGTGATCAGAACGAAACGGGTGGTTTACTCCGATTCATAACCCGAACGGTGTCCATGTAAACACTTGATCTGTTCATTTTTTTCTCATCATGAAAAACTGATCTGACTGCGCATGTGCGACCTTATGTCATTTCCACCTGGCTAATGCTAATAATATTAGCATGTCAGAAAAGCAAAACTGGTCGGTGAGCGATACAACATTTCTATTAGAAACTTTGAAAGAGTTCAAAATGATCTGTATTACCTGTAGCTCAGTCAGGGAGTGCAGCAACGTCTCCACCATCATTAAAACCTGTCGCGGGTTCATTTTGGGTGCTCCGGTTTCTTTACATTCATCCCGGAAGTAAACCGGAAGCAGAACTTCTTCTTAGGTGTTTTTTTTAAGGACATTTTACCACTCTGCGCATGTCAGTACTTCTGTTCAGAACAAAGTCCGCTGCATGTAAACGCTCGTAGTAAACAGATTGTGCCCATGTAAACGATACATTTGAATTACTTAATCTGAAAACATTTCAATCCGGTCAAATAATTTTGCGCATGTAAACATAGCTTCATGATGGAAAGACATCATGCACACCACAGCAAGCAACTGTCTTGACTGAAAGCATCCTTAACATGATCGTCACTGACATGAGGCCTCTGTCAATGGTTAAATGGTAAATGGACAGTACTTATACAGCGCCTTTCTATCTTATTTCAAGATACTCAAAGCTCTTTACAACAATCTGTGTCCTCGGGGAAACTAAACAGCCACTGGCCAAAAGGATGGCCAGGACTCTGCGGTCTACACTCATCTCCAGGCCAGTGGTCACTCTTTCAGGGATGAAGATGTTCACATCCTGGACAGAGAGGAACGATGGTTTGAGAGAGGAGTAAAGGAGGCCATCTTTGTGAAAAGAAATCGTCCATCATTAAACAGGGGTGGAGCCTCCGTGTTCAACTGTCCCCCTCTTACAATGCTGTTATTGCTAGTATCACTTAACCCCCTGTGAATATTAAACAGCCATCAGTGTGCTAATGATCCATTGTTAGGCTGATGGTCCTTCTTGACCATGTGATCAGCTGGTTTTGGTTGTCAGCAGCAAACTGGTTGATCCACTCTGAGAAGGTGCTATTTAAGAGACTGAGCTGAAAACAGCACCTCAGATTAAGGAAGTCTTTCGGATGAGAGACAAAACGTTTCTACATTTTTTTTGCTGGTTTTTTTTTTTTTTTTGAATGTCTTCCTGCCCCCCCCCCCCCCCCCCCCCCCCCCCCCCCCTTCAAAACTGCTCTGGGACATTTATTTAGTTTTATGAATAGTTCATGAATCGGTCACTTTAACAGCCTACAAGCTCACTCTACTGTTTATTGCATTATATTTTGCACTACTGTTATGATCAACTCGTCCTGTTTATTCTTTATTCTGGTAATTCTGGTATTGTCATTTCCACTTAATCACCTCATCAGTACATAACTGTGACCCTATATAGAACCGGTATGCACACCTTCACTTTACTAAGTTTCTCAGGTTTATACTTTATATTGCACTATTGTTTACTCTGGCCTTGCACATCCATTATCTACCTCTCATCATGTTATTGTCTTCAGTCAGCGTCCCTTTGTCTCCTGTTAGTCACTATTGAGCACGTTGCATCAGAGGTCCTGCTGCTGTTCACTTTTATATTTTTTTTTACATTTTTTTATATAACTAGTTGTGTTAGTTTATTTTTGCTAATGTTGTTGTTTGCTGCAATTTGAGTAGGAGTGTAACGCAATTTCAATTTCTATGTATGTCCTGTACATATGCAGAATTGACAATAAAAATCAATCAATCAATCAATCTGATTGATTGATCAATCAATCAATCAATCAGAAGACCAGATTGAACTTTTTTGGATTTTTCTACCTGGATTATTGAGCATGCATCAGGATAATCTGTGTCCTCATTTACCCATTCATACAGCACTCTACTAGATCTCTACAAAGCTAATTGAACAAATCATTCTAATGAGACTAATCAGGTTGCAGACGAAGGCTTCACTACAATGGGGGGGTGGGGTGGGTGGCTGAGTGGCTAGAGTGGGGGTTCGAATCCACCAGCAGTCACATGCCCAAGTGTCCCTGGACAAAACACTGAACCCCTCATAGCCTCTGATGTGTGTCCCATCAGTGTATGAATGTGATATAAAGCTCTGATTAGTCTCATTAGAATAATTTGTTCAATTAGCTTTGTAGAGATCTAGTAGAGTTCTGTATGAATGGGTACATGAGAAAACAGTTTGTGTTGGAAAGTGCTTTGAGTATCTGGATAAGATAGAAAGGCGCTATGTACAGTCCGTTTACTATTTACAATGATCCACACTTTTAATCCAGGTTACACTCTTCCCTCAAAGACACATTTTACAAAGTAGCTACATATTGTGCAGGTATAAAGCATACGTTTGTATGTATTTTTGTGTACATTTATTTTTTATTGAAGCTATTTGACAAGCTTTTTATTTCTTATTAATTCCATATTTTTTTTCCCCTCCCTGGCTTTCGATCCAGGTGGCTGCTTTTATGTTTCCTCCCCCGTTTTTCCTTCCTCCTGCTTCGCTCTGTGTGTGTCTGAAGCGCCTGGTTCATATCTCCCAAACGTAAATTAAGATTATGGATCTGGTATCCTGGACGTTAAACACTTTCGGCAAGATTTTTTAAACTAAACAACAAGGTCCTGGAGAACCTGCGTGTCCAGCTGAGACGCACGCTGTGGGGCACGTCATGGACCCGTGGGGAGTGTGGCAGCTGATGTTCCTCTCAGTCCTGTCTCAGGAGGATGTTGAAGACATTTACATATTTGGAATTATGATAGGAGGGACTCTGCTTTTTAGCATCGGTGGGGCTCTATTTTATCAACTATTGAAGAAACATCGGCAGTAATTTCTGCCATTGGAAAAGCTTCAGAGTCAGTGTGAAGGTTTGATACGTGCTGTGAGTACTCAAAATCAGCTGGTTTATGAACTAAACTGTAAGGAGGAGGCGATTTATGAGAATCGCAGGCCACCTGCGGCTTCTGGGACTCATCAGCGTGGTGGGTTCAACCTTGAGGGAGACTCATAACATGGATCAGGGGAATCCCACAATTAGGCTATTTTGGAACCAGAATGTCCAGATGGACTCAAGGCTGAAGAAATAAATCTGTCTGCCTGAAGAAAAACAACAATCAAGTTTATCTGAATCTGACTTCCGACAGCCTTGGAATGGGCAAAGTATAAAATTTCTCCTGGGTCATGAGTAACCAAGGACAAAAGCTTCATCTGTCGCCCGCCAGAGAACTTTCTGTGCAAGCTTATCAGAACTGCTGGCTGAAACAACATCTTCAGAAACTGTGGCTGATCTGAAAAGCGCTCATGGACTAATCTCAACACCCTGACGTCAAATGCAAATGTAATCATGTTTTAATTGTGCTGCTGGTAGAGTTTTTTTGATGTCTCAAATTGTGTCCTGATAGACAAGATGTGAAAGATCTTTTATTGTAATACCACTATCTACCCTCATGTTTCTCCCCCGTTTCCTAAGATTATTATTCTGATAAGGATAAGAGAGGCCGCGCTTAGTTATAGTAGCAGCTTCGTGCACTATGTCCATCTTCCGGACGACTGCATGTACAGGTACATGTTCTCGTTGTATCTTGGTGCAATGATAATAAAGCTTATTCTGAGTCTGATTCTGATTACTTACAGAATAGTCAAGTAGCAACCTGTTTTTTGTGTGATTTGTTATGTCAGTCAAATGTTTAATTTTGGAATAAAGAGGTGGAAATTAAAACTTTTTTTTTTTTTTTTGGCTGATTCATCAATTAATCAGGAAAAAAAAATCAGATTTAACTGTTCCCAATTATATTAGACAAGCACACAGGCTGAAGTAGAGAGTGAGTATGGTGGGGCAGAAGAGAGGGAAGGAGAGAGAGGAAAGAAAAAAGTAAGCACAGAGAATCTGGCTGGAACCCAAACTGGACTGGAATAACCAAGTTCCACCCATGGCTGTACAACACCAATCAAGGTGAGAATTAAGCATTACAATTGCTCAACATGATGATGGTGAAACTGGCATCCCAGAATGACAAATGGGGACAGTTTTACCCATGCTTGAGCCAGCTCACAGCCATTGCATTAACAGTGCCCATATCATCTGTCAACTGTGAGAGAGTCCAAAAAAGTTCAATCTGGTCATCTGGATATTCAAAAAAAAAAAAAAAAAAAAACAAAGCAAAAAATATAGAAACGTTTCGTCTCTCATGAAAGAGACTTCCTCAGTCTGAGGTGCTGTTTTCAGCTCAGTCTCTTAAATAGCACTTTCTCAGAGTGGATCAACAAGTTTGCTGCTGACAACCAAAACCAGCTGCTCACATAGTCAAGAAGGATCATCAGCCTAACAATGGCTCATTAGCACACTGATGGCTGTTTACTATTCACAGAGGGTTGAGTGATACTAGCAATCACAGCATTGTAAGAGGGGGATAGTTGAACCCAGAGGCCTCCACCCCTGTTTAATGATGGACGATTTCTTTTCACAAAGATGGCCTCCTTTACTCCTCTCTCAAACCATCGTTCCTCTCTGTCCAGGATGTGAACATCTTCAACCCTAAAAGAACGACCGCTGGCCTGGAGATGAGTGTAGACTGCAGAATCCTGGCCTGATGATGTTGTTCTTCTGTGCTGGGCCATCCTTTTGGCCAGTGGCTGTTTAGTTTGCCCGATGTAAGACTGATCACAGCCCTCCTGACACTGAACAGCATACACAATATTACTCTGTTTGTGCCGGGGGACTGGATCTTTGGGATGAACCAGTCTTTGCCGTAATGTATTTTGGGGTTTAAAAGCCACTGGGACGTTATGTTTAGAAAATAAACGTCTCAGTTTCTCTGATACTCCCTCAACATATGGAATGACCACTGGTCTAGGTCTGGGTTCCTCCTTTTCACCTGATGGCTGACTGGAGTCCAGTTTGGGTTTCTTCTCTGCTTTCAGGAAGGCCCACTTAGGATATCCACATTGCTCTAGAGCCTGTCTTGTGTAGGATTTCTCCTTCTGCCTGGCTCCCAAGTTAGTGGGGATGCTGTCTGCTCTGTGATACAGAGTCCTGATGACTCCTAACTTGTGCTCCAATGGGTGATGGGAGTCAAACTGCAAATACTGGTCTGTGTGGGTGGGTTTGCGGTACACCTCAGTTTGCAAATGTCCTCTATCAGAGACTGCGACCTCACAGTCCAAGAAAGCCAACTTGTCATTTTTTACATCTTCTCGTGTGAACTTGATGTATTTATCCACAGAGTTGATGTGGTCAGTAAAATGTTGGACTTCCTGAGATTTGATTTTAACCCAGGTGTCGTCAACATACCTGAACCGATGACTTGGTGGTGTCCCTGAAAAGGACGTCAAGGCTCTCTTTTCTACCTATGGTCCACGACTGTGGGATGAGTTGCCACTGAGTGTCCGGCAGGCTCCCACACTCTCAGTCTTTAAGTCTCGCTTGAAGACCCACTTCTATTCTCTTGCCTTTACCATGTTGTGATTTGTTTTGGTCCGGTCTATACTCTACACTGTTGGCCATTTTAGTTAGCTTCTGCTGCTATTTGTATCTGTATTTCTATTTTATGTTTTCCTGTCCGCTGTGCATGATTGTTTTCTTTTGTACAGCACTTTGGTTGGCCTTGTTGCTGTTTTAAGTGCTCTATAAATAAATTGGTATGGTATGGTATGGTATGGTACCTCCTCCATGTACAGGTTGGCAACAATAGGAGAAACTGGAGACCCCATAGCACACCCATGTTACTGCCTATAATATTGCTCCCCATATGTGAAGTAGGTTGACTGTAGGCACAGCTTCAAGAGTTGACACAGTTGTTCTGTGGAAAGCGTGGTCCTGCTGCTCAGAGTGGTGTCTGATTTTAATCTTAAACTGATCAACTCTACTGCATCATCAACAGGAATGCAAGTAAAGAATGATGTGACATCAAAAGAGACCATTGTTTCATCAGTCTCCATGATGACATCCCTCACCTTATCCACAAAGTCAATGGTGTTCTGTATGTGGTGTTCTGAGCTGCCAACTAAAGGGATGAGTACAGACGCCAGATATTTGGAAACATTGTAAGTGACAGAGTTAATCATGCTAACAATATGTCTTAAAGGTACACCTTGTTTGTGGATTTTAGGTAAACCATACAGACTAGGTGTGGCCTCCCCTGGGTACAGTCTGTGGTACAGAAAACGGTCAATAGCCTTGTCCTGCTCCAAATTTTTCAGGCAATCTATTAACTTCTTCTTGTAACCCTTCTTATAGCCTGTTCTTGTAAGGATGGCCCAGCACAGAAGATCAACATCATCAGGCCAGGATTCTGTGGTCTACACTCATCTCCAGGCCAGCGGTCACTCTTTCAAGGATGAAGATGTTCACATCCTGGACAGAGAGGAACGATGGTTTGAGAGAGGAGTAAAGGAGGCCATCTTTGGGAAAATAAATCGTCCATCATTAAACAGTGGTGGAGGCCTCCGGGTTCAACTGTCCCCCTCTTACAATGCTGTGATTGCTAGTATCACTCAGCCCTCTGTGAATAGTAAACAGCCATCAGTGTGCTAACGATCCATTGTTAGGCTGATGGTCCTTCTTGAGCATGTGAGCAGCTGGTTTTGGTTGTCAGCAGCAAACTGGTTGATCCACTCTGAGAAGGTGCTATTTAAGAGACTGAGCTGAATACAGCACCTCAGACTGAGGAAGTCTCTTGGATGAGAGACGAAACGTTTCTAGATTTTTTTGCTTTGTTTTTTTTTTTTTTGAATGTCCAGAGGACCAGATTGAACTTTTTTGGATTTTTCTACCTGGATTATTGAGCATGCATCAGGAAACTGTGAGAGAGGTTTCTCTACAATGAACAGGGTGAGACACTTGGTTAATAGTAAACAGTAAGTCAGGCAAAGATGGTTTGGTTTCTCTCATTTCCTAAACTTTCAATTGTTTTCATGTGTAGGTGAAGACAGACCTGAGGAACAGGCTGCAAGGGGACCACCTGGCAGCAGTGTGCTACTCAGCATCAATGGGCCCCTCAGTCTGAGTTCCCATACAACAGGGTGTTAGAGCTTTTTTCAAGAAACCTAGAAGGATAAAGTGACCTCAGCCAGGCTGCAAACTGCTATTATTAGATACTAAAGCTGTCATTTCACTTGTACAGTGTGAAGATATTGAATAAATGTTTGTCAAAAACATTCAGTTTGAAATGGTAATAATTAAAATGATGTTGTTGCTCTCTACAGTCGTATTACCGGTGTCGTGTTCAACAATAACATCCCCACCCCCTGCAGGCAGCCCACCACCACAATTAAAATAAATCCTGGAGGAAACCCTGTGTATCATATGATTTTCACCTCTAAATGCTCCAAATCTGCATGAATCAAACTATCACAGCTTTGTACTTCATCAAACGAACAAACTGAAGCAGACCTTTCTCCTGTCTGTCTCCTGGTCGGTGATCTGGCTGCCCCTTCCAGGGTGGATGGTGGACTTGAGCTTCTCCAGGCTGGTGGCCAGCACTGACCGCTTCTCCTCAGTATGCGTGGCAGTATTCAGGGGCTTCACAAGGTGGGGGCTGGGCAGAACAAGATAAAAACAGCACACACATGATCCAGCACCTCTTAAGACTGCTCGGCTGCCTACTGGTGGCTTCACAAGAAGTCGAAGAACAAAATCTGGCGTTCATACTGGAGGTCTCATGTACTCAAGAGCCAATCAAATTTCATGTTTTTCTTTTTACTCTTTCAACATTTAACTAGTATGATAAAAATAAATAAAAAAATCTAAATAAAAACAAATAATAACCCTGTGTTTATGGTGCAGTGGGTCAGTTATTTAGTACTCAAATGTTTGTAAAAATGTAATTTTATAAACACACACACAAAAACATTTTGACATTCATAATTAAACCATTTTTTTTATCTTGTATTTGTGAAATTTCACAAAATGTATTTGTGAAATCAAAAAATCTACACTGACATGATCATGCAATGAGAATGTGAAGTTTTATTGTGAACCTCGAGCAAATCCTTTAGAATTCAACATTATATGGACATCAAAACTTTTAATTTTAATAAACAGACTGTCCTCTCAAAGTTTTAGCTGATTGACCTGAAGAAAAGATTAAAATGATTTTTGTTCATTATCTGGAATGCAACTCTAGTTTAAAGTTGTTGTTTGGTTTTTGTTCTAGTTAGACTCAATATTTACACAGCTTTTTTATGTTTAGTTTTTTCAGTACATTTTTTTGTTGTTGCAATGAAACAACTTTCAGTTACTTTTAACCATTTAGATATCAAAAAATTAGACCCAATAGGGAATTGTGTGTCACAAGTTATTAAATTATTTACCTTAATTTGGCAAAAATTAAAATAATAATAATAAAAACAAACATGAAAAATCCATTAGTTATCTTCAACTCCTTCAAAAACAGTGTTCTCTGAGCTCTTAGTCAGCATTTTTATTTATTTTAGGCTGTTTCTGTTCCAAAGCTTTTGCTAATTTTAGCTAGAATTTTTTTAATAGCTTTTAGCTACAGTTTTACTATAGTTTTTAGCTACCGTTATGCTATTTTTTAGCAATTAGCTATGGTTTAGCCATTTTTAGCTTCAGCAACTATTTTGGTAGCTTTTGTTTTTACAGTAGTTCAAGTTTAGCTTTTTTGCCTTTAGCTACTGTTTTGCTAATTCTGCCTTTTAGTTATGGCTTTGATACTTTTAGTTTTCAGCTACAGTTTTTAAACTTTTAACTCATCTACGTTTTAGCTATTAAACTATAGTGTTACAAAATTTAGCATTTAGGTAGAGTTATGTTATTTTAGCATTCACTTACTGTTGCAGTGTTTCCCCTACCATTATACAAGCAGGGCACCCCGCCCCGCCGCGTTAACAAAACCAAGCGCCCCAGCTACTAAACCGAACTGTGCCCCCCCCCCCCCCCCAACCAGAAGCACTGGCATAATGCTGTTAGCAGTGCGCAATACAGGTGCGCTAGCTTAAAAGCTAATGGCAGAACTCATGCTGTCTCTTCCCTCACGTTGAAACACCCCACCCCCGAAAACTGCCCTACAAACAGCTCGCAGCTCACATGTGTCTCTTCCTCTGTCTCTTTCACTAACACCCCCGCCCCCCTCCAAGCAAAAATCATGGACGAGACGAGCGCCCAGCCATGGCAAGTTATCTAGGGGAAACACTGTGTTGCGTTAATTTTAGCCTTTAGCTATAGTTTTACTTATTTGAAATTTTAGCTATGGTTTTGCTTTTTTTAGCAGCACGACGGTTCAGTGGTTAGCAGTTCAATCCCCAGTTGGACCTGTGGTCTTTCTGTGTGGAGTTTGCATGTTCTCTTTATGCATGCATGGGTTTTCTCCAGGTACTCCGGTTTCCTCCCACAGACCAAAAACATACATGATGTTAGTCTGCCTTCAGGCTTAGGCCTCCCCTTGCAAAAGAGATTTGTGATCTCAATGGGATTTGCCTGGTTAAATAAAGGTTAATAAATAAATACATTTTATCTTTCATTTGTGGTCTTAATATATATATATATATATATATATATATATATATATATATATATATA
>NC_056518.1:3759260-3767183 GCF_014905685.2 Nematolebias whitei
ATATATATATATATATATATATATATATATATATATATATATATATAAAGCTTTCAGCTCCTGTTTTTGTCATGTTATCTTTAAAATTTTTTGCTTTAGCTTTTAGTTTAGCTTTGGGTTACCATTTAGCAAATTTTTGTTCTATGCTGCCACTTTAACTTTCAGCAGCCATTCAGAACTTAGGATTCACATCCCATTCCCACAGAAAAAGCAAATGTCTCTTGTTTTGTTTTACTTTTTAATTTAAAATATAAATAACAACTTTTAAAATCTTTATTTGTGGCACAAATCACTAGTTCAAATTTCATTTTGTGTTTTTATAGGAAAAAATCTTACAGAATCCCAGTTTTCTTTGCAACAATAGTTTTCATTGAAAACACAGATTGTGTTTGGAAAATGCAGTTTCCTTTTTTTGGAACTAACTAACAAAAAGCCACACACCACTATCTAATATTTGAACTTGAAGACTCTCAGAGACAATGCTTGTCAAATAAGACAGGAAAGACAATTTCCAGTGTCAACAACCTACATTTACACAAGTCCCTGCCTTGACGTGCACTTACAGTCACTAAGGGTATGATTTCTGCTCATTTTCAACACACATGTTTTCCAGACTTCCAATATGACACCAGACATAAGGAAACACGTTAAAATCCCAAACCAGACTTTAGTTTAGTAATCAAGATCAAAGAAGAAAAAAACAACAGTAATATTATGGGAAAAGTGGTGAGAATTAAATATAAAATGAAGGGACTTAATTTGCAATCAAACATGTAGAATAGTGTTAAATGTGTTATTACCACAAGGTGAAAAGAAAATAACAAAACAACACCTTTTTCCCCTCAGATAAAAGGACAGATTTCTGAATAAAATCATAGCACAAGTGTGGTTGTATGATGTTAGGTGACCCTGTGCAGAAGGGGGCGGAGTCTGTGTGTAAACGTGTGTGTGTGTGTGTGTGTGTGTTGTGAAGTTGATCTTGTGTGCTGTTGGAATCAGGGCAAAATAATAACTGCTAATTGGCCTGAGGTTTTAGTTTCCACTCCTGTTACCACAGCTAGTGCACACACAAGAAACCTGCAGAAGAGTCCTGTTACCACAAGCATGTGTGTGTGCAAGTGTGTTTTAACAAAGTGATAAATCATCAAATGTCACACCACAAAGAAGAACACTCCTGAAAACTGGCATGGAAGACAAGCAGGCGGAAGCAGAGCAGCAGGAGGAAACTGAAGAGACAGCAGGACAGAAATTCTTCTTCACCTTCTCACCAAGCGCTGAGTATGTGCAACCTCACCTGCACTGCTGGGTGGCTGCTTCCAGCTGCTGCTCTGTCTCGTCCAGTGTTGGCTTTGGTGCGATACCTTGTGCTGGGCTTAGAGGCATTGTCACTGAAATATTGGCAAGGGGAGAGAGGGCACAGAGAGCTACAGGGATGCTATTGCTTTCAGGAGTTAGAGGAGGAACAAAGGAGGTAGGAGAGGGAAAGATGGGGTCAAGCTGAGCAGAAAAAGACCCCTGTGTCGCACCTGGATCACTTCCAAAAGATGGCAGGAAGATTTTGTCAAAGGTAAGTGTCAGTGCACCTTCAGACTGGGAACGGTGAAGTGTGGCATCCTGTCCCTGGGCACAATTTGAGAACATCTCAGCTAAGGCACCATGCTGATTCTCTGCCTCTCCATTGTCTTTTGGATTACAGTTCATATCCAAGAATGGCAGCGGTGCAGGCTGGATTTGTAATCCATCTTTGAATGTGAGGCTTGTTACAAGATTTTCCATCTTATCCTGAGCACAATGGAGTGAATCTCTGAAACCATAGGTCTGGCTGATTTCACCCTCAAATTCTGAGAATTCATTTTTGGAATCTTCTGGTGCTAAAGCAACACCAGAGTTTGTTTTAATGTCACTTAAGTCCTCACAGGTAGTTGAGTTTGCAGGGTGCAGAGGCTCATCCTGTTCTAAGACACCAAAAACTTTGGAGGAAGGATGAGAATAGCAGGTTTGGCAATCCTGCAAGTTAGAGCTGACATGAAGGCTTTGAAGGAAGCTGCTGCTACCCTGATCAAATGTTTGTGCTTGTGAGAAATTACTGTCAAAGACTTGGTGAAGGTTGTTCTCATTTAGCCTGATGTCAATAAAATCATCAAAATAGATAAATGGCACATTAGTTTCAGGTTCTCCTAAAACAGTATTCTTAAAGGATGCATCCAGCAAATCATGCTTAGCAGCAGGAGAAGTTGTGATGTGTGATGATGGTGGTGTGGAAAATAAATCATCGAATGGAGACGCAGGAATCATCACATCTCTAGTATCTTTGATTAAGTAATCAAAATTCTCAGAGAAATCTATCATAGAAACTGTACTTTGTTCTTTATTTTTGTTGTCGGACAAAATAAAGGATTTGAGCTTAGATTCAAAGGGTTGCATCAACAGGTCTGGATACATACTGGAAGTGTTTGGTGTCTGAGAATCTTCACTTTCTGTTTCCTGTTTAGCAGTTGCAGGTCTTAGTGTTGGCATCTGAGGCGTCAAAGACACCTCTGAACTGTTCAGATTTATTTTTTTCCAGTCATCTTCATGCTTAGTTATCATTTGTTGGGAAACATCAATTAACCGAAGATCATCTGACCTGTCAGCAACAATGTCTTCAGTCTCTGAGTTTATATTTTGTACCAAGACAGACTTCTCAAAGTGGACTGTGTTGCTTTCAGCCTCAGAGGATGATGCAGAAAATTTGTCTGACTGACAGGAAAAACAGGAGAGGCCATCATCTTCTGCTGAACTGCCAAGGCCAGAAGTACTAGGATCTGGAGAGTTGCTGTCTAGTTGTGCAGCCAAAATGTGGATGGAAGCTGGAGTAATAATAGTGTCAGTTAAACCGTGAGTAGCGTTGCCGTCCTGTTCCGTTTCAGTGCGAGTACTCAGGTTTGGAGAGTTAGATGGAGTGTTTAAAGTTATGTCATCACTCTCAAAACTTCTCTGCTCTGGGATTGTTTCAAGAAAATGTTGGAAAGTGTCATGGTGATAAGTGTTATTGTACTTCAGAAGGTTGGGAGCTGTAGACATTTCAAATAAAAATGTGCCCTCAGGTTGATGATACAGAGAGTCATTAATGTTTGTGTTTTCATCAGCATTTATGACAGGCCATAACTCGCTTTTATTGTTGTAGTGTTCCAGTGGATGGTCACTGACTGCATTTTGCTGTGTTCTGCTTTCTGCTGTGAGGTCCTCAGTGGACTGCAGTCTGCAAGCAGCAAATGCATCAAAAGATTTATCCCATTCGGAATCAGGTTCAGAAATAAAAGGGTTTGATGACTTCTGGTGTGGAGGTTCCTTCCCTTCCATAGGAGATGAAGGAAAAGGTCTTTCCACAACTTTGGATGTCACTTTGCTGTTTAGATCAGTGTCAGTGTTGACACCCTTTACAGCTATGTCATTGAGGATCAAGAAAGGGTTAGGGTTACCTGCCTGTGGAAAATGTTGAATAATGGGGGGTCTGGAGCTGGAAAGATAAGGCAAAGGAGGTGGTGAAGTTTTTAGGAGCTGAGTGGTTAGTGTATCTTCACAGAAAGGGTTGTGCGGCTGGAGCGAGTAGAATGGGTTGCAGTGGGGTGCAGGAAGGGGTGCAGCTGGTGAGTGGCAGAAGGGGTTAGTGTGGCGCAGTGTAGAAACCACAGAGGCAGAATCTACAAGGTAACCTAAGGGGTAGTGGCTAGGTGAAAAAGGTGGTGAGATGGGGTCAGTGTTGGGCTCTACTTTAGTGAAGACCACAAGGCTGTGAAAGGAAGAGCAAACAGTCCTCTCAATTAGTTTTAGTTCATCATACAGTTAAAGTCAAACTTGCAGTAGGTGTTTGTCTCAAACCACAAATTAAAGGTGTATCATGCTAAATATTATTGGCATAATGAAGAGTTTTACATAAAATCCTATAATGTTGCAGCCGTAAATTGGAGTGGGGATTTTTGTGTATCAGAGTAACTGTTGTGAAACAATTCAGAAGTCTTTATCTGATGCATAGCTAAATTTTGTAATTATGTTTGTGGAAAACTTTGAAACTTTGCTGCCATAGAAGTACATTCAACCTAAACTTGAACAAACAAACAACAAAAACAACAACAACAACAACAAAAAACTATTGACCTGCAGAGAAAAGAATACTGTATACCAAAAAAGAAAGTGAGAATTCTTTGTGATTTTGATAAAGCTTGTTGGAAACAAACAACAAATAAGAAAAGTAATATATGCTTTAGAAATGGGTCCAGTTTATGGACAAGCTTAAAATGACTTGTTAAAATGTTGCTGCTGCTCTTATTTATGCTTGTAAATAACTACATAATTCTGTGTATTTGTGTATTGACAAACTGACTGAGGTATAAAGATTTACAAAATAGCATTTGAACTGCTGAAGATGATATGTAGGTGGCTAGAATTGTTTTAAGATGGAAGCAATCCACTTTGGCTGTTAGTTCATCAGTCCTATCACATGGAAGTTTTTTTTTCTCCTACAAACTAAAGCCATTCAAAAAGCCATCTACAACATCCATCCATCCATTATCTTTACCCGCTTATTCCATTTTGGGTCACGGGGGTCACTGGTGCCCATGTCCAGCAATCACTGTGCAAGGGGCGGGGTACACCCTGGACGGGTCGCAAGTCCATCACAGGGACACATAGAGACAAATGAGACAACCATTCACTCTCTCACTCACACATAGGGACAATTTAGAGTTACCAATCAGCTTAACATGCATGTTTTTGGTCTGTGGGAGGAAACCGGAGTACTGAGAAAAAGCATGCATGCACAGAGAGAACATGCAAACTCCACCCAGAAAGGCCCCTGGACCAGGATTTGAACCAGGGACCTGCTCGCTGAGAGGCAGCAGCTCTACCAGTTGCGCCACCATCAATATAATAATTGTTTACGGCCATACCACCCTGAAACTTCCAATCTCGTCTGATCTCAGAAGCTAAGCAGGGTCAAGCCTGGTTAGTACTTGGATGGGAGACTGCTTTGGAATACCAGGTGCTGTAAGCTTTAGGGGCAATGTTCCCTTTAATTTTTCATGTGTCTGGGCAAACACACAAGCTCCTTGCGCGCACTGAGGACCATTGTGAGCAACATCACATGTGCACACTGTGATCACACATCAGTATCACACCTGTTCAAAACCTGGGATCATAGCAAATTAAATGGCTTACTAAAATAATTAAATTACAGCAGCAATTTTCATTTGCTTGTCCCGCAGGGATGAAGTGTCTCCATTCACCTTCAGCTATGTGTCTCAGAAAACAAAGTAGCAAAACAAACATTTTAACGTCACAAACCAGCACAAATGTAGCACTAACCACTCATTGTATGTACTGGAATTTTTGACGTGGGTGGGGTGTCAGCTTCACCTCGATCATCTGTGCGCCCTGCAGACAGTGCACGTTTTATGCACAGGAGCGTCGCCAGACTGCTCTGCAGAGCGCACAACTGCCAATGTGTTAGAACTCCTGCATACATTTCAAAGATAATAAATAAAAAAGCTTACAGTAAAAAAAATACGAGTGAAATGTTTGATGTGTATTATTCACATTGCACGTTTCAAAATTAGTCAAAAATAACAGGATCAAAATGTTAAAAAGACAGTCCAATGTATTATCTAAAATAAATGAATGGATTGTCCTCAGCTGGACAACAGAAAATTGAAGTGCCTGAAGACAGTGGTAATAGAGATTGGAGCAGAACAACACACAGGACTGAATTCAGCTGAGAAGAGTTCGGGTCGGACATTGAAGTTTGTGTGTGTGTGTGTTTGTGTGTGTGGGGGGGGGGGGGGTTAGGACGCTTGACAGAATCGAAGCTCTCTGCTCTCTAAAATAGTAATTTATTTCTACAGGTTGTTAGCCTCATTGAGCCTCGTCATTTACAAGAGAGACCTGTTTTTAATCAGTTTAACAAAATGTTTAACAACCTGTTAAAATACATAAAAATGCATCTCTTTTATTATAAATTTTCTGGGGGAGGACTCACGGAACCCCCCCCCCCCCCCCCCCCCCGGACCACCTGCTATTTGTGTTCCAGCATCAATTGTTTTACAAATTAAGCCCTGACCCCACCCCTTGCACAGTGATTGCTGGACATGGGCACCGGCGACCCCCGTGACCCAAAATGGAAGAAGCGGGTAAAAGATGGGTGGGTGAACAGAACAGAAGGTACAGTTCAGCCGGTGGCTCCTCTTTAATAAATTACCCACTTTAGTTTGTGCTTGTATTAAAGGGTGGAAATAACTAGAAGCTGGTTTAGCTTCACTTCTTTCTGCCCACACACATTGCAGATGCTCGCATAAAACCTTTACAATCGCCAATGACCTCAAAGGAAGCAATTTTTTCAACAGCACATTATTACCTTTTAGAAAGTGACATCATCATCCAACAATAGTACAGATAATTCAAGGGTAATTTGACAAGCAGTTCCATGTTTCCATCTGCATTGCAAAGACCTGCTGTAACCAGAGATTGACCAGGGGAGGTATGTTCAGAGCTTCAGGTACCACTCAGACATACTCGTACACAGGAAGTAAACATCTACACTAAAACATAGATGCCTTTACTCCACATGTACCTTCTACAATGTGAGATTTACTGGGATATACATACAAAACATATAATGTTATTATGCCATACTGAATAAATATTATTTCCATTGAAAAACTATTGCAATGGGGATCTGGGTTATCTGGGTGTCCAAATACTTCTTTAAAACATCTTTAGTTAATCCAAAATGCTGCTGCCAGAGTCTTAACTGGAGTTAGTAGGAGAGATCATATTTCTCCAGTTTTAGCTTCTCTCCATTGGCTCCCTGTCAAATCCAGAATAGAATTCAAAATCTTACTTCTAACCTACAAAGCTCTCAACATCCTAGCTCCAACTTATATTACAGATCTTATTGTTCCATATTTTCCTAACAGAGCACTTTGCCCTGTGATGGACTTGCGATCTGTCCAGGGTGTACCCCGCTCCTCACACAGTGATTGCTGGACATGGGCACCGGCGACCCCCATGACCCAAAATGGAAGAAGCGGGCAAAAGATAATGGATGGATGGAGCACTTTGCTCACAGACTGCAGGTTTACTTGCAGTTCCTAGAGTTTTTTTTTAAAACAGAATGGAAGGCAGAGCTTTCAGTTATCAGGCTCCACTCTTGTGGAACAAACTTCCAGTTTCAGTCCGTGAGGCTGACACATTGTCCAGTTTTAAGACTAGGCTTAAGACTTTACTTTTTGATAAATCCTATAGTTAGGGTTGGCTTGGGTTTCCTGAGCTATCCCTTAGTTATGCTGCTATAGGCTTAGACTGCTGGAAAAAAAATTGACCACATTTCTTCACTATGCTACTGTCTTCAACCTGTTTTGTATTTGTAATTATTTTTTCTATCCGGGACATGCATTTTTGTCTTTCAGGTACACCTGGACCTATATCTGGACCTACCATTCTGTGTTCTTTTGTCTCTCCTTCCTATCCTCTCAAACCCAGCCGGTCAAAGCAGATGGCCACGTGTACTGAGCCTAGTTCTGCTGGAGGTTTCTTCCGCCCAGCATCCTCACCAACATTTATATGTGCACCATTGACAGCCTGCTGACAGGCTGCATCACAGGGTGGTATGGGAACTGCACCAGTCAGAGCTGGAAATCTTTACAGAGGGTGGTGCAACTAGCAGAGGACATCACTGGTAGCAGTCTCCACACCATCCAGGACATCTACCACAGCCGATGCCTGCGTAAAGCACGCAGCATGATAAAGGACCACACCCACCCAGCACAAGGATTCTTCCATCTACTACCCTCAGGTAGACGATACAAGAGTCTGCCATTGCGTACAAAAGACGAAATGATAAATGGACTGTACTTATATAGCGCCTTTCTATCTTATTTCAAGATACTC
>NC_056518.1:3767583-3784958 GCF_014905685.2 Nematolebias whitei
TATATATATATATATATATAAATAATGTGCATTTTAGCTTATAGTACTACCTTGAAATACTTATTCATTCAAATTCATCCTGCTGAGCCGTTATATTCTACCATATTGTTATTTACTATCTCTCTTTAGGTAGTTGTAAACATTATAATTACTTTTTCACTTTTTGGTACTGTATTTTTGTAACGTTATTGCATGCTTTTAGTATTTCTCGTTTGTTTGTTTTTTGATTTTTTTTAGCAAGTCAAATTGGTTCTTCTCATCCTAAGCATTTCATTGCAGTGACGGCTGTTATCAGTGGGCTAGGAGGGCTTAGCCCTCCCTGGCTGGCATTTTCAATAAAGATGTTAAAATAAACAACTTAAAAACAACAACTTAAAATTACATTTTAGAAATATTGTATCACATTTTGTTAAATTTACAGCAAAACTGGTGTCAAACCGCCTGGGGAAAATCCCAGGGTCGTTCCAAAGAACTAAATTCCGACAGCCCCGTTCTGTTACTGTCTGTCATGGTTCAGAATGATTGACAGACGTCTTGCCACACCTCCCCCACCCCCGGTTTGCGACTCATTTGGGGCTAATTTTGTTCAGCCCATGGTCAGCCCATGGCCACAGGATTCATCCAAAGAGGATGAACGTATAATAACGTGCCTCAAGTGTGAGTGTATGTGGACGTGGTTTGGGATAGATGCGATGGCGAGCAATATTAGCATAAACAAGGTGGATTATTTAATCAATAACCCCTTTTTCTTATTGTTTATTGAGGAAGAACTGGAGGTGAAGAGGTTGGAGCCGGACAGACCTGAGGATATTCAAATCCAGCAAAGGGAAAACCGTGCTGTGTAACGTGCTGAACTTGGCCGGATATTAATTCAGCTCGGTCCAAATAATATCAACATGTCAGTTCGTTTTTATTCTTATAGTTGACTCTGCGTTGTGTTAAATGATGACCAGAAGACGAGCGTTGAACTGAATGATGTTTAATCCGCATACAAACAAAACGTTGGTTACGTACTGTAACCCCAGTTCTATTTCGTATAGGCTTCGCCCTTTAAGAGCTGTCGCTTAGTGGGTTAAGGGCGAAGCAGATGAGGTCCTCGCCTCACTGGGTCCATTCGAACACCATATGAAGCGGCAGCTTGCCCAAAAATGTCTTGTCACTCAGCTCTCCATGTGCGTAACTACGCATTGCGTAATTATGCGTACCATGCACAGACACGTGCTGTGTAGCTATGTGTTTTGAGTGCATGAACGTCCCGGAAAGATTTCAACGGGGAAAGGAAGATGCTGAAAAAGGGCCGTGAACCACAGATTCACGGCTGATCAATATGAACAGATTAATAATAACAAGTGAACTGATTATTAATCATATTAACTGATTGGTAACAATAGTCATGAACTCATTAGTGACAATAGAACCAGAACAACAGTCACAACCTGTGACTGATAACAAAATCTCACACTGTAAATGCATGCAGTCAGATGTGAGTTTAAACGAGTTTCCATAAAACAATATTCATTCTGTTAAAACACTAAGGACAGAATGTGTCATGGAACGAGCCATCACATCATGTAGATAAAAGCAAATATATGAGCAGGGTGTTGACCACGCAGCCGCAGTGCAAATATCCTGCATTGTCATACTATTATGCAAAGCAGTCGAAGATGCGATACCTCTGGTCGAGTGCGCACTGAGGTTGACAGGAGGCTCTAAATCTGATGCTCTGTAGGCTTCAGAAATGGCCTCACATAGCCAGTGTGACAGGCGCTGGGTGGATAATGGGCGACTTGCATCTCTATAATGCACAAACAAATGTTGAGTTTGACGCATTGCGGCTGTGCACGCTATGTAACACGTCAATGCTCGCATAGGACAGAGATGATAGAAAGATGCTTCTTCTTCTGATTTGTGGGAGGGAGGGAAAAAAACCTCCAACGATATCACTCTTAATTTAAAAGAGCTTGTGATGTTTTTAGGCATAAAGGCTGGATTCGGTCTCAGATCAGCTGAGCTGCCGTCAGCCTGAATTCTGAGACATGACAGCGACAGGGCAGCATGGTGGCACAACTGGTAGAGCTGCTGCCTCTCAGCGAGCAGGTCCTTGGTTCAAACCCAGGTCCAGGGGCCTTTCTGGGTGGAGTTTGCATGTTCTCTCCGTGCATGCGTGGGTTTTCTCCGGGTACTCCGGTTTCCTCCCACAGACAAAAAACATGCATGTTAGGCTGATTGGTAACTCTAAAATTGTCCCTAGGTTTGTCTCGTTTGTCTCTATGTGGCCCTGTGATGGACTTGCGACCCATCCAGGGTGTCCTCCACCCCTCGCACAGTGAATACTGGACATGGGCACCGGCGACCCCCGTGACCCAAAATGGAACAAGCGGGTAAAGAAAATGGATGGATGGATGGATGGATGGATGGATGGACTAAGCGACAGAGAGGGCAGACAAATCACTCACCCTCTTAGCGGATGTTAAAGCCAGCTGCAGGGCTGTTTTAAGAGACAAGAATTTAATTGGAACCTGATTCAGAGGTTCAAATGGAGCTTTGATCAGGGCTCACAGGACCAGCATTAAATCCCACTGTGGCGCAAGTGGACGTGAAACAGGACTGCGTCTCTGTACACCTTTTAAAAAACGCTTCATCAGCGGGTGATTAAAAGCTGTTCTGTCCCCGAAACCTTCATGACAAGAAGAGATGGCTGCAGTGTACGTTTTAATCGTGCTGAACGCCAGATTTATGTCCATCAGCTGCTGCAGAAAGGACAGCACGTCGTCTAGTGGACATGAAGTGGCCTCTACACCTTTCTCAGTACACCAGTGCTGAAAAACTGTCCACTTTGATGTGTACAGCGCTGTGGTGGATGTAGCACATGAATCTTGGATTGTGCGCACTACATCTTGCAGGAGACCCATCCTCTCTAAGCGGATCCGCTCAGCGGCCAGACCCAAAGATGCTGGCCTATTTCTGGGTAATTCCTGATTGCTCCTCCCGCCTGGAGGAGAGCATCCTCCCTCCTCGGCAGTTTCCACAGGCGCCCCGATAACAGGCGTCGTAGAACCGGGAACCTTGGCGCATTCACGCGCTCGGGAGCCACCAGGAGAGCTGTCAATCCCTCCTCCTGAACTCGGTTCAGAACCGTAATATCATAGGAGGTGGGGGGGAACGCGTAAAGAAGCATTTTGGGCCAAATTTCTGCCACGTCTGAGCCATCAGATCGGGGTGGAGGGTCCAGTCCCTGTGACGTGGACCGCCCCTGGACATCACATCGGCCCCTTTGTTCAGAACACCGGGGATATACACTGCTCTGATGGAGAGCAGATTTTAGTGTGCCCAACACAGTAATTTTCTCGCAATGTGTAACATTTGGGATGAGCACACACACCCCTGCCGGTTTATGTATGCAGCAGTCACCTTGTTATCTGTGTAGTGGACTAGGCCTCCGACCAAAACCTGCCTCTGAAGACCTTCATGGGACAGGAACTGTTATTTCATTGATTTGAATCCAGCAATACAAATTAGCTCATCCAGAGACTGTCTAATTGTATCCTGAAGTAATCAATTGAAAGAACACTCGTCTTTTATATTATCATCACTATTTTACCATATCTTGATAAATCAAAAGTGTGTTTAGTTCATACCATTTTTAAATGCTGAAGTGAACCACTCATTTTAAATCAACTGTAAAACAGTATTAATGATTTTTTTTATCCTCATTTAAATTAGAAATCAAGTTAAAGTCTATTTTACAAAGTAATTATGCATTTTTGATCTTCTGTCTGAAATGAGAAGTAGTGATGTTGGTCAAAAGTCGGAGACAGTCAAAAACAAGTTATTGGAACGAAGTGTCGTGTTTTTAAAACTCTCAGACAGTAAATAAGAAAACTGGCACCTGTAAGTCTGTCATTTCTCCAAAACATTTCTCTGTCTGTAACTAACCGTCTCAAAACATTCCTGCTGTTTTCTTGACTTGTAATGACCCTCTGACATCACTAGAACCACACCCCGGTTGGTTGCTTCAACCAATCAGGACTTACTAAAGTGACTGGAAGCAGGACTCTTTAAAAGTCAACACGTCCTGGAACTATTGGCTTCTGGAAGTTCTGGAGTGAAGTTCTGTTCTTCAGTTCTAGCTGTTCTGGAGTTCTGGAGTTTTTCCACTGCTGAGTAGAACTTCGGACTCCGTTTTCCAGTCTGATGGAGCCATCCATCTCTGCAGGAGGCATGGCGCCTCACTGTGGCTCCACCAAGCGAATGCCCTACAACTTCTGAGGAAGTTTGTTCTGTTGAACAGAGTATCTCACGACTTCTGTCGAGTCACAGCCGCCCTGAGGAGACGCTGAAAGGTAACGTGCCAGGGACCTCTTGACTGTAGCGGACCCATCCTCTGCCAAGGTAAAGAGTCGTCACGAGCTTCACGCGAAGTGTACCGCGGGCGAGCTGCGTTTGAAAGGAGCGTGTTGTTCTGGTACACAAGACATACATCTTCTTTCAGATTCTCCCTTTAAACTCCTCCATTTTTCCCATCTTTAAACTTCTATCTTGCCAGTAATTAATCTAGATATCTTTAGAAAAGTCTGTTGTTTTTATTAAGTAAAATGTGCCAAGTTTTATTAATCAGAACCAGATCAGTCTGATCAAGTGTACAATGTTTTGATGTTAAATTTTGATTCTGTTCAATAAATGACCACATTTATTTTGATGGGTCAAAGAAAATTAACGTCTTATGCCACCAATTAAATCATCTACGCACAGTTACTTCCGTCACATGGCTGTAATTAGCTCGAAAAAGAGAGAACTCGTTATTTAAATATAATTGTAGTGAAGCTACGAAGCTAACCTAGCCCCTAGAACACTACATTTGTGTGAATCAAAACGTGTTGATTCTGCAGCACAGGAGCAAAGTGTTGAATCACATTCAGAACCGTGTGACATTCTAGAACGTTTATATGAGCTGTTGTGTGAGGTGGCCACAGCGCCCCTACAGCTCAAGATAGGCATGCCCCCCCCCCCCCCAACTTGACAGCGACGCGTCTGTGAAGACTGACACGTGTGACATACTGTAGGTCTGCTGACGGGGACTCCCTCCGACAGAACCTGGGAGTTTTCCCAGTGTCGGAGGTCTGTTTTCATGGAGGGAGGAACAGTGATCATCTGTCTCTTTTGCTTTACCAGATCTATGTGTAGACAAGCAAACCATCTCTAGAGGCATTGCATGTGGAGTAAGCCCAGCGGAAACACTGTGTGAGTTGACAACATTGTTCCTAACAGCTTCATGACGGAAATGGCTGTTACTACTCTGCCAGGTCTTACGTGGTGGAGCTGGACTCTTAGAGTGTCGTTTCTCGTCTGTGATAAATGAGCCCTCATGGTGATCGAGTTTAGCTCAACTCTCAGATAAACAATCGTCTGGGCCGGGAGAATCAAGCTTTTATTCTAATTTATGACAAAGCCCAGATCTAGCAGGTGTGACGTCAGCACCTGAGTCTGTGCCACTGCTTCCCGTCTGGAGCATGACAGCAGCAACAGGTCATCTAGGTAAAACAAAATTCTCATCCCTGCTCTGTGTAATGGTTACAGGGCCGTCTCCACACACTTTGAGAATGTACGAGGCACGAGGGAATAACCGAACGGCAGCCTGTTGTACTGGTACTGCATTCCTTGAAAGGAGAAGCGCATAAATTTTCTGTGTTTTGGGATGATCGGTATGTGGAAGTAGGCGTCTTTCAGATCAATGGATAAAAACCAATCGTTTCTCTGGATGTTGTCCAACAGTTGTCTGGTTGTCAACATGTGAAACGGTCTGTCCACGATCACCTTGTTGAAAACAGACAGGTCCAAAATGGGTCTCGTTCCTCTGGTCCATTTTGGAACCAGGAAGTAACGTGAGTAAATCTTGTGTTTTCCTCTCTGTCGGGAACTCTGGAAATTACCTCTTTTACCAGAAGTTCCTGGACTTCTGCATTTAGGGATGAGACCTGGTCTGGTGATGACAGAACCATTTCTAAAACTCCTCCGAACAGAGGGGGTCGAACTGCGAATTGTAGCCTATAACCCTTGTTTATCAGCCTGCTCATCCATCTGTCTGGCGAGAATGTCCACTGCCACTCCGCGTAACGTTCATGGAGTGGGCGTGAGTTTAGGTGGTGCGTCATGTTTCTTACGAACGTCAGCCAGTCTAGCCTCGACCGCCGTCATGCGTCGCGGGAGTGTGTTCCGCGTGACCCAAGGCGAGGCTTCCTCGAAAGGGCTCTGAGCACGCCTCTGTGCCGCACTCAGGCTGCAGGTTCACATTCATGTCGATGTGAACCGGCGTGTGTTGAGGAGAGGCGTGCGTAACTTCATCAACGCGGCGCTGTTAGGGTGAAAGCTGCCGGCGCCGCGGGAGCGGGCATTTGACACCACTACGGTGAGACGGGGTCCGCTCCTGCTGAGAGCAAGGTTTCTCACTGGACTCGTTCTGCGGTCTCACATTTATGCTGATGCGAGCCGGTGAGCGCTGGGGAGAGGTGTGCGTGCCTTCATTAATGCAGCGCCATTTGAGTGAAGGCTGCTGGCGTCGTTTGACACTGCTGTGGTGAAAAGCGTGCAGCTCGGGCTGAAAACAAGTTATTCTACTGGACTCGTTCTGCGGACCACATTCGCTTTCGACTGTTGTGTCATGCGAGCATCTCGTGTTTATTTTGGAGCTGCGGGGATTCTGAAAAAACTTTTTTAAGGCCACCGGCTCGTTTTGTGTGGAGGATGTGTGAGAAGCCGCTATGAGGTCATCCGAGCTGACTGACAGGCTAAAATCAGATACTTTAATCTTTGAATGATGTTCATGTTTTATTTCAAAAATCGTGTCATCATTACACACATCCTCCGCAAACCGTCATTTTTTTAATCTTCTCCCCCGTGAGCTCTGCGATTTGTTGTCCCAGGGCGCCACCTGTTGGCGATCTTTGGGGAAACGCTGAACTGCCGGTTGCCGGGATGAGGAGGGCTGATCTCTGACGGGCGGGGCTGGTGGTAGAGCGGATCGGGAAGACCCAGCTGCAGCCGTGGAACATCGTTGTTGTTGTCTTTGCCCACGACGATCCTTCCAGCGGGCCAGGGGGGCGGGATGAGGTGTGCGGCTTAATGAGATGGCGCACAGTCTCTGACACCTCCTCCAACTTTTTCGAGTTTTCCAGCATGGCCTTGAAATTGCTCCCGAACAGCGCGTCCGTCATGATGGTACCCTCCATGAGGTCTTTGTGCAATTTATGCGGCAGGGATGGGGAGTGACGGAGCCAGGTGGACCTCTGAATCGTCATCCACGCTGTGATCCGGGACAGGCAGACAGCAGAAGAAGCGCAGATGTTGAGGATGACGTCAGACGCCTTGCAGAGGGAGCTCTTTGTCTCCTCAGGCAAATCTGCGGTCTCCAGCCTCTTCGAAACGCTGTACGCCAACAGCGCCATGTTGTTGTTTGCTGCGGCCGCCTGGAACGTTCACTGGTGAGCTCGATTGGAGAGTGAAGTCAACGTCTGGTCATGCTTCTCGGGAGGGACAGGACGTTAGTCCAACATGGACAGCTTTGCTCCGAAAGCTTCCGCCAGGCTCGGCTCTGGGGAGGTACCGAAGGAAAGTTCCGCTTGGTGAACCCCTCCACTCTGGTGATGGGAGAGAAAGTGGAGACGGGCGCTCTCAATTTACCAGGACCAGCTGCAGCCTCGTTCCATTAGGATGCCACTGCTGGAAAACGAGTCCAGATGGGATCAGGACGGCGAGCCAGGGTGGAGCCAAACCTACCCGCTAGATAATCCAATCAGGATGGGGGGAGGAGAGGGACGGAAAGTCCTTTCGTAAATGGACTGTACTTATATAGCACCTTTCTATCTTATTTCAAGATACTCAAATCGCTTTACACTACAATCTGTGTCCTCATTTACCCATCCACACAGCACTCTACCAGATCTCTACAAAGCTAATTGAACAAATCATTCTAATGAGACTAATCAGAGCTTTATCACATTCAGACACCGATGAGACACACATCAGAGGCTATGAGGGGTTCAGTGTCTTGCCCAGGGACACTTTGGCATGTGACTGCTGGTGGATTCGAACCCCCAACTCTTGAATTGGAGGACAACTGTTCTAACCACTCAGCCACAGCCACCCCAAAGCGTGTTGGCAGCCTCCCAGATTATGCCGGGCAGCTCTGAGAGGAGGGCATATTTCATGCTTTTGGTGTTCAGAGAGCTGCAATTATGTCAATGTGTTCATTTTAAAGCTGAGAGTGTCAATCTGTTTGTGTACCTAAGCTGTAAGCAGTGAGGATAACGCATCCATTCTGTTTGAAACTGTAGTAGAAGGGGGTTCTGCGTTTCAGACCCGGTTCTGTTTACTGGACTCGTTTTAACCGAGTCGTGTTTTGAATGATGGTACGTTTGTGTGGAACTGGGCGCCGACTCAGAACGCTGTTTGTATGCTGATGTGTTACGTTCACAGTAAATAGTACATTTTTGAAGTTTTAATGGGAGATAATTTGACTGGACTGTTGTTGCTAACTGCTAGCTGAAAGCAAGTAAACACGGACTGTGATTGGTTGAGAACCGCTGTTTGGGTCGTTCTGATTCGCTGAGAAGCTGGTGACGTATCCCTGTATGTCCACTCACTATGATGTCAGTGCGTAAAGCCCACACCGATGTGCACGTGTCTGTAAAGTCACGTGACCCTGGAAATGAAGCTAGTTTTAACCGAGTCCTCCTTTGTGTTTAAAAACGCTGAATAAAGCCTGACGCTGTTCCTGAACTCATGCGTACATGCTGATAAGGCGTGCTTGTGGAGTGACGCCACGTTTAAGCTTTAAATCCGTCCAGAAATGCTGATTTGAACCATGTTAGACCGTGTGCTATATTGTAGCTAACGGCTAACAGCCGGATTTCAACAGGACGGTTCACAGGAAGTCGTCATGGGCTCCTACTGGTAAAAGTAAGCTTACACCGCCACCTGCTGTTGCAAAGAAGTATAACAGTTTTCGTGAAAGAAAGCTGTACACTCATCTTCCATTTAAACATATTTTTCTTCTGTTAATCAGAGCCTGGTTTCTGTGTCCTGTTTAAATAGCGAATTCTTGTTAGGATTTGTGTCAGGAGCGAACCCAGAGTGCAGAACAGGGACTCAACTCGGCAGAAATACAAAAATAGGCTTTTAATGAGAAATT
The DNA here is from genome assembly GCF_014905685.2 of Nematolebias whitei. Lineage (NCBI taxonomy): Eukaryota > Metazoa > Chordata > Actinopteri > Cyprinodontiformes > Rivulidae > Nematolebias > Nematolebias whitei. The sequence continues at coordinate 3,776,771 of NC_056518.1, forward strand.
AAAGTACAAAATAAACAAGCTGACGGGGCAGCAAAACTTACATGGACATAGGAAGGAGGCACGGGGAACTCAGGAGACACGAGAGACACGGGGAACTCGAGGAACCAGGAAGACTCAGGGAAAGACCCAGGAGACCCAAGGAAGAGTACCCAACGAAGACGACCCGACGAAGAACAAGACAGAATAGGACGGCTTAAATACAGGGACAAGACGAGACGTGATAACAAACAGCTGGGACGAGACACAGGTGGCAACAATGGAAACTAATGAGGGAGCACGAGGGAAACAGACACAAACCGGGCCACAGAAAAGTACCATCCTTACAGTACCCCCCCCCCCCAAGGACGCCTCCAGGCGTCCCCAAAAAAAACCCCTCCCTAAGGACTAGGGTGGGTGGAGGGTAGCACTGCAAGGGTGGAGGGCCCGAGGAAAACACGAGGACCAGAGAAAGGACACGAGGGACCAACGAAAGGACACGAGGGACCAGAGAGAAAAGACACGAGGGACCAGAGAGAAAAGACACGAGGGACCAGAGAGAAAAGACACGAGGGACCACAGAGAAAGGACACGAGGGACCACAGAGAAAGGACACGAGGGACCACAGAGAAAGGACACGAGGGACCACAGAGAATGGACACGAGGGACCACAGAGAAAAGGGACACGAGGAGCCACAGAGAAAAGGGACACGAGGAGCCAGAGAAAAGGGACACGAGGAGCCAGAGAAAAGGGACACGAGGAACCAGAGAAGGGACACGAGGAGCCAGAGAAAAGGGACACGAGGAGCCAGAGAAAAGGGACACGAGGAGCCAGAGAAGGGACACGAGGAACCAGAGAAGGGACACGAGGGATCACAAGGGATTTGGACGGTCAAGGGATCGTCCCAAAGAGTCATTGTTCCGGCGGGCGGCCGGGAGGCTGTCCATCAAACCGGGCCAGGTCAGGGGGGCGGCCGGGAGGCCGTCCAAAACACAGGGCCAAAGGGAACACGGCTTGCGTTAATTAATTAAGGAGACCTGGGGAGCTGCAGCATGCGACGAGGAGACCTGGGGAGCTGCAGCATGCGAGGAGCTGCATCATGCGACGAGGAAGCCTGGGGAGCTGCAGCATGCGGCGTGGAAGCCTGGAGAGCTGCAGCGGGCGGCGTGGAAGCCTGGAGAGCTGCAGCGGGCGGCGTGGAAGCCTGGAGAGCTGCAGCAGACGGCGTGGGAGCCTGGAGAGCTGCAGCAGACGGCGTGGGAGCCTGGAGATCTGCAGCAGACGGCGTGTGAGCCTGGAGAGCTGCAGCAGGAGACGAGGGAACCTTGGAGGATGCAGCAGGAGACGAGGGAACCTTGGAGGCTGCAGCAGGAGACGAGGGAACCTTGGAGGCTGCAGCAGGGGACGAGGGAACCTTGGAGGCTGCAGCAGGGGACGAGGGAACCTTGGAGACTGCAGCAGGGGACGAGGGAACCTTGGAGGCTGCAGCAGGGGACGAGGGAACCTTGGAGGCTGTAGCAGGGGACGAGGGAACCTTGGAGGCTGCAGCAGGAGACGGAGAGGCCTGGGGGGATGCTGCTGCAGTCGGAGAGACCTGGGGAGATGCTGCTGCAGTCGGAGAGGCCTGGGGAGATGCTGCTGCAGTCGGAGAGGCCTGGGGAGATGCTACTGCTGTCGGAGAGGCCTGGGGAGATGCTGCTGCTGTCAGAGAGGCCTGGGGAGATGCTGCTGCTGTTGACGGAGAGGCCTGGGGAGATGCTGCTGCTGACGACGGAGAGGCCTGGGGAGATGCTACTGCTGACGACAGAGAGGACTGGGGAGATGCTGCTGCTGACGACAGAGAGGCCTGGGGAGATGCTGCTGCTGACGACGGAGAGGCCTATGGCTCTGTAGCAGACGACGGAGAGGCCTGTGGCTCTGTAGCAGACGACATGGAGGACCATGGAGGCGAATCCTCAGTGGTAGTGGAGAGCGCCGACCCCTCTGGAGACTTGGAGAGCGCCGACCCCTCTGGAGACTTGGAGAGATGAGGAGCGTCTGCCGGGACCCCCTCGGAATAGGAGGGATGAGGAGCGTCTGTCGGGACCCCCTCGGAATAGGAGAGATGAGGAGCGTCTGCCGGGACCCCCTTGGAATATGAGAGATGAGGAGCGTCTGCCGGGACCTCCTCGGAATAGGAGAGATGAGGACCCACCACAGGGGCTGCGTGCAGCGTGGAGTCCACCTCAGGGATGGCTGCGTGCAGCGTGGAGTCCACCTCAGGGATGGCTGCGTGCAGTGTGGAGTCCACCTCAGGAATGGCTGTAACTGGAGTCTTTAGAGTCTCTAATTCGGTTAATAAAAAATCATATTCGGGGAGCAAAGAAAGACATGGGATAGAAAGTAAAAAATCCTCCATCTGGGACAAAACTAAATCAAGGAGGACGGGTTTCTTTTAGCAGAATTAAATAGTTCAAGAATTGTCTGATTAACATAAAAAATCTCTTCCGGGGAAAATGAAAGAAAAGAAGGAATGTCTTTATGAGTGGGTGTGGTGACGGGTGCCGCCCCCACCGGAAACCTGGAAGGTGAGGCGGTGGGACACGCCCCCACGGAGTCACAATGAATACTCTCCGGAGGTAGGGCAAGGCTGGGACGAACAGCCGTGGCGCGGAGTGGCAGTGAGAGGCCGGATTCCGCCCCCACAAGGAACCTGGAAGGTGAGGCGACGGAACCCGCCCCTGTAACGTCAACCGGACCGGACTCACCGAACCGAACAGGAGTGGACCGGAGCTCCCGCGGGACGCTGGATCTCACCCCCACCGGAAACCTGGGAGGTGAGGCGGCGAACCCCGCTCCCACGAAAACACCGGAACCAGCTCTGAAGTTCTGCTCGGCCGACGAGACCAGGCCGGTCGCCGCAGACTGCCTCCGGAACCATCTTCTGCCACTGCGGCGGCGGTGGGATGGCGGAAGGACAGAGACAGAGAGGAGCTCGTCCATCACGGCACGAGGAGGGAAAAAAGAAAAAAAGGTGAGTGTTGCCGAGTGAGAACCCTGCCCGCTGGGTTCTGTTCTGGTCGGGTCGTACTGTTAGGATTTGTGTCAGGAGCGAACCCAGAGTGCAGAACAGGGACTCAACTCGGCAGAAATACAAAAATAGGCTTTTAATGAGAAATTAAAGTACAAAATAAACAAGCTGACGGGGCAGCAAAACTTACATGGACATAGGAAGGAGGCACAGGGAACTCTGGAGACACGAGAGACACGGGGAACTCGAGGAACCAGGAAGACTCAGGGAAAGACTCATGAGACCCAAGGAAGAGTACCCAACGAAGACGACCCGACGAAGAACAAGACAGAATAGGAAGGCTTAAATACAGGGACAAGATGAGACGTGATAACAAACAGCTGGGACGAGACACAGGTGGCAACAATGGAAACTAATGAGGGAGCACGAGGGAAACAGACACAAACCGGGCCACAGAAAAGTACCATCCTTACAATTCTGGTAATTCATAACTGCTTAAAAAGCGTTTAAAACTAAAGTTGCTGTGAGACTTTTAGAAAAATTGCAGGTTTATTAATTTTAAGTGCATTTGAGTAAAATTAACACTGAAACAGCCTTGCTCATGGTATCTGTTAAAAATAAGCTCATATTAGGTACACTGCCACAGGAGGCGTTTACTTACAATATTTATGGGGTAAGGCCTGAACAGGGGCCCATTTATTGAAAAGTTGGCTTATAACAGTACTGTTGATGGAACTTAGAGCTAAAATAGTGTATAACACTCACTGCTCACTTAAATAAAATATTTAAAAATACTCCAAGTTTGCAACTGTTTAACCAGATAGGTTTGCTGAACAGTGGATAACCATGGCAGATTTAACAGAAACTGATTTTGCTCCATGTGATAAGAAGGACTGGTTAGGGAGAGCGTTAACGCTGCTAACAGAATTCTTACATCCATGTGGTGAAAAGGTGGACAGCATGAACTCAACAGAAATATTGGACGAGCTGAAGGAAGTTGCAGAAAGTGTGACTTCTGCAGCCATAACAAAGTCAAGCTATGACCAACTAGCTAAAATGGCACTCTTGCTGAAAGCTAAATTTTATATTGAGGCCAACAAGGCAGAAGCCCTTGATGAAAGGTTAATGCACGAGACAGAGGACCACGTGGCAGCACGTGTGGAGTACCTAAAACTCATGGCACAGTTTAAATTTGATAAGGAGACATGGGAAAATAAATTGAAACGTGAAGAAGAGCTCTCACAAGCTCAGCTGTCGTTACAAGCAGACTCATATGAGGTGAAGCTACGTGAAGGAGGGATTAAGTACCAAGCACTGTGTTCAGACAATGATGCGCTACAACGACAGTTGCAACACACATCAAAAGCTCTGGACGAGTGCAGACTGGAAAAAGCGGCGTTAGTCCAACAAGGCATGCGTTTACAAAGTGAGTGTCATACATCACATGAACGCTTAACAGCCTGTGAGGCAAAACTAGCCGCAGTAACAAATGAGATTTCTGACGTGGGGCAAGGATGTCTGGAACTCAAAGACGAACTGGGTCAGAGTCCAGGTCACCCACCACCACCTCAGAAGGATTTTGCTGTACCTCCTACACATAATCCCCTTCTGCCACCTCCACGTGAGTCTAGTGAATCACCTCCACATGCTATTTTTGTACCAACAACACCAATCACTCAGCCTCCGCTCTCCATAGCGGATTTGCATAAAATCACAAAATATGTGTAACGCTTTGAGCCAGGGCCGTTGGGTTCAACCGACACTAAGGCCTATCTGAATGACCTTGACTTCCAATTAAGAAGCTATCCCAACGCTACAGTTGAGGATAAAGTAGGTTTGATCAGGCTCACTTTATCCAGGAGGGTGTTTTCCTTCATAGAGCATCAACCTGATGCCACAAGAAAGGATTACCGCCTGTTATGTGCTGCTCTTATGAAAGAGTATACCCCTTGCGCGGGACCTGGCGGTTATCCAGCCGCCGACAAGGTCATGCAAGGTAAGAATGAGCACCCCAGGGCATATTATTCCAGGATTTTGCAGGCTTATTTTGGTTATAGGAACTAGACCAACACGGAGGAAGAGGAACCGTTTAAGTACGTGTTCAGCAAAAATCTCCACCCTGACATAAGGATGTCAGTGCAAATGATGGTAAATTTCAAAGAGAAATCCATCAGTGAGATAAAAAGTTGTGCTGTGAATGTCTTTGAGGCCCGTTCACAGGCCAAAACACCCATTGAGGTGTACCCAGGTGAGAGGATCCCTGCCCAGTCATTAGAATTGGAAGGGACAAGAGCTTCAGCTCCCCCTCCCAAAAAAGGCGAGAGGAAACGAGGTTTCCCAGCAGCCAAACCACAACAGATGAGTGCCCCCTGGTCCAGACGGGATCCTAAATGTTTTCCCAAGAAATCAGAGGATGAACGATTGTACCAGAAGGGGGGCGAACGCCCTAAGGGTAAAAAGTATGGCACCAAAAGTGACCCATACAAACAGGGATCCCACTGGAAACCCCACAGGAGGGGACCTGCTCCCCCACCATGTCGGCCTGAACAGCCTGAGACGAAAAAGAAACAGCAGCGGGTCCAGAAAGAGAGTGCCAGACCTCTGAGCTCGGACAAGACAGAGAGTGTGTGTCGGTTGTTGGAATTGTTGAAAGGTGTTGCCACAGACAAACAACCTAACGCGTTGTGTGGCAATATCATTGCTGATAAGTCAGAGCACACAGACAACACCGTTACTGTTGTCACAGACAGTCACCATGACATTATTGTTGTAAACTCTGACAGGCCCTCACCAGACAAAGGGGGGGGGGGTACAATCACATGTGACCAACGGTGACCTGTCACAATCTGGAATCTCAGAAACAGCAACAACTGTGCTGACGGTTCAGATAAATCAGGGTGACACAAACAACAATGTTGCCGCATTCACGGACAGCCATCAGGACCTTGTTGTTACAAACAATGAGAGCCCCTCAACACACAGTGAGCGGGTGATCTCATACATCATTGACGGAGGCCCGTCAAAAGCCGAACTCCCAGGAGCAGCAGCAACTGCACCAACGGTTCGGAAAAACTAGGATTACACAGGTAAAGGTAAACGTAAGAAGAAACGTCGGCCAAAACCGACAAGGTTCCTGTGTAACCTGATCAGAAAGGGGGTCGCTAAAAAAGCTTACCTGTCGATCACACTTGAAGGGGTCGTCACACATGAAGCCCTACTGGATGGTGGAGCCGACATAACTATTATGTCAGCCAAACTGTTCGAGGAGCTCAGGACCGCTGCTAACGGTGTTCACAGGGAAATACCTCTCATAGAATGTGCTATAGGACTGCAGGGCCTCACAGAGACGAGGACAACCCTAACAGCTATAGCTATGGTTCACATGCAGGTTGGCGAGATGACACTATACCACCCAGTATATGTGTCTCCAGTTGACTCATTCCCATTTTTGATCGGCCAGGATTTTATAAATCGCTTTGAGGCGATTATAGATTATGGTGAACAGACAATGTGGGCCAGAGTGAGCAAACCCCTGCCAATACTCATGCCTCCTGAGACAGTCACAGACTGCCCAACAGCAGGCACCACAGAAGGCACCGAGGAACTCTCAGCAGAGAACACAGTCCCGGTAAGTAAGCCTTTAAAAGCATGTGAAACCAAAGAGACCCAACCGGTGGACCCAACTCTGACTGAACAAGAAAGCCTTCTCTGCTAGCTGAGACAGTCAGAGCCCACCGGATACTACCTACCATTGGTAGTTAAAGGTGTAGAGATCCAAGGATCCCACACCAAAGATGCTGTACTGTCGCTGCGGACAGATAAATCAGCTATCAAGGACGGAGCCGTGGACGGCCCTCAGTGGTCCTCTGACCCCTCCGGGCTGCTCGCAACTCTGTCAGTACAACCTACAGCCGAGGTGATGGCAGTCACACGTGCACAGGCTGCAGCCAAGCCAGCTGAAAACACAGTCTCTGTACAACCTGTGCTGACTGACCCAGACATCATCCAACTTCAGAAGTTGGATCCTGCGATAAACTCAATGATGCTGTACTTGACTGACCCAGAGAAAAACACTCCATCCAAAGCCGACCTGGATTCCAATCCAGACCTTAAAGTCCACTTTCAGCTGCACAAACAGCTAAAACTAATCAAGGGCATCCTAACTTTTGCTCATGGACCGACGTCCTCACCCGTGTTCATGGTCCCCCATGACAACAGGGGGGTGATGTTAGTTAGGGTGATGTTATCAGTTGCGATAACATATACAAATCTGACAGTCAGAGTGAGTGACGCACCGAAATGTCGGTTTCTAGTTGCTTAATCACAACATTTGTTGATGTTGAAACGTTGTTTTTCTGGTTGCTTAGTCACTATTTTTGTCGATGTTGAGACATCGTTTAATTGGTTTTTGGTATTGTTTCTGAACACCCCCAGCAGGAATGAATTTTGTGTGTACTTTTGTTAGAGACTATGAGGACTTTAACTATGCCAACATGCAGTTCATTTGTTAAACTTCAACCTTTGAGGAGTCAATGTAGATTAGTGCTACCTTAAGTACCATAACCTACATTGGTCTCGCGATGCTCAAGCCGTACCTACTCGAACAATCCTATTCGGGGGGGGGGGGGGGGGGGGCGCAAGCTAATCCTTTAGTTGAGTCTCGCCATAGACTCCAAAAACATTTAAGGGAAAACCAAAAAACCAAACCTCAAGTCGTTCGTCTAAAGGGACAACAGACAATTGAACCAAACTATATTTTGCCATGTAAATCTAACTTAAACCAAGTTAGGAATGGAAAAATAGTTTAGAATGCCCTTCTATAGGTATACATCTCTATATATACATTTTTCAGCATGACCCACCCTTTAAACTGGTAACTGTAGCTGATCTAAACCATGATAGCTTACACACCAGGTGCATATAGGTTAAGGTCTTATGTAAAATCCCACTCATAAGCCCAACTAAAACCACATAAATGCATAACACATACGTAGAACCAGAATGGCACCCACTGGGAACCACCAGCAGCAACCTTCGCTGAAGGGACCTACAACTCCAACGTGGGTCTCCAAACTTCATCCAGTGGTCGCCTCTGCAGTCAATCGAGGGAACCCTCTATTGACTGCTTTGCTGTAGACATACAACTTTGCTGTATGTCTACAGCAAAGCTGTACCCTCACCTTTACTACATCTATATATAT
>NC_056518.1:3789958-3821795 GCF_014905685.2 Nematolebias whitei
GGGCCATGAGGTAGTGCTCTGAAATATAAATGAAGTTCAGACAATTGTTAAAACTTAAAAAAAAACAGTAAAATAAATCGGTTTCTCATGGAAGTATTGGCCAATTTCCGATTTCCCAAAATTAAAGAAAATGGGGGCCGATAAATTGGTGCAACCCTAATATATACATATATATATATACTGTCTATTTTGGAGTTATAGCCCCACACCCACCCCCACCCCCCGAGAGAAGCTCAGAAGTAATTTCACTGACAAGACAGAGCAGCAAAGCGGAGAGGATGGGAAAAAAGCGACCGACCTCGGCAATAGCAAGTTGTGAAGTGATATGACAAATAAACTAGGGATGGGGCCGATCCGATCCAGTATCAGTATCGGCCTCCAATACCAGCATAATTTACATATCGGATTTTTCCGATCCACCTGCAGAGATTTACGATTCATGATAAATGTTGGCTTCAAAATATGGAATGGATTTCCTGAAGGGAGGCGTGTCTCATGACCTCAGAAATATAAGATCCGCCTCACATTCAGGAAATCCATTTCATAGTTTGCAGCCAGCTACAATGTGAGGACCGAGTTAGCAGCACTGTAGCTAACTGCTAACCAACTTTTCATCTAAACATGTCCGCTGTGTGGAAGTATTTTACACTAGAAACACCACAAAACAAGGCAGCAACGTGCAATGTCTGCAGAGCCATAGCACCACATTAAACCGCAGTAAAGTCAGTTTTACGTTGGACATTCGAGCTCCGTGGCTTCAACGGGGCGCTACCCTTGCTCAACCCGAAACAGGCAACTCGACCCCGGCCAGCCATGCTCAGTCTGGCCATCTCTGAGGAGGGGCAGACTGAGCGCGGCTGACCAAAATCAGAATGCCCGCTCCAGACTAAACAACAAAAAGACATCGCTGAAGCCATGGAGCTCGAATGTTTACCGAGAAGTTGCTAAACTTCATCGTAATTAATGACCAACCACTATCAGTTGTAAAAAACGAAGGATTTTGCAGCTTGATTCTTGCAGCCAAGATATAGTTTACCCTCCAGGAGATATTTATCAGTACAACAGTAGATAATCATTAAAAAAAAAAAATATATGATTTGAAAATTACAAGAAAATTATATATATTTAAAAAAACAAACAAAAAAACAAAACAGCTACATTATAAAGTGATGTAAAATACTAAAAACAGGAACATGTCTGTGTTGGTTTATTCCAACAACTTAGCAGATGTTTAAAGCTATTTAACATTATATTCTATTAAATTTGTTTATTCATTCATTTAAAAGAAACAAAAATAAACAAAACAAATTCATCAAAAAGAAAAGATTGAATGAAAAAAGTGGAGAAAGAAGAAAAAAATTCTTATATCTGCCCCTTATTTAACAAAATATAGAATAACTTTAAACAATCACTTAAATTAATCACTTTAACATCCACTTTAAAGCTAGGAATTAAAAAAAAATGTTTTGTGTTAGCAGAATTTAATTCTAACTTTAAAACTTATCCAACATTAATAAAACTTACCTCAAGTTGCCTTTTTGGACATGCATGCATATAAAATCAATGATGATTATGATATCGGAACAGGATCGGTAAGGGAAGATATCCCGATATTGGTATCGGGAGCAGATCGGAAGTAAAAACATAAAGTGGATCGGTGCATCTCTAAAATAAACACAACCTGAACTTGAACTTTAAAAGGGAGTTTTTCCTTCACACAGTTGCCACTGTGCTTGCTCAAGATGGGAGACTGCAACGAAGTGAAGATTCAATGTGTCTACTGGTTTCCTTAGATAGAGAACTTTATTAACTGGCTGAATTTTATTAACTATGTATGTAAATGTTCCTTTAAAGTGCCCTGAGACAGCTTTGTTGTGATTTGGTGGTATATACATAAACTGAATAGAACTGAATTGAAAAACATTTGAACTGATTAGAAAAAACTGCCTTTGAAAAGAAGGATCAGTACTGAGTAATGCTTCGACCTACTTTTCTTGAGTAAATGAAGCTTTTAGCTCAGCGTAAATACTGGTATTGTCAGCTACCACCAGCTAAAAGGTCAAAAGTGTTGCTATAAACACGTGTATTATGTACACAGACACACACGAGGACTGTCGTAGATCTTGTCATTATGTGGTAGGCAGGCTTTAAAAAACGGTATGTTTATAGCACAATTTAACATATTCGCTAAATGTATCCATCCACCCATTATCTTTACCTGCTTCTTCTTTTTTGGGTCACGGGGGTTGCCGGTGCCCATGTCCAGCTTTGCTAAAGGTAATTAAAGGTAATTTAAAATGCAACTAGTGTGACTTTCTAATCAAGTTCAAGTTCGAGTCAACTTTACTGTCATTTCCATCACATGTGGTTTATGAGGTGGAACAAAATAATGTACACAGGGTCCCAGTTTCACCCAACAATAGCAAAATATGAAGTATAAAACGAAACAGTAAATAAGGATCTAAGATATACACTAAGATATACGCTAAACACAAGTAATGTAACGGCATAACAACAGCAGCCTGAACATGAGTCTTTGGTGAGCAGATAGGTACGAATGAATACAGCAGCATGAGATCAGCAGCATAGATAATCAGCAGCACAGATAAGCCACATATCATCAATTAAAGTGGCATTACAGTGACTTTTTTTTTTCTCTCCTTACAGTGATTATCCTGGTTAGGGATTCATGAGTCTAACAGCCTCAGGGTAGAAGCTGTTCCTCAGTCTAGTAGTTCTGCACTTAATGCTTTGCAATCTTCTGCCTGAAGGAAGTGGGGCAAAAATTGTGTGTGTTGGGTGACTGGTGTCCTTCGTGATTCATAGTGGTGTGTTTAAAGGAATACTCTAGCCATTTTGAAGTCAGGCACAATGGAAATATTAATATTTAACCACATCTATAAAGCCTTTTGTACAATCTCAGTTTAAAGAAATTAGTTTAATTCCAACAGGACTGATGAGCTGATGAGTAGTCTGATCACAACAAAGATCAAAGTGCAATGCTACCACCGTAAAACAGCTTCAATCTAGCCACAAAATAAATCACAGCAATTCAAACAATATTATTTTATACACTTTTACACCACTATCAAGTATGCAAAACAACTGTTTGCATTGAATTATCTTGTTATTTTCAAATGCAAAAAGCAGCAGCAATCTGTAGCACTTCCTGTACAGCCTGGACACTTCTAGTAGGAACTCCATATTTCTCCAGGAATAAACAAGTAATACAAAACTAACTGGCAGCACGGTGGCACAACTGGTAGAGCTGCTGCCTCTCAGCGAGCAGGTCCCTGGTTCAAACCCCGGTCCAGGGGCCTTTCTGGGTGGAGTTTGCATGTTCTCTTCGTGCATGTGTGGGTTTTCTCCGGGTACTCCGGTTTCCTCCCACAGACCAAAAACATGCATGTTAGGCTGATTGGTAACTCTAAAAATTGTCCCTAGGTGTGAATGAGAGAGTGAATAGTTGTTTGTCTTGTTTGTCTCTATGTGTCCCTGTGATGGACTTGCGACCCGTCCAGGGTGTACCCCGCCCCTCGCACAGTGATTGCTGGACATGGGCACCAGCGACCCCCGTGACCCAAAATGGAATAAGCGGGTAAAGAAAATGGATGGATGGACAAAACTAACTGTTGACAAACACAGACTTGTTGAAAACAGTGTTTATAAGACTGACAGGCGATTTTAGGATATCTTATCATGAACCTTGTGATCTGTGGAGATAAATAGTCTCTCTGCTCTGTGATCTTCTCCAAAAACTTAAAATAAAACAGAGGGAGGAGGAACTATTTACCGGAGCAGCTCACTAACATGACGTAATGACATGGCTCGCAGGCTGGGGAAAACAAAGCCTGTTCTTAACTTTATTGTTAAAACAAAATAATTCGAGGAAATTTTAAAAACCAGTTCTAGTACCAGCACCATATTAGTAAAACATATATAATCCTCTAAACTGAGGCTGTTCCAGGACCTATCTATATTTGTTTAGATATGCTTCATCATTTCAACATAAAACCCCCACTTTAAAAATACTAAAATATCCTTTTAGGTTTTCCCCAAAAAAGGGAATATACATGTAAAGTAACATCTTCCTTGTTACTGTCTCTAAGCAAGTAGTGTGTAAGCAATGCATTCAATTCATTTGGTACTCTAAATCAAAAGCTTATGACTCAGAGTGATAAATTTGTATAACTGTTTCAAATACGACCCTTTAAACTTGTATTTTCATGGGCAATATTCCCAAAAACTGATTGAAGAGTGAGAATCAACAGCAATCAACACACCTCCATTTATAAAGTTATGATAAAGTTTTGTTGTTATGATAAAGTGTTTCTGCAGTGCAGTTGTTGACTTTGATTTAATTTCCATTTCTCCTGAAATGATAACTCATCATGAGTTTAAAGCTGTAACGAGGTGTTATTTATCCTCTGATAAAATCAGATGGAATGGCAGAGAGTGTCTCACCTGGGTTTGCTGTGCGGGTCTTTTGATCCAAACCAGCCCTTGTGCTTCTCCTGAGAGGCAGCACAGACCTGTTCAGACTCGTCCTTCCACTGACTCGGACCCTTCCCTCCTGATTCACTCCGCCCATGTGAGAACAAGTTCTTCCTCTGCTTTCTCCCCAGACTCTCTGACTCCTCCTTTGAAGTAGAAGACATGTAGGCAGCTTTCAGTTCCAGCCGCTCCTCTTTCTCACCCTGCATGGAGCCACTTTTCTCCAGGGCTGCTGCTATAGCAGCTTTTTCCTCCTTGTCAGGCCTGTCAAACGACCAGCGCCGCCCGTCTCCCACAAGGCCTTTAGGGAGGTTGTGAGGCGAGGTGCCTAGGTTCTGTAAAGAGACAGAGAGGGGCAAAGACTTCTGCAACAATCCCAGGCCTAAAGAACCCGCAGGGTTTCCTAAGCCTCGGTCTTGGAACTGGATGTTGTCAGCATGGCTTCCATTAATGCAAAAAGCAGGCTGATGTACTGTGATGGTGACTTCACCAGCCTCGTGACCAAACTCACATTTCAAAGAGGATGATTGGGGCGACGTGTTGGTCGTGTGCTCTGCAGGAAAAAAAGCAAGAAGATATGATGAGAAATAAATAAAGAATATAACCAAACTTTAAGGCTACAGTGAATTATGATGTCAAGCTTTCTCATTAGGAAATAAATGGTAAATGGACTGTACTTATATAGCGCCTTTCTCTTATTTCAAGATACTCAATACAATCTGGGCCTCATTTACCCATTCATACAGCACTCTACTAGATCTCTACAAAGCTAATTGAACAAATCATTCTAATGAGACTAATCAGTGCTTTAGATCACATTCATACACCGATGGGACACACATCAGAGGATATGAGGGGTTCAGTGTCTTGCCCAGGGACACTTCGGCATGTGACTGCTGGTGGATTTGAACCCCCAACTCTCGCATTGGAGGATGACTGCTCTAACCACTCAGCCACAGCCGCCCCTAACAAAAGAAATTGTCTTCACAAGACATCTACTTTTATGTAGAGATAAAAACATTTTAATAAAGCAACTTTCAGTGTCTGCTGAACTTTTTCTTTGCACAATTAAGATTGTGTTTTGAAGACCAAACAGACAGACGAACAGACAGACGGACAGACGGAGACAGAACAATGGACGGATGGATGGATGGACGGATGGACAGATGGATAGCAGAAAAGGAAGCGCTGCTCCCGGCTTAAGAAGTGAGGACGTCGGGTGGGGGTTCTGGTGAGGCTATGTGCTAATGCTGAAGCTGGAAATCTCCTGATACCATCACTCTTTCTGTCGAACATCTACTTGTTGGACAACAAGATGGATTTGATTTGTCTGAGAGTGGGCACCTCAGAAGAGATGATGAAGTGTGCGGTGATTTGTCTCACGGAATCATTGATTACCAGCGAAATGCCGGATTCAGCCTTCCAGTTGGATGACAGACTTTATTTTCTGAGCAGATCGCTGCAGCGAACTAACGAAGAAATCGAGGGGAGGCTTTGTATGCATTTATGTGAGTAAAAGTTGGTGCGCAAACTGTACTGTATACTGGACAAAGCTCATGCTCCAAGGCCTTGGAGCAACTAACACAGATAAGTCAACCACATTATCTACCCTGTGAGTTTACACTGGCTTTCATAACAGTTGTTTATATAGCTCCAGATGCTAATGCTAACAAAGCTCTGCAGGAGCTTCATGATCTCTTCAGCTTGCTGCAAAGCAAAAACCCTGGGGCTCTTTACATAGTGGCTGGAGACTTTAATCACGTGAATCTAAAAGACTGCCCCCCAAGATTTTACCAGCATGGGACCATACCAACACGTGTGAACAACACGCTGGACCGTGTTTACACAAATGTAAAAGATGCATACAAAGCCGAACCCTGCCCCCACCTAGGACTATCTGATCACTTCTCAATCTTCCTGTCCCCTGCTTACCTGCCCCCACTGGGACGCTCCAGACCGGTACAAAAAAAAGTTAAATCTTGGATCCAGAACAGTAGCCCCAGACTGAGAGATTGTTTTGAACAAACAGACTGGGAGGTCTTCAGAGAAACTGCTGAAAATGGGGAGCACTAGAAATGGACCAATATGCATCCTCAGTTCTGAGGTACATTAGTACATGTACTGAAACCGTCTCCACCATAAGATATGTTAAAAGTTACCCAAACAGAAAACCATGGCTGAATGCAGACGTGCGCACACTGCTGGAAGCCAGGAACACTGCCTTCAGGTCTGCAAACTCACAAGAGCTGAGAAGGACAAGGAAAGAGCTGGTTGCTGGTATTAAGAGGGCCAAGGCTACATATACAAAGTACACAAAGGATCAAGGGTCAATTCCTTTCACAAGACCCACGGAGCATGTGGAGGGACATTAAGTGTATAAAAGACTATAAAGGCAGGAGTGAACAACGGCCTAGAGACCCATCACTGCCTGATGCCCTCAACAAGTTCTACGCATGCATTAAAGACTCAAACAGACCACCCAGCACCAGACTCACCTCACCATCGGATAAAGAGCTTCTCAGCGTGACCTCAGCAGAAGTCAGGAGTACTTTCAGGAGGATTAACCTTCACAAGACAACCGGCCCAAACAACATCCCCGGGAATAGGGCTGTATACCGAACCGAGGTTGTTTATGGTACCGACCGAACTGCGTATACAATCCAACAAGTTTCAGTCAAGTCATCTGGACAGTTTCTTTTTTTTTTTTTTTTTTTCTGAAACATTTCACCTTCCATCCAAAAGGCTTCATCAGTGAAGGAAACACAAAACTGATTCTTCCCCCAACCGCTTATTCCACAGTTTAACAAACCAGTTATGTTGGTGCTAAGATGGTCTCTTTAGCACACCCCCTCCTACGGTGCCGGCCCTCTTCCTCGTTGACAGTCATGTCAAACTGGTTCAAAACCAACAAAGTCCATGCTCAATAATCCAGGTATACAATCCAACAATTTTCAGTCAGGTCATTTGGATAGTTTCTTTTTTTTTTTGTGCTGTTGTCTCCGCTCCGTTCATTGTTCGGATGTGATCTTAAATTCCGGTAGATTTCTGTATTTAAACACACATGTAACGTACACAGAAATATATCACACAAAGAATTTTAAAACATTTATTAAAATATGCACAGACTTGGCTGCTTAGAGCACTTCTGCTCAGCTGAGCTCACATCTTGAACAACTGGAGGAGGGAGACAGCTTTTTTATATTTTTATTACTATTTTACTTTTGGGGGGGGGGGGGGGGGGGGGGGTGCGTTTGTTCATCAGAAGTCCACGACAATCTCCTTTGTCTTCTTCACATTGATGTGAAGGTTGTTCTTCTTGCACCAGCTCTCCATATGTTCCACCTCCTGCCTGTAACTGGACTCATCGTTGTTTGTGATGTATCCAACCACCATTGTATCCTCTGCAAATATGACAGCCTGGATGGGTAGGTGCACAATCATACGTGAGCAGAGTGAACAGGAGAGGGCTTAGCACACAGCCATGAGGGGAGCCAGTGCTGAGGGTTATGGTGGAGGAGGAGAAATTGTGGATCTTCACTGACTGTGCTCTGTTTGATAAGAAGTCTAGGACCCAGTTGCAAATGGAAGGGCTTAGTTCTAGTGTGAGTATTTTGTCCATCAGGATTTGAGGGATCATGGTGTTGAAGGCAGACGTGAAGTCCACAAAGAGCATACGGACGTAGGAGTCCTTCTGCTCCAGGTGAGTAAGAGCAGTGTGGACCACAGAGGAGATGGCGTCTTCTGTTGATGGATTCTCGTGGTATGCATACTAGTGAATGTCCTCGTTGATGATGATGGTTGTTTTGATGTGGGTCATGACCAGTCTTTCCAAGCATTTCAAAGTGCTACTAACACTGATACATTTTACCTCTAGGTTAGATTTATTGTTCTGGATGAAGTTTTACAAGACAGTAGCCTATGCTAGTTTATCTAAATGTTAGCTTGCTAACTTGAGAGGCATGTAGCTAATGACAAGCAGGTTGGAGAATTTATTATTGCCGTTTTATTTTACAGATCAGTTAAAATAAACTTACCATGCTCTGCTCAGCAAACTGTGCTACACAGTATTTAGCTGCTCCCTGCTTCGACTGTGCTAAAAGTGAAAGTTACAATGAACAGCCATGACTTGAAAGTAGTCCACATGCGCCCTCTCCCAGATACATTGTACAATTACACCTTTTGCAAGCAAGGACCCAGCTTGTTCCCAGCATTTTAGGGGTGAAAATTTGAAGTGTTTATTGGTGCACAATGGGACAATTATCACCAATACATGTCCCCAAACGCTTATATCGGCCAAAAATTTTGGCTCTGCTGACATATCAGTCGGGCTCTACTAAAAGTTTGGGAACCACTGTTCTGAAACAAAACTGCAAGTATATCTCACAAAAAATGATCCAACTCTGTTTGTCTGTTTTATAATAATAAATGTTTCTGAAACAAAAATGCACCATAGATGATAAAATTCAATAATGTTCAGTATATGACAGCCTGTCTCACCTGGACTGTTGTCTGCGGTGAAGTTGCTGCTGTTGCTGGGGGAGTTGGAGAGGTCAGACACCACCACGCTGATCCCAGCTGTGGGGCTGAGGCTTCCACCTCGTGATGATGACTCACTGCTCTCCGAGCCCAGAGACGTACTTGAGCGAGTGTCTGAAGATTTCCGCAACTTTCCCCTAAGAAAGAAGGTCCTCATCTTACTCCGCCGAACTTCACCCCCCTCGTCATCCTCGTAATCTTCCTCTCCTCCTCCATCACTTGGCAGTCTTTGGCGCATGCGGTATAGAGAGCCATGTCCAGTTTGGAGGACAGATGAAGAGGAGTCATCTTCACTGGATCTCCTCTTCCCCCTCATGCGCTCTTTCAACTTGCTGAAGGTAGAGGCTCCCTTGTCCTTCATGATGAGGTCATACATGCTGGCAGTCAGGTTGTTTTGGGTGAACTGGATGGTGACTTGGATGTCTCCTCTCTCTTTCTCCTTTTTTCCAGTCTTGGAGTTAAGCCTGTACCACCTGCAAAAACCATGGATCCATTAGAGATAAACAGACACACTGATACTTTGTCAAACAAAAATCACAGATTAATCGCCCTGGTTCAAATCCCGGCCGGGGGCCTTTCTGGATGGCGTTTGCATGTTCTCTCTGTGCATGCATTGGTTTTCTCTAGTTTCCTCCCACAGACCAAAAACATGCATGTTAGGCTGAATGGTAACTAAACTGTCCCTAGGTGTGAGTGAGAATGAACGGCTGTTTGTCTCATTTGTCTCTGTGTCCCTGTGATGGACTGGAGACCTGTCCAGGGCGTCCCCCGCCTCTCACTCAGCGATAGCTGGACATGGGCACCAGTGCCCCCCGTTACCCGAAAAGGAAGAAGCAGATAAAGATGATGGATGTATGGATATTTAAATCAAGCTCAAAGGCTGTACTGGTTTGGACTCGGCTACACAATCGACAGTTGTTTTACAATGTTTGAAGTTTCATTAAAATCCATCTATCCATGCGTTCATGAGATATTTTGCTGACAGAGTTGACTCCATTTAGGGAACATGTTTTAGCAAAGATCGTGTGCAACTCAGAATGTGTTGGAGATCATTCTCAGCTACTAAACCACCAAATTATAGGTCAATATCTGTAAAACTGACTGAGCTTGGCTAGTTTTTGAATTTTTTAAAGTTAGATGTTGAAGCCATCTTGAATTGGGTTGACTTCAAAAGCTAATCTGTTGTAGAGGTACATCCAGTGATGATTTTCTGCAAGTTTCATTAAAATATGCAAAGTACTTCTTGAGATATTTTTGTAACAGACAGACACAAGAAGTGCCTTCGCCTTTCAGAGTTTGGGAATAAATAACATTTCACAGCATATCATATTCTAAGAAAAGTCCAACTGTATTTAATTTAAAACTGTGTGGCTATAAGACTAATGCCACTCGGGGTCACAGTGGGAGTGTCGCCTGACCATGAAGCTCTAAACGGCTGCATGCAGCCTGACATCCAGCAACACCTCAGTGAAGCTCTATTGTTTAATGTTCCAGTCTGCACGAACAATGAAGACTTAATAAGCAAATGTTCTACATTAGTACAGAAAACAAGTCTAACTGTAAATGTGCTCGCACCGGGGAGGTGCGGTTCTTAGAAATGCTGCACACCCGTGGGTGGAGCAGTGCCAAGAAGCTCACTGCACTGTGAGTCCCAGGAAATACTCATCTGTTCTTAAAAGCTATTTAAAGATAATAAAAATTAGAATAAATGAGATGATTGAGGAAAAACTTCTGTAGAGAAAGTGCATTTCTGCAGTCAACAGGAAATTACCAACGCTGGAAGGAAAACAGAAAAATAGACTTGAAACCAAATTCTTGTTTTAGACTTTTGATTTCCTGTGCTGCTGAGTATTGTTCTCGCTACACCTCAACCACATTGCTTCTTTTGTGATGTGCCATGTGAGACACACATATGGCACACTTTTTTCAATAATACTTCAGTCAGTTTTCAAGTACAAGCACATTAAACAAGAGGTTTAAAAAGTACCCTTTCCTTGGCTTAGTTTGAACTAATAAATCATAGATGGAGTAGAATTTTTCTGCTAAACTTGAATCATTATATGCAACAAAACTGTGCCTTTCCTGATGAATGTGGCTGCATTCTACTGTGGTGAAACTGTGCATTATTGACCAAACAACAAAAAAAGATAAACTAAAAAGTTTGAAAAGCAGCCATGCTGCAGCTGAAACAACAGTCCCGTTCTGCTGAGTCAGCAAGTCAATTTAAACGTTACAAGCAACAGAAACAAAGACGTCTGAAGGTCGGAGATGGAACATAAAACTTCTACATGAAATAAAACTAACTACAGCAAACCCACTGATGTACAGACTGTTCAGACAGTTTCTTATTTCCAAAATCCCCTTTTTTACCACTGCAGCACACTGACAGGCAGAAAATGAAGAGTTGTGACACATTTTACATATAAGAACATTAACTTTTGGCTGTGTGGATTATCAGTGTTTTAAGGCATATTGCTTACTGCCTTTATTACCAGAGATTTTAAACTTAGACCTTCTTATCTTCAGAAATAATGGAGGTAGAATTGTTTGTCAGCTCTTAAAAATGACGTTCTAGGCAAACAAGCAATATTGTGAAATCTTGAATGATCTGTTAGAGCTCAAAGTATGACTCGCAGCTACTTACCGTATTTTCCGCACTATACGTCGCTCCGAAGTATAGGTTGCATCAGTCAAAAAAAGCATCATGAAGAGGAAAAAGACATATTTGTTGCTTCCAAGTATAAGTAGCATTTACTCTGAAATAGAGCTGTCATTTCTAACCCGGGTCCGAGGCCCGGCCGGGCTGGGCCAAGCCAAAATAATATGCTGGATGGGCAGGCCGGATTAGTGTCAGGTTTTTGATTGCATCATCAGACGCATGCAGCTGACGATCCAATGTGCTCAGATACACCTGGACTTATACCTGGACCTACCATTCTGTGTTCGTCTGTCTCTCCTTCCTGTCCTCTCAACCAGCCGGTCAAAGCAGATGGCCGCTTGTCCTGAGCCTAGTTCTGCTGGAGGTTTCTTCCTTTTAAAAGGGAGTTTTTCCTTTCCACTGTTGCCACTGTGCTTGCTCAGGATGGGAGACTGCATCCAAGCCAAGATTCATCTTGTCTGCTGGATTCCTTAGATAGAGAACTTTACTAATTGGCTTTTATGTATGTGAATGTTTCTGTAAAGTGCCCTGACATAACTTTGTTGTGATTTGGTGCTATATAAAAAAACTGAATAGAATTGAATTGAATCACGAGCCACGTGCAGTCGGTTGACCACACGCTGACCGAATGGTTGAAAGAGATTTTAAAAAGTTCAGTTAAGCATCAGCTGGATCACTGCCATTGATCCATCCAAGCCCAACTGGACTCAGCCGCTGCGTCAGTGGACATGCGCGGCCGAGCCCAGCCAGCTGAAAGAGGTAAAAAGAAAAGTCCAGCTGGATGGCTGCCAGCAACCCACCTGAAGCTTAACAGGACTCAGCTGCTGAATCAGCAGACGTGTGCGCCCGAGCCCGGCCAGTTGAAAGAGGTAAAAAAAAGTCCAGACTGCCAGCAATCTATCCAAGCCCAACTGGACTCATCTGCTGCATCAGCGGACGTGCACGGCCGACGACCCAATAGCCTAGAGGTTCCTCTCATGTCTCTAGTGGCTGCAATTGGTAATGTTTACTCTGGTTCATGTTGGTATGAATGAACATTTAAGGTGTCAGTCAAAATTGTGTCATGAATATGGAAAAAAAAAACATATAAGTCGCAGGAGCAGCAAAACTGTGAAAAAAACAGCGACTTTTAGTATGAAAAACACATCTAATTTCCGCTCAGCATGAATAAAGCAGTTTAAGGAAGAAATCTGATCTGTTCAGATTATTTGTCTATATCATGTTCAGTGCACGCAGCACGGTGGCGCAACTGGTAGAGCTGCTGCCTCTCAGCGAACAGGTCCCTGGTTCAAACCCCGGTCCAGGGGCCTTCTGGGTGGAGTTTGCATGTTCTCTCCGTGCATGCGTGGGTTTTCTCCGGGTACTCCGGTTTCCTCCCACAGACCAAAAACATGCATGTTAGGCTGATTGGTAACTCTGAATTGTCCCTAGGTGTGAGTAAGTGAGAGAGTGAATGGTTGTTTGTCTCGTTTGTCTCTATGTGGCCCTGTGATGGACCTAAGACCTGTCCAGGGTGTCCCCCGCCCCTCGCACAGTGATTGCTGGACATGGGCACCAGCGACCCCTGTGACCCAAAATGGAATAAACGGGTAAAGATAATGGATGGATGGATGTTCAGTGCACGAATAGAAAACATTAGAGCCAATAATCAAGAGGCTGAGTGCAACAGCTAGGTCTTAAAAGGATTAAATGTGTTGATGAAAGATTGAGTTTCAACAAAATGAAGATAACTAAAATGGACAAATTTAAGAATAATGCAGCCACCTTTCAATTTAAAAAATAACTCCTAGTAGAGACATGACAACTTGTTGAGACAACACCTACGGCCTAGGGGAAAAACAAACAAACAAAAAAAACAACTCTGTCCTAATGTACATTTCTGCCATCACAGTTTATTTTGAAAGGATTATAAAGTGGAAACTAGGTGAGCTCAGCTCTACTCCTTGATCCGTTGAATCAGAAAATGAAAGAATAAAAAGATTTCCAGCTAGACGAATTAGCAGCAGCCCACATCTCTTGTTACTAGTTTAATTTAGTTTAGTTTATTGTTTATTGTGATATGCAGGTCAACACAAAGTCAGCAATGCAATGAAATGGGGAGAGCGCAAGATGGCAGTGGATCGTTGAGATGTGTTTTGCTAAGCTCCGGTCAGCCCCACCTGAAAAACTGCCTTTTATATTTATATTCTCACCGCCTCTGCATTTGATTCTTCCTCTGAGAATGGTGTCGTCGCAGGATTGATTCGACGGAGCTGTTATATGGCCTCTAAATTAAAATAATCTAAGACAGCAGTTCTCCTGCCTGCGCAGTCTGGAGCTAATACTTCAGCCTCGGTCGGCGGTGAAGCTGCAGCTGTAGTTGGAACAAATACAGTAGGAGCGTCAGCCCCACCCTTGCCGGGCTCTGGAGTGATTGATGGTCAAGTCAGCTCTGAAGTCAGATATTCTGGCTTTAATTAAATCTGGTCACAACAATAATTACGATGGCAATGAAGGCGGCCCTTACAGACTATTTTAATTTTATTAGGAGCGAATTACAAGCAGTGAGAGTGGAGCTTGCTGTAAACACAGCAGCCCTCAGAGCAGAGTTTGACCAAGTCAAACTAAGTGTTACAGAAGCTGAAGACGGACTGTCTTTATGCTCATATGAGGTGGGGGCTCTGTGTGGGACTGTGGTGGAATTGAAGGATGAGGTGGATGGGCTGAGAAGAAGGCTTGAATCTGTGTAGGGGAGTATAAAATGGAACAATATTAGAATTATTGGAGTTCATGAGTTGCTGGGCTTGTGCACCCCTACAATGATTGCCAAAATGCTAATGAGGTGCTGAAACTGGACAAGTTGCAGCTGTTTGAGCACGTACATTGGACGCTGGGCAGGAGAGTCTTGTATGATAGATTGAAAGTTTGCATGGCCAAACTGCATTCGTATCATGATTGTGTGGAAATATTACAATGAGCACACAGTGGCCCGGTCCACTTAAAAGAAGCATTCATATTCATCACAGCTGATTACACCACAGGCGTGGCAAAGGCATGAGCGGCATTCACGAAGGTGACTTCTGCGGAAACGACCCAGTGTCTAGTATGGACTTCTTTTTCCTACACGGCTACGCATGGATGGTCAGACAAGGAGTTTGTCGACTCCATTAAAGCGATGGAAAATTTCAAGAGGAATGTCATTCTAGTAACAGCCAGCGAGAAACAAAAGAAACCATAGGATCGGCCTCCCTCAACCAGCATTTATCTTAAGCTTGTGTTTGATCTTATCCACAAAGTCCACGGTGTTCTGTATGGGGTGTTAAGATGAGGGATGTCATCATGGAGACTGATGAAACAATGGTTTCTTTTCATGTCACATCACTCTTTACATACATTTCTGTTGATAAGGCAGTAGAGGTGGTCAGTTTAAGGTTAAAACCAGACACCACTCTGAGCAGCAAGACCATGCTTTCCACAGAACAACTGTGTCAACTCTTGAAACTGTGCCTGCAGTCAACCTACTACACATATGGGGAGCAATATTATAGGCAGAAACATGGGTGTGTTATGGGGTCTCCAGTTTCTCCTATTGTGGCCAATCTACATGGTGGAGGTAGAAAAGAGAGCCATGACATCCTTTTCAGGGACACCACCAAGTCATTGGTTCAGGTATGTTGATGACACCTGGGTTAAAATTAAATCTCAGGAAGTCCAACATTTTACTGATCACATCAACTTTGTGGATAAATATATAAAGTATACGAGAAGATGTAAAAAATGGCAGGCTGGATTTCTTGGACGGTGAGGTCTCAGTTTCTGATAGAGGACATTTGCAAACTGAGGTGTACTGCAAACCCACCCACACAGACCAGTATTTGCAGTTTGACTCCCATCACCCTTTGGAGCACAAGGTAGGAGTCATCAGGACTCTGTACCACAGAGCAGACAGCGTCCACACTAACTCAGGAGCCAGGCAGAAGGAGAAATCTTACACAAGACAGGCTCTAGAGCTATGTGGATATACCAACTGGGCCTTCCTGAAAGCAGAGAAGAAACCCAAACAGGACTCCAGCCAACCATAAGGTGAAAAGGAGGAACCCAGACCAGTGGTCATTCTGTATGTTGAGAGAGTATCATAGAAACTGAGACGTTTATTTCCTAAACATAACGTCCCAGTGGCTTTTAAACCCCAAAATGCATTACAGCAAAGACTGGTTCATCCCAAAGATCCAGTCCCCTGGCACAAACAGAGTAATATTGTGTATGCTCTTCAGTGTCAGGAGGGCTATAATCAGTCTTACATCGGGGAAACTAAACAGCCACTGGCCAAAAGGATGGCCCAGCACAGAAGATCAACATCATCAGGCCAGGATTCTGCGGTCTACACTCATCTCCAGGCCAGCGGTCACTCTTTCAGGGAAGAAGATGTTCACATCTTGGACAGAGAAGAACAATGGTTTGAGAGAGAAGTAAAGGAGGCCATCTTTGTGAAAAGAAACCGTCCATCGTTAAACAGGGGTGGAGGCCTACGTGTCAATTGTCCCCCTCTTAAAATGCTGTGATTGCTAGTATCACTCAGCCCTCTGTGAATAGTAAACAGCCATCAGTGTGCTAATGATCCATTGTTAGGCTGGTGGTCCTTCTTGATCATGTGATCAGCTGGTTTTGGTTGTCAGCAGCAAAACTGGTTGATCCACTCTGAGAAGGTGCTATTTAAGAGACTGAGCTGAATACAGCACCTCAGACTGAGGAAGTCTCTCGGATGAGAGACGAAACGTTTCTACATTTTTTTGTTGTTTTGCTTTGTTTTGTTTTTTTGAATGTCCAGAGGACCAGATTTAACTTTTTTAGACTACAGTCATCCTGTTGTTTGGATCCAGTCCTGCTTCGCTTTTGGTCCTGTGTCTCATTCCCTGCGCTTTGTCCTCCAGCCACTTGCCTGCCTTGAACTGCCTGTTGAAATTGGACCTCTCTGGAAACCTTGGACTCAACACAGAGTTTCTCTGCAAATCCACCTGTAAGGAGGAAACAAGACAGCACAATCAATTTCCTGTACTGACCTCTTTGCCTGGCCATCCTGACCGTGTCTTTCCTCTTCCAGGGGTTTCAGTCAACCAACATGTATATATGTATATAAGAACAACTGTAAATAAATAACACTGTTCACTTTCCAACTTGAGTCTTGTGTCGTTTGGGTCTCGTTACAAACTGGGTACCTTGAGTCACAACAGAAATGCTCCAGGCAAACAAGACCCAGAACGAGACCATGAACGAACAAGTTTCATCCTCTTGTCAAGCTGAGCGAATTTACCAACTTGAAGAAATGTTAAAACAAGTCTTAATTCAACAAAAAAAGACAGTATTACTTACAGGAGCTTGGAGAGATGTTTTTTTCTATTAATCAGAGACTTGCACCCTCTCCACCTACAGCTCCAGCTGCTCCACCAGCAACGAGTCCCACCGACAACAGCCCCGTAAGTACATCAACTAATGAACTGCTTGTCAAACCTTCAGAGCTTTTTTCTGGGGACCCTGATCAATGTGAAGGCTTCCTCCTCCAATGCAAACTCGCTTTTAAGGGGGCCCCTCAGCGCTACTCCACAGACATCGCTAAGATCATGTTTTTTCCAGTCAACTCAAAGTTAATGCTCCTCGGTGGGCAACTTAATTTCTACACCAACACGACATGGATACCGTTTCTTTCAACAATCTTCCCATCGAGTTCCGCAGGATTTTCAATCGGCTGCTGCAACAACCCAACGCAGAGAAGTGTTTGCTGGGATTACGTCAGGGCCGGCAACCTGTATCCAAGCATGCCCTTGAGTTCCGCATTCTCGTCGCACAGACTGGCTGGAACGAGACAGAGCGTTGCAAGGTACGTTTCTAAATTCCTTGTCGGAGTATATCAAAGACCAGATTGTGGCACGAGATTAGCCACCTAGTTTTGATGCACTAATAAATTTATCAATATCCCTGGACGAACGCTTCTAGGAACGACAAAGAGAACGGGACTACAACTCCCAGAGGGCCGCCCCTTCCAGTTTTGCCACGTCATCAAGAGGCTTTCGCAACTACAAGCCGGTGTTGGAGAACTTCAAATCCCAGGGTTACATGAATCCTGTTCCCACGACTCACCTAGCGCTGCCCGAACCAGAACATATGCAGGTGAGACATACACGTTTAACACCTGATGAAAGATAATGACGTCGGGAGTCAAAATTACGTTTTTATTGTGGAAAGGATGGACATTATGTAGCATCTTGCCCATTTCAGGGAAACGAAGATGCCTGCCGGTAAACAGGGAAATACTGGTGGGCACTTCCTCATTCACTCCCCTTCATAGACTTACACTTCCCACAGTCGTCCAAGTCAACCAAAACCATTTCCCTGTTGTGGTTTTGGTTGATTCACGTGCTGAGCAAAATTTAATCAGCCAAGATCTGGTCCAAGAGTTATCACTTCCTGTTCAAGAAATTCAACCTGTTTCCATAGCAGGAGTCACTGGAGAGACCCTGGCTCAGATCCGCTTTAAAACAGCTAATCTGCACCTAATAACTTCTGGGAACCACCACAAATACATTGATTTTTTTTTATATTCGACTCATCCAACACCCAGTGTATTTTAGGATACCCATGGTTGCAACTTCATAACCCCCATATTAATTGGGAACTCGGGAAGGTGGAGAAATGGAGCGACAGGTGTCTTAAGCACTGCCTTCATTATGGTATTTCCAACCACTCCAGACCTGACTCATACACAGAAGAGATCGACTTGTCATCCATTTCCCCCCTGAGTATCACGACCTGGCCCAAGTATTCAGTAAACAGAAAGCTTTTTCTCTACCTCCCCATCGGCCATATGATTGTTCCATTGACCCACTTCCTGGGGCCCTGCTACCGGCCAATCGCCTCTACAAACTCTCAGGTCCCGAGAGAGATTCTATGAAGACCTACATTGAAGAATCCCTCAACTCTGGAATTATTTGCCTGTCCACCTCTCCTATGGGGGTGGGGTTTTTCTTCATAACCAAGAAAGACAAGACCCTTCGCCCATGTATCGACTACCGAGGACTTAACAACATTACCATAAAAAATAAATACCCCCTTCCGTTAATTGACTCTATTCACGAACAAATGCAATCTGCCACTATCTTCACTAACTAGCTAACTCACTAGCTTACCACTTGGTCCGTATAAAACATGGCGATGAATGGAAAATGGCTTTTTGAACCCCCTTGGACATTTCGAGTACCTTGCCATACCCTTCGGCCTGACCAACGCACCTGCAGTCTTCAGGCATTAGTTAACAACGTCTTAAGAGATTTTATCAGCAACGTTGTATTCGTATATCTGGACGACATCCTCATCTACTCTAAAGATAAGACCAAACACACTACACAAGTTAGGACTGTGCATCAGAGACTGTACGAGAATCAATTATTAGTAAAAAGTGAAAAATGCGAATTTCATGTGTTGTCTGTCTCCTTTTTGGGGTTTATCTTTGGGGAAGGACATTACAGAACGGACCCTGAGAAGACCAAGGCAGTGGTGGAGTGGCCGGTTCCTGAGACCAGAAAACAATTACAGCGCTTCCTGGGATTTGCAAACAGACGCTTTATAAAGGACTACAGCCGCATCGCCGTACCATTGTCACATCTTACCTCCATCAATAGGACATTCAGATGGAACCCTGAAGCAGATGCAGCCTTTGGTAAGCTCAAACAACTTTTTTCCTCCACACCCATCCTCTGTCATCCAGATCCCAAACATCAGTTCATTTTGGAAGTAGACGCATCCGATACTGGGGTAGGAGCGGTGCTGTCCCAAAGGTCTCCCAGCGATAATAAAGTGCACCCATGTGCCTTGTTCTCTAGGCGCTTGTCCCAAGCGGAACGGAATTATGACGTGGGCAACCGGGAACTTCTGGCTGTAAAATTAGCCTTAGAAGAATGGTGCCACTGGCTAGAGGGCACTGAACTTCCTTTTTTAATATGGACAGACCATAAGAATCTGACTTACTTGAGGGACGCCAAACGACTGACCCCCAGACAGGCACGTTGGTCGCTGTTTTTCAACTGTTTTAATGATACCTTGACATTCAGACCCGGTTCTAAAAATACCAAGCCTGACTCTCTCTCTCACCAGTTTTCTTCTCCAAATGTACCTGACTGAAGAGAACATCATCCCTCCCATCTGCATTGTTGGGCCCTCACCTGGTCTATTGAGAGAGAGGTTCGCGAGGCTCATAAGGATGAACCTGATCACGGTACAGGACCCCCTGGGACATTGTTCGTTCCCTCCACCATGAGGTCTAAGGTACTCGAGTGGGTACACACTAATAAACTTTCCTGTCACTCTGGAACCTCACGCATGTTGTCGCTTACGAAGACTCATTTCTGGTGGCCTACACTCTCCCAAGATGTTAAAGAATTTGTTGCAGTATGCGCTACCTGTGCCAGAAATAAAATGGGAAACCAACCCCCTGCTGGTCTGTTGCAACCACTACCCACGCCCAGCCATCCGTGGTCACACATATCGGTGTACTTTGTCACAGGCCTACCACCATCAGAAGGTAACAAAACCATTCTAACTGTCATTGATAGATTTTCAAAAGCAGCCCACTTCATTCCACTACCCAAACTTCCTTCTGCTCTGGAGACGGCTCATCTCCTTGTTCAGCATGTTTCTAGGATCCATGGCATCCCATCTGATGTGGTGTCAGACCGGGGCCCACAATTCATTTCTCAGGTTTGGCGCTGTTTTTGCAATACTTTGGGGGCATCTGTCAGTCTCACCTTCGGTTACCACCCCCAGTCAAATGGTCAGGCAGAAAGGTGTAACCAAGAGTTGGAGACCACCCTACGGTGCATTGTGGAACGCAACCCCTCGGCTTGGAGTAAACACTTGGTTTGGGTGGAATATGCCCACAACTCGCACAAATCTTCAGCTACAGGTATGTCTCCCTTTGAAGCCTCCCTTGGCTACATGCCTCCGTTGTTCCCCAGTCAGGAGACAGACATCACCGTACCCTCCGTTCAACACCACTTCCGCCGATGTCGACGTGTCTGGTGCCAAGCCAAGGCAGCTCTCTTACGCACGGCTGCCCAAAACAAGAAGTTTGCTGACCGCCACCATTCTGCTGCACCATCTTACCAGGTGGGTCAAAAAGTATGGCTCTCCACCAGAGACATACATCTAAAAGACACCCCCAGGAAGATGGCCCCCAGGATCATCGGTCCCTTCCCCATCATCAAAATCATCAACCCCTCTGCAGTTCGATTACAACACCTGAGTTCTATGAAGATTCATCCCACTTTCCATGTTTCCCAAGTCAAGCCTTTTTCAGAGAGCCCATTATGCCCACCTGCCAACCTCCCTCCACCCGCCCGGTTGATCGTCAATCATCCAGCCTTCACCGTACGGACCATCCTGGATGTGCGATGCCGAGGAAGGGGATTCCAGTACCTCGTCGACTGGGAGGGATACAGTCCGGAGGAGCGTTCATGGATTACCCGCTCATTCATCTTGGATCCCAGCCTCATCACTGCCTTCTTCAAGGCCCACCCCGAGAAGTGCCTCAGGTCGCCTGGGGGCGATTCTTGGGGGGGGGGGGGGGGGTACTGTAAGAGTAGCACTTGCTACAGCCTCAAGATGGCCGCTGATTACCCACAGCTGACGGTCATCTACCTGATGAGCTCCCACTCTACATAAGGCTGCAGTCAAGCTCTACTCTTCGCTGGAACATTGTTTCCTCTTTTGGTATTTATGCTTCTAGCCAGTATTACTAGAGTTGATGAAAGAAAACTTACCTTCTTTTTGTGTGCCTACAGTCATCCTGTTGTTTGGATTCAGTCCTGCTTCACTTTTGGTCCTGTGTCTCGTTCCCTGCGCTATGCCCTCCAGCCACTTGCCTGCCTTGAACTGCCTGTTGAAATTGGACCTCTCTGGAAACCTTGGACTCAACACAGAGTTTCTCTGCAAATCCACCTGTAAGGAGGAAACAAGACAACACAATCAATTTCCTTTACTGACCTCTTTTCCTGGCCATCCTGACCATGTATTTCCTCTTCCAGGGGTTCCAGTCAACCAACATGTATATAAGAACCACTGTAAATAAATAACACTGTTCACTTTCCAACTTGTCTTGTCGTTTGTGTCTCCTTACAAACTGGGTACCTTGAGTCACAACACCCAGCACACACACTTTTTGCCCCGCTTCCCTCAAGTAAGATGTTGAGGAGCATTAAGTGTAGAACCACTAAACTAAGGAACAACTTCTACCCTGAAGCTGTTAGACTCATGAATAGGCTGTATACTGAACCGAGGTTCCTTTATGATACCGACCGAACTGCGTCGGTCGGTGTATGGACTGAAACATGACTCTTCTTTCGGTGTCAAGTTTCGATGATTGGCTGTAATGTGACATGTGGTTTCAGCACACAGGCAGGTAAAACACAGACATATGGCAAACAGACATATGTGTTTACACCCAGAGCTGTATAGAGCTGCCGTATAGCCATATGTCTATAGCGCTGGTTAAGCCCACAGACGGGGTTCACATGTACAGCGTGTGTGTAGTAGATTGGCTTCAATTTATGAGCAGAAAGTTGCTCCATGTTTGTCTGCAAGGAGAGGACCGCCATCCTCTCAGCATTAAAGTGGGTGTTAGAGCCTGAACGGCCTGATTCAACATCTCCACGACCGGACTCTGCTTTGCACCGAGGACAGAGCTGTGTCTGGGATTTCAGCTGGTAATTCTACGTTTGTTAACATTACTACAGCTTAATACATGGATCATGGTGCGTTAAACTAGGATCCATGTAATGTTAACTTTAAGATATTATTGTGTAGCTTTATTTTATGGCTCTCTATGTAGCTAGCTAAAATCAAAAGCTAACTAAAGATTGAGAATAACAGATCAAGCTTATCTTGTAAAAATGTGCTAATCCATCCAGTCAGCTGCTTAAACAGTTCACTAATGTTCACTGTTTATGTTAATGTTCTCCTCACAGGAGGTTCTGACCCTGTTGTGAGGAGGACAGACTAAAGAAAAGTGAGATGGGGGCACAGGACAGTCACAAACTTTGTTGTTAAAAGTTTGCTGCTTTTAACTACAGTGGAGGCTGCATGTTGGAGGTAAGTAAGCTGTAAAGGATATTGTTGACCAGTTAAGCTTTTATCTCTCAGTCTATATAATGGTTTGTGACCAACACAACCATGTTATTGTTGATGTTTTGTGTTCTAATGCCAATTAGGGAGATGATAAGAGCCCTAAACCCCACAGACCCATAGAGAAGATTCAGGAAGGGACACAGAGGTACAGAAGTCTGCATCAGCCCTAAACTCAGTGAATCCAGTGACCTGATGGTGAAATGTGAGGGACAATATGCCAATGTTATCAGACTTGGCAACCAGGTATCTCTTTGTGTGTAAGCATCATCCTCACCCTCAGAACAAACATTTCTTACTGGTGTAGACACCATCAGCCAGGAGTGGGCTTGTTTGTGTCCAGAGAAAGTAGACATGTTGATTTTTCTGAAGAAAAACTATTCAGTTAAAAGGTCCTCAGTGTGTAGCAGTGAGCATTAGACACTGACGTGTCACTGGTTTGAAACTGGTCTTTTGACCTGAAAATTATTTGTTTATTTTTATGTAAGAAAACTGCTTGGAACAGAAAAATACCAAGGTTAAAAAATAAAACTCAAGATTTGTACTGTAATGTGTAACGTAATTTTATTCTTGTTAGAATTGATGTTAATCATAAAATTGGCACTGAAAAAAGGACAATCCAGGAACCGACACCAAAGTGAAGGTACCGACACCGATACCGATTTTTTAGAAAGGTACCTAGCCGTACTCACTAATGTATAAAAATCATATCATGGTGCTGTTGATTTGTTTCATTGTCAGGCAGGAATCCCCGTGGACTATGATGTTTGCAGATTACATTGTGATCTGTGGAGAGAACAAGAAACGGGTGGAATAGAACTTGGAGAAGTGGAGGTATGCACTAGAAAGAAGAGGAATTAAAAATCCGAAATAAGACAGAATACATGTGTGTGAATGAGAGGGAGGCCGGTCTAACAGTAAGGCTACAAGGAGCAGAGGTGCAGGATTTCAAGTACTTGGGGTCCACTGTCCAGGAAAATGGGGAGAGTGGTAAAGAGGTGAAAAAGAGAATCTAGGCAGGATGGAGTGGATGGAGAAAAGTTTCAAGATTGAATTGTGATAAAAGAGTGTCAGCAAAGGCCAAAGGAAACATTTACAAGACATTGTGAGACCAGCTATGTTGTATGGTCTGGAGACAGTGGCATTGACAAAAAGACAGGAGACAGAACTGGAAGTGGTGGAAATGAAGATGTTGAAGTTCTCTTTAGGAGTGACAAGGATGGATAAGATTAGGAATGAGATCATCAGAGGTGCAATACAGGTTGAACAACTGGAAGATGACAGAGTGAGATTGAGGAGGATGATTCACTGTGGTGACCCCTGAAAAGGGAAAAGCTGAAAGAAGAAGATGGCTAATCAAACACATACACCAACAAAGTCTATGAACAAGAAGAATTCTGGCCCCAAGCTGTGTTAATGGCCACCTCTGGTCTAGGTGTGCAAAGGACTGGACCATTTCTACTAAATTTTCTGAACCTTTTTATGGAAAGTTATGGTGGGGAATTTGCATTGCGTGTTTGTTACTGTTTACACTCACAAATTACTATCAATTCCCAAAAGCCAATTATTCTCATGAAAAGTTGTCTATTTTTAAAATTCCATGGATTCTGCTACCCTAATCTTGAACCACTTATTTGCCAGCCATGTTCTTTTCTGACCTGAATATATTTTCATTCAACCTTTATTTAAACAGGTTAGTCACATTGAACCTTGAAGACTCATTTACAAGAGAGACCTGTAAAGGAAGAGAAACCTATGAAGAACCTATGAAGGAAGAGAAATTGGAGAGCTCACTGCAATAGCAAAAACAACATGGGTAATTATAGGCTGTGGAGAAGAAGGTCACATAATTCACTTTTATGTGATTATTATCATCCTACAGCTGCCCTCAGTTCAGCACAGAAAAGCATGGCAACACCCATGAAGACTGCCACTGAACGCAAGTAGCAAACAATCTCTCTGCAATTCAGCTCTGAGAATTACAATGTGTCAAGAACGAGGAGCCGAGCACAAAGACAGAAGAATGACCCTTATTTTTAAGCAGCACATAAGACTAAAATGAGAACAAATTAACTTGACATGTTTCTCTAGTCCAGATAAAATGATTTTAGCCTTTTACTCAATCACGTCCTGTCTGTAGGTTTTAAGGCTACACTTTGCAAGCTCTGAGCCCATCTTTGTTTGACATTAGTGACTATCCGAGACAGATTTTTGTGCAGGCTCTCATGCTCCAACATTTGCCTCCAAGTGCTGCACGAGGACTCAAGTTTCACATCAATGATCCAACAATAGTTTCAGTTCCTCTCCTGACACATCAGCCTGCAGCTAAGGTGGGGTTCACATTCCTCATGTAGGATCAGGGAGCTCTGTGGGATTTCCCTTGCATCAAATCCTTCAGCACTGCTAGAACCACACCACTGGCCAAGCAGGGATTGTGTCTAGGAAACAATTTATTATTATGATCTTAAGACTTTTGCTTTACAGAGACATGCACCAAGTTGTACATTTTTAGCATTTATGATAGATTGTGGTATTTATTTCACTTGGTCAAAATGACTTCATAATACAACTGTTTGTTATTTAAAAAGAAAGAAAGAAAGATAGAAAGAAGTTAAACCACATTTGCCAACTTAAAATAGCTATTAAAAACATTTTTAAGGTTCAAATCATTTTCTGCTTGTAAACACAACACAAAGTTAAAGGTCTGATTAAATCGATGCACTTGTGGGTCATGTGATGATGGCTAAGAGATGCACTGCAACTGCTGTGGCTGAGTGGTTAGAGCAGGCGTCCTCCAATGCAAAAGTTGGGGGTTCGAATCCACCAGCAGTCACATGCCA
Source organism: Nematolebias whitei (assembly GCF_014905685.2). Classification (NCBI taxonomy): domain Eukaryota; kingdom Metazoa; phylum Chordata; class Actinopteri; order Cyprinodontiformes; family Rivulidae; genus Nematolebias; species Nematolebias whitei. The sequence continues at coordinate 3,815,636 of NC_056518.1, forward strand.
AAGTGTCCCTGGGCAAGATAATGAACACCTCGTTGCCTCCAATGTGTGTCCGATCAGTGTATGAATGTGATCTAAAGCTCTGCTTAGTCTCTTTAGAATGATTTGTTCAATTAGCTTTGTAGATATCTAGGAGAGTGCTGTATGAATGGGTAAATGAGGCACAAATTGTTGTAAAGTGCTTTGAGTATCTTGAAATAAGATAGAAAGGCGCTGTATAAGTACAGTCCTTTTTTTTTCTTTTTACCGCGGTATCAGCTTTAGGCGATCGAACTCTCAAAAATCTTTTTTTTCCCTGTCAGTGGTAATGTAACATTATGTAATGTAAGGTAATGTAGTGGTAATGTAATCTCTGTTACAATAACACCACAGTTAAGCTTCTGGATTAGAGACTGTGTACTGTATTTAGATCTCAGACCAAAACCTGAAAGTTGAAGTCAGAATGAGACCAACATTCCCTGCAGGTTGGCAGTAAGAATTTAAAGACCCACCCCTCCCACCTAAAGGAAAGGGTCATTCCGCTTCGTGAAAAAAATAAATAATAATAATAATATATATATATATATATATATATATATATGTATACACACACACAAATCAGTTCATGTCTTTCAGATGTTGAATCAATTCATGTAGTTCTTATAATGCTGCTCTGTTTGAATAATCCTTTACTAACATGTTTAGCTTTAGTCAGTTATTTCATGCTTAAAATAAGTCACGTGACATCATGATTTTGAGCTGGGGAGTTGGCAGTATTCATGCCACACAATGCGCAGACTCTGGTTCCAAAAACACAACTCAGCAACTCCAACAAACCTAGTCCTGCTAACTTCAATTTCCTACAAGAGAAGCAAAACATTTGGTCTAAAACAAAAATAGCCTGTTCCGAACAATGAGCAGCAGCCCGTCAGTGTGAAAGTTTTTTTTTGTTTTATTTACAGAGGAATACCTGCTACTCATACAGTTTTCATTTTTCAGATCCATACTGCTGACAGGATGAATGGATTACAGAGAAGTTGCTCTGCTATATCATTTTGAGCTTTGTGATGTTTTTGAATAAAACTTTTTTTTGCTGTTGACATCTATTTTTATTTTCATGAACAGTCAACTTTTAAATTCAACCAGAAATAATGAGAACAGCAAAGATAAATGTCTGGAGCTAAAATTACCAAATAAATTTGGAAATGTTAACAATAAACCATTTGCTATACGAGAGTTTAAACTCCAAACTATCTGTTTAAGGCCAGCAGATAAAATTTAACTGGAATTTATTTCGGAGCTACAGTATTTAGTGAAAGCTTTTGTCACTTGAGATCAAATTTAGACTATCAGTCAAAATGTAACCTATTGTTAAGAAGTGGTACACCAATGTCCCTCGTCACTGAGGGATTTGAACAAAGTTTTCAACATGAGTTTTTCTGGACTGGAATTGAACAGAGAATGCAAATAAACATTTGTTTTGCTGCAAGACTTTAAAATGAGTAGGAGTTAACTGTGAATAAGAAAAAAGGTAGTTTATTCATTTATTTATATTTTCATGTCAAAGGGAGCATAGACTTATAGATCCTGGCGAGTGTGTGTGGGAGGGGGCAATTAGCCAAGGGATGGCCAACAAGGGCCATGGCCACCATAGATTTATCATTGGTCACCCCAATCATTTGAGAAAACTATACTTTTAAGCAATGTAATAACTAGAATGCATAGTTTCCTCAAATGATAGGGGTGGTTGGTTCAATTCAATTCAATTCAGTTTATTTATACAGCGCCAATTCGCAACAAAGTTTTCTCAGGGCACTTTACAGAAACATTCACATAGAAAAGACAATTAGTAAAGTTCTTTTTTTTTTCTCTCTCTCTGTTTTCCAGTGAAGTCAGACGTGTTTCCCAGTGCTTCGTTACCCCCCCAGCTTCCCTGCTTGCACTCTTTCGTCTTGTCAACCCTTAAAGAGCCTCTTTTTTGTTCTGCATACCTCCTAATTCAAAGGATCAGCTGGTCTCTCAACAAAATTGATCAACTTCTCCCGACAGGAGTCAGAATAAGGAGGACCCTCTTACCTCGACGGAAACTAATTGGATTCATGATGACAACTGGTTTTTTGTTGTTTGGCTGGTGAATTCAGGATTGTCTACAAATTTGTGTGGATGTGTGGAAGCTTGACAGTGCTCAGACTGAATTATGTGCAGTTGCATCAGAGAGCTGGAGCAGCTGTTATTAGGACTGTAGACTATCTAGCAACACACATGAAGGTGGAAAAAATCTTGGAGAAAGCTGTGAGCTTGACTTTTGGCGTAAAGAATCAATTCGGCTGTCTGGAGTTTACATCAGAGGAATATACCAGTGAGACTTTAAAAAGCAGAAACAACAATTCACGAGTTCTGCCTGACCCAAAATTGTGGCCTTGACGGCGGACTTATCTCAACTCCTCCTGGCATGTTTTGAAAAAACAAAGATGCTTTGTCTGTCTCCTCACCCCTCCTTTCCTCAAGGCCGTGGACATATGACGTCTCAAACGAGCTGATGATGAATGTCACCTCTTATCTGGACAATAGCTGAGAGGGGGGGCTCTGGACTATGCTACAACTTTCCCTTAAAAATTCAATGGCTCCACCGGCCTATATGTACATGTATAACGTCTATTTGTCCAACATTTTTCAGTCAGGTCATCTGGACAGTTTCTTTTTTTGCTGAAACGTTTCACCTTCCATCCGGAAGGCTTCATCAGTCAAGGAAACACACAACACAAAACTGATTCTTCCCCCAAACAGCTTACTCCAAAGTGGAACAAATCAGTTATGTTGGTGCTAAGATGGTGTCTTTGGCACGCCCCCTCCTCTGGTATCGGCCCTCTTCCTCGTCAACAGTTATGTCAAACTGGTTTAAAACAACAAAGTCCATGCTCAATAATCCAGTCATACAATCTAACAATGCCAAGCCATCTTAGCACCAACATAACTGGTTTGTTCCACTTTGGAGTAAGATGTTTGGGTGAAGAATCAGTTTTGTGTTGTGTTTTTCCTTGACTGATGAAGACTTCCAGATGGAAGGTGAAACGTTTCAGCAAAAAAGTAAACTGTCCAGATGACCTGACTGAAAATTGTTGAATTGTATACCTGGATAATTGAGCATGGACTTTTTTGGTTTTGAACCAGTTTGACATGACTGTCAACGAGGAAGAGGGCCTGCACAAGAGTAGGGGGCGTGCCAAAGACACCATCTTAGCACCAACATAACTGGTTTGTTCCACTTTGGAGTAAGCTGTTTGGGGGAAGAATCAGTTTTGTGTTGTGTGTTTCCTTGACTGATGAAGCCTTCTGGATGGAAGGTGAAACGTTTTAGCAAAAAAAGAAACTGGCCAGATGACCTGACTGAAACTTGTTGGATTGTATACCTGGATTATTGAGCATGGACTTTTTTAACGGGCAGCACGGTGGCGCAACTGGTAGAGCTGCTGCCTCTCAGCGAGCTGGTCCCTGGTTCAAATCCCGGTCCGGGGGCCTTTCTGGGTGGAGTTTGCATGTTCTCTCCGTGCATGCGTGGGTTTTCTCCGGGTACTCCGGTTTCCTCCCACAGACCAAAAACATGCATGTTAGGCTGATTGGTAACTCTAAATTGTCCCTAGGTGTGAGTGAGAGAGTGAATGGTTGTTTGTCTCGTTTGTCTCTGTGTGGCCCTGTGATGGACTTGCGACCCGTCCAGGGTGTACCCTGCCCCTCGCACAGTGATTGCTGGACATGGGCACCGGCGACCCCCATGACCCAAAATGGAATAAAAGGGTAAAGAAAATGGATGGATGGATGGATGGATGGACTTTTTTAACGTCTATTTATGTTGCTTTGCTGTGGTAGGTTTTTTTTATGCCTCAAATCGTGCCCTGTCTAGGCCACGGCGTGAGAGATCTTTTTTATATTGTCTCTCCTCATGTTTCCTTCCCTTTTCTCATCTAAGCAAAATATAATTCTGAATTATGAGGGCCACGCTTTTTATAGTAGCAGCTTTGTGCACTCCGCCCATCTTTCGGACGACTGTACGTATATGTTCTCATTGTATCTCGGTGCAATGATAATAAAGTTTATTCTGATTCTCTATCTAAGGTATGTATATGTAATGTAAGGTAAGGTATATGTATAAGGAGATGGCCATCTTGTATTTTCACTTGGCAACCCAATTTTTGATACACCTAGATGCAGTCACACACCAAAATGGAAGCCAGCACATGGCATATATTTCATATTAGCTAGCTCACAAGGATATATAAATATATGGCAGCAGCAAAGTTGGATTTTGATGTGGCAACCCATCTATCCATCTGTTATCTTTACCCCCTTCTTCCTTTTGGGGTTGTGGGGGTCACTGGTGCCCATATCCAGCAGTCATTGTGTGAGAGGTGGGGGACATGTCTCCAGGCCATCACAGGGACACATAGAGACAAACGAGACAAACAGCCATTCACTCCCATCCATCCATTATCTTTACCCGCTTCTTCCATTTTGGGTCACGGGGGTCGCTGGTGCCCATGTCCAGCAATCACTGTGCGAGGGGCGGGGTACACCCTGGACGGGTCGCAAGTCCATCACAGGGCCACATAGAGACTAACGAGACAAACAACTATTCACTCCCAAATGTCTAAAAGAACCTTTCTTACGTCAAGATTTAGCCACACACCAAAACGGCAGACGATACCTATTTTACTTTTTAAGTTATGATACTCCCAATGTGTACAGATGGACAGACAGAAGGTATTTCTAATTCCCCCTCTTTGTTCAGTGATGAGGGACAATAATCAACACTTCAAAGCTCCATAAACTGAACCTCAGTCCTACTGCAGCAGGATTGCACTGACTGATGACAATTTTGAATATTTATCATATATTATGTAAAATGTAAATCAGAAATTGCAATCTGCCACAATGGGCCAGGTCTTAGTAATGATTTGATTAGATATTGGTATTGACCCAGAAAACCAAAATTGGTGCATTTCTAATGAATATTTTGAACTTAAGCTGTTTACCTAAATTGTATACTAGGCAGTAAAAATGTTCTTATTCAGATGCATGGACAAAAGGCCCAAAACTAGATGATGCAAAATGGACCAAAAAATAAATAAATAAAAAATTTTGAAGCCCACGTAAAGCAGAATCTGCAACCCAAAAGGACCCAAATTTTCAAAAGTAACATTACAAAAACTGCAGTTTAATCAGGATTAAATGGCAGAACAGTCTGAGTGAAATCCATTGAAATTAAAGCTTATGGAATCCCCTGTAAGCCAACTTTACTTTTTGGGAATTTATGGTAGTCTGTCTGCACTGGTCCCTCCCATCATAAACATTAAATTCCAAAGAGCCGCACACCATGACTGCATATCTGCTTGTCCATCTTAAAAAAACAGGAAATTACAACACTCCACCCGATTCCAGCACCACACCATCTCATCTCCACCTGTTCCTGGGTCACAGAAGAGCAGAAAGGAATTGTCTACTTAAAATTTACAAAATACCACTGACAAACTATTCCTGAGTATAACCTCAGTTAAAGTCAGACAAAACAGAAGTGGGTGTCAAACTATTTCCTGTGGTGTGTGATGGGACGATGCAAGCCTTCATTGAATATGGGCCAGAAAAACAAAGTAAACTAACTGACAAAAGGCATTTTGTTCAAATAACATATTGCTATTGCTTTATTTCATTTATAGACCGTTTCTAATCCATATAAAAATTAAGAAACAGGTGGACTACTCCCTGGACTAGTTGCAAGTCCACCACAGGGCCATATACAGGCAAACAAGACAAACAACTAATTTAGAAGCAATTTAGATGCAGCCAATTGGATGAAAATGCATGTTTTTGGTTTGTGGGAGGAAAACGGAGTACTCAGAGAAAACCCACGCATGCACGGAGAGAACATGCAAACTCCACTCAGAAAGGCCCCCGGCCAGGATTCAATTTGACAACCTTCTCACTGAGAAGTGGCAGCTCTGACAACTGAGCCACCACTCAGGTGTCTTGAGATCTTCATAAACAGCATGAAGATCACTCGAAAACTGTTTTCACTCTAAAGCTGAATTCCTGTTTCAAGGTTATATCAATTCAGAATGAAGAGATCAACAAACCAAACATCCACAATAGTCAGAATTTAGACGATTGCTTAAATGTTATATATATATAT
>NC_056518.1:3822195-3825902 GCF_014905685.2 Nematolebias whitei
TATGCATACATACAGTATATATCAACATTTTAATTCAGTTTCAATTCAGTTTATATATACAGCGCCAAGTCACAACAGAAGTCATCTCAGGGCACTGAAAAGAAACTTTCATGCATATAAAAACAAGTCAGTAATATTTATCTGAGGAGCAGACTGCTTTGATTTAACTCCATCACAGTACTCTCATCTTGAGCAAGCATGAAGGCAACAGTGGAAAAACTCCCTCATGAGGAAGAAACCTCCAGCAGAACCAGGCTCAGGACAAACGGCCACCTGCATCGTCCAGCTGGGTTTGAGAGGAATGGGAAGGAGGAACAGATGCACAATGGCAGGTCGAGAATCACGTTAAGATAGAAATAGTATAAAATGAAAACAATTAAATTTTAGCAATTCATTTAAGGAAATTAGGTCAATTTGTCCTCCAGTAGTCCTTAGTAGTACTTGCTCTAAGTACGAAGTACTCTGTCAAGATGGCCGTGCTCAGAGCAGTAGCAGATTCACAGGCTCCCGGTGAGATCCCAGTTTTTAGTAGTTTTGAAATTGACTCCGTGCCTGACTCTGCACGATTTATGTGTGTAAATTATAGCCGAACTGAAATGATGAGAATAAGAGCAGATTTGCCACGAAATATAGCAGCGATCAGCAACAAAATCAAAACTACGCTCGGCAGAATGCAGATCTAAAAATTTATCTACCTGGAAGCTACAGCAGAGGTGCCCCAACAGGCAGCAGAGGAAGCGCTGCTCCCAGTTAAAGAAGAGAAGAAGCCGGGTGGGGTTTATAGTGAGGCTACGTGCTAACGCTAAAGATGGAAAACTCCCGATACCATCTCTCTTTCTGTCAAACGTCTGTTCGTTGTACAAGATGGATTTCCTTCGTCTGAGAGCGGGCTCCTCAGAAGAGATGATGAAGTGTGCGGTGTTTTGCCTCACGGAAACATGGATTACCGGTGAAATGCCGGATTCAGCCTTCCAGCTGGATGACATACTCTTTTTTCGAGCGGATCGCTGTAGCGAGCTAACAGGGAAATCGAGGGGAGGAAGAGTGTGACTTTACATAAGTAAAAGTTGGTTCATAAACTGTACGCTGATTAGCTGTCATTGCTCCAGGGCTTTGGAGCAGCTAACAGTGAAATGTTGACCACATTATCTACCCCGTGAGTTTACAGTGGCTTTCATAACAGTTGTTTATATAGTTTCAGATACTAATGCTAACGATGCTCTGTAGGAGCTTCATGATCTTTTCAGCTTGCTTCAGAGCAAACACTCTGAGGTTCTTTACATTGTGGCTAGAGACTTTAATCACGTGAATTTAAAAGACTTCCTCCCAAGATTCTATCAGCATGTGGGCATACCAACATGTGAGCAAAACATGCTAGACCATGTTTACACAAATGTAAAAGATGCATACAAAGCTGAACCCTGCCCCCACCTAGGACTATCTGTTCATATGTTAATCTTCCTGGACACTAGAATCCAATTCGTCTTACCACCTGGTGGCAGTAGTGCTCCCTTAAGCTACTTACTAGCCACCACTAAACGTATTAGAAGAAGAACACCATGAAGACTTTGTCACAGATGTTGTGGAAGAGATGTCATGCTCTGATGGAGTACCTCATGAGCTGTAACTTTTAAACCTGATTCATAATCCTACCTTACTGCCTTCCCTGCTGCTTTAAATCCATGTGTTTTTCATTTTAGTATAGATTTTTACAATAAAGATGTATTAAAAATATCTTCACTTTTATTATTTACAGATATGTACAACGTTCTTGTTAAAACTGCAAAACATCACACTGTGCTGTAATCTTTGAAACTGCTTTTACAATAAGATACAGACTTGAAAACAAGTAGATTAAATTTTGTCCTTAAATTTTAAAGATATGTCTTTCATTAAATTTAAAAACATAAATGTATTCCTTATTAATCTAAAAAAGTTAAGTCTGGTCCTCTGGACATTCAAAAAACAAAACAAACAAACATTTATTTATTGTTTATTTATTATAAAATTTATTGTTTGTTTTGTGAATGTCCAGAGGACCAGACTTAACTTTTTTAGATTTTTCTACCTGGATTATTGAGCAGCATCAGGATATTACTTACTTCCAATCTCTGTCCGTGAGGCTGACACATTATCCAGTTTTAAAACTAGGCTTAAGACTTTCCTTTTTGCTAAATCCTATAGTTAGAGTCGGCTTGGGTTTCCTGAGCTGTCCCTTAGTTGTGCTGCTATAGGCTTAGACTGTTGGAGGACAAACTGACCACAATTTTCACTCTGCTACTGTCTTTACTTACTCTGCTCAGCCTGTTTTGTATTTGTAATTATTTTTTCTATCCTTAACATGTGTTTTTTTTTGTGTCTTTCAGATACACCTGGACCTATACCTGGACCTACCATTCTATGTTCGTCTGTCTCTCCTTCCTGTCCTCTCAACCAGCCGGTCAAAGCAGATGGTCTCTTGTCCTGAGCCTGGTTCTGCTCGAGGTTTCTTCCTTTTAAAAGGGAGTTTTTCTTTCCACTGTTGCCACTGTGCTTGCTCAGGATGGGAGACTGCAACAAAGCCAAGATTCAACTTGTCTGCTGGATTCATTAGATAGAGAACTTTACTAATTGGCTTTTATGTGGATGTTTCTGCAAAGTGCCCTGAGACAACTTTGTTGTGATTTGGCGCTTTATAAATAAACTGAACTGAATTGAATAAATTAATCCACGTGTTAATTTTCAAACACATTGCACGTTAACATTTGCTTTCAGAAGGTTGAATGCATTCTTAAACATTACTAAAGGTAAAAGTGTCAAATATTCACAGTCAGATTCTCTATTAATATAAGCATGCACATGCATGGCCCACATTGTGCCTCTGTTATGCATGTGCAACAAACTACCACAAAAAGTTGCCAAAAATGTTTAGTGCTTGCAAAAAAACATCATGCATCTATTAGCCACCCTCACACATAGAGGAGTCCACCGTGGTCTTAACGTCCTCACCAAAGACATTTAAACACCAGCTATATTCTGAGTGATTTTTTGTGCCGTGTGTGTGTGGGGGGGGGGGGGTCTTTTTTGGTGCAAAAGTGAGCCTTGTTGATGAGAAGCTTGCAGTTTGATTTATTACGTGAAGAATAGTAGTTAGTTCTCAACGGCAGACAATTTCAGCTATATTTGATGCATCAGGGAGTAAACAATTCAGCAGAAATCTCACCAAAAAGGGTAAGTCTGCAAAATTACAATATCAGAGTTGACAGGCTTTTATGTAAATTATTCAAGCCTAACTATAGAGGAAGCCTAACGAACATGCAGACGTTCATGTTAGTGCACACGTCCCGGTACACCTTTTTAATGAATTCAAACTAAATCTCAATTTCAATAATCGATTCATCGGTCGATTATTTTTTCGATTAATCGATGAATCAGCAAAAAAAAAAAAAAAAACGTTTTAATTTCCACCCCTTTATTCCAAAATTGAACATTTGACTGACATAGCAATTCACACAAAAAACAGGTTGCTATTTGACTATTCTGTTAGTAAAATATTGAATAAAAAAATAAAAGTTAGTCAAATAGTTTAAAAAAACAAATGCACACAAAAATATATACAAATGTGTCTTTATACCTGCACAATATGTAGCTACTTTGTAAAATGTGTCATTGAGGGAAGAGTGTAACCTGGATTAAAAGTGTGGATTATTGTAACCTGGATTAAAAGT
>NC_056518.1:3825912-3836966 GCF_014905685.2 Nematolebias whitei
GGATTATTGTAACCTGGATTAAAAGTGTGGATTATTGTAACCTGGATCTAAAGTGTGGATTATTGTAACCTGGATTAAAAGTGTGGATCATTGTAGTGAAGCCTTCGTCTTCAACCCTCGACAGAGGCCTCATGTCAGTGACAATCATTTAAGGATGTTTCAGTGAAGACAGCTGCTGCTGTGGTGTCAAGTCAGTCAAGTCAAGTCAGATTTATTTATAGAGCACATTTAAAACAGAAACTGTTACCAAAGTGTCCATGATGTCTGTCCATCATGAAGGATGTTGTTGTTTGTTGTTGTTGTTGTTTTCTGGAATGAGACAGTAAATATGTATTATATCATAATTTACAGCAACTCAAAAATGCCTTGTTTCACTTACAGTGTTAGGTTCAGGCAAAAGTAGCTAAAAGAGCAATTAAACACACACACACACATATAAAATACTTAATTACACACATTTGAGTAGATGTAATAAATTACTTTAATTCCTGTTTAAATGCAATTCATCCTGCCATACCTGCAGTGTCTTCAGACTTTGCCAGCAAATTAAAAGTTGAAGCTTAATCATTAAATTATTATCTTTGTGTTAGATTTATTTGTAAATCACATTAAAACACTTCTTGTAGCAATTAAATTAAATAAAAAGTAACACACACGTTCTCTATCACCGTCATTAATCAGATAAACAAACAAACAAACAAACAGCAGCTTCATCTACCAGACAGACTGACGTTACGTTTTCTCTCTTGAAACAGAACAATGTGTTAAATTGTAGAGACTCACCTGCAACACATGAAGAGTTGTATCAGCTGCAGCTCCTTCCTCCTCCTCGTCACTCCGACATGTTTACGTTTATCTCCGTGGTTCTCTCGTGTTGTGTCGGCGATTTTCAAAGCGGCATGCTTCTCATTTTTTATCTTTGTGAAGTTCTCCCACACTTTGGAGGACTTTGGTCGAACAGTTTTCGCTGCGTTGGTCATTTGTAAAATTGACTTAATTTTCCTTTGAAAACACCCCCTCTGCTCTGCTCCCCCCTCGCTCTGTTCAACTCGCGCTGTAGAGTTGTTTATTTTTCCAAACTTTATTCAGTCAGTCAGCATTGACAATGAACTGCCCGTGAACAAAACGAAACGGCTCTGCAGCGCCGTGAAAGATGCATAATCGACACAACGAATTGATAATGAAATTTGTTGCCAACGCTTTTAATCATCGATTTTTATCGATTTTATCGATTCGTTGTTGCAGCCCTAACTATGAGTTGTAATTCTTGTTGGTTTTCATATTAACGGATAAAGATTTAAACTATACAATGAATTTGTAAATGTACTGATGTTATTTGAATCTGTTTTATTTCCCAGGTCAATATTAAAGTCTCCACACAAAAAAATGCTTTTATTAAAATTCTTGTCCAATAATTGTACGATTTTATCAGTGAATATTTCTATATTTGATCCTAGAGATCGATATACACAACTTATCAATATGTTTTTATCAATCTTGTTTATTATTTCTATTGTTATTATTTCCATGATATTATCAACAATTATTGACATTTCATTAATTAATTTACATTTTATTTCGTTTTTAACGAATAGAGCCACTCCACCACCTCTTTTGTTGCTTCTGTTCACATGATATAATTCATACCCTTCCATGTGAACATTAGTTGTGTTTTCATCGTTGAGCCATGTCTCTGACAGTGCTATTATTGTAAAGGTTCTGTTTAGCTGTTTTAAATAATCTGTTATTTTGGATATATTTGCATTTAAACTTCTACTGTTAAAGTGAATAATAGAGAGACCTCCATTTGTTATATTAATGTCATTAAACTGTTCTTCATTGTAAAATTCACAGTCTTTTATTGCAGGGAAAAAATTTGTATCAATCACATCTTCAACATTCTATATTTTAAACTCTAAGTCTTCGTATGTTGCCATGTTTTAATGTATTTGTTCATTTTATATTTTGTTAATTTCTTGTTAGTGAAGTTATGTCAATGATTTATCATCTGTCCTCTCCTGAGCTCATTTTAGTTTTTCCAGATCCTTCAGGTCTTTTATTATTTTAGCCTGAGATCCTTCCTGTAGTTTGATCCAGATGTTTCCATTTCTTGTCCAAGTTGATGCTATTTTTTTCTGTTTTTTCAACCACCTTGCTTCACGTGCAATATTTCCATTTTTTTTTGTTAGATGTTCATTTATGTAAACATTTGTTCCCTTCAGTTTTTTTGCTTGCATTATTACATGGTTTCTTGATTTCCTGCTAATGAACTTGATGACTATGGATGGTTTGGCTTTATCTGATTTGTTGGGCAGTGTGTGACAGATTGAAATGTCCTCATGTTTGAAGTCAATGTCTTTGTTTTGTAAAAAATTCACTACTTGCTCCTCCAGAGTCTGTAGTTCTTCCTGTGGTGCATCTTCTGCTGTGTTGGTACCAGCAACAACTCTTGCATAAGTTCGGTTCCTAACTTCCAGTCCAGTGATCACCAAGTTGTCTAGTCTTGTGTATTGTTCCATGTCGTCTCCTTTCTGTTCCAGTTCAGCTATTTTCCTGTCTTTATTAGTCATCAGTTCTTTCAATTGTTTCACTTCTTCAGACAGTCCTGTCAGTAATTCACATTTAGCTGATAAGTTAGTCACATCAGCACTCAATTTAGTCAGTTCAGCACTCAAAAAGTTCAAAGATTTTTTAACTTCCTCCATATCTTCAGAATTATTTTCCGACACTTGTCTCTTATCTCTGTGTTTGCTCAGCATTACTCACGATACTTCTGGATTATTGGTCTCAACTCTCAGAAGCACAGGATCTAGCCACGAGGTTCACAGGCTTATGTTGTTAGCTTATGTTGTTAGCCGAGGCCTAGCGAGGTCTAGCCGAGGCCTAGCGGCAACAACCCCCAGTTCCCACGTGGTCTCACGATTCACTCGGTCTAGCACCTCGCAGGTCCAAACTGTGGCAGACCAGGTCTCTGTTGCAACAGCTCCCAGATCCGACAGCTGTAGTCTAGTTTCCTCGGCTTCAGCGGCTCGCAGGTCCAATCGGCGGCGGACCGGGTCTCCTCCGTAAACAGCTCGGCTTTAGCGGCTTGCAGGTCCAAACGGCAGCGGACCGGGTCTCCGCCGTAAACGGCGCGGCTTCAGCGGCGCGGCTTCAGCGGCTCGCAGGTCCAAACAACGGCGGACCGGGTCTCCTCCGTAAACAGCTCGGCTTCAGCGGCTCGCAGATCCAAACGGCGGCGGACCGGGTCTCCTCCGGTAGCGAGGTAGCGAGAATACAGTTATAAAAATTAGTTTTCCATCAGGAGCTCTCCAAGACACAGCCTACATCATGGGTGCCATCTTGATCAAAATGTATAAATAAAGGTTGAATTTAAAAAAAAAGTATTAAGTAGTAGTTTATTTTAGTATACATACATTTATACATTTAGTATATATATATATATATATATATATATATATATATATATATATATATATATATGTTTGTGTGTGTGTGTGTGTGCGTTTTAAAACCTTCCCACACTATTGCAATATTCTAAACAATGTTTCTAAACTCTAAACACTCTAAAAGGGCACAGAATGTCATGATTTCCCTCTCTTTGCCTCCGCTGCTCTCAGCCACCTGCAAGCATTCTTGGCTATGTCCAGTTCTCCACTCTGCACGGAGAACAGCTGATCAGCTACAGCAGCAAGCTTATCCTGCAGCTGGGGTTGCACAATGGTGCAGCAGACGCTAAATATTTTAAAATAATTTATATTAAATAAAAATCCCATGCCGATCGTGTGGCTCATCCATCGATCAGCGAATTGTGTGTTATGTCCAATCTTATTTTGAAAAACTGCGATAGAGTGAGTCCATGACAAACAAACAGCAAAGTAGCGAGGGACTCTATAGCCACTTATATGTTTGCTATAGTTAATTAAAAGTTTCAACAAAAACTGTCCAGTGGTTCATATTTTGCTAACAAACAGACAAATGAACACACGCACACAAACGCAATTACAATATTACCCACCATTCATGGAAGTAGATTGGAAATAGTGGTGCAGAGGTTAGAGAAGGTGGGCCTGTGATCAGAAGACTGCCGGTTCAACTTCCGGTACCGACAACATCAAAATGTGGGTGGGGATAGGTGAAGCGCCCACACCTGCCTCCACTCTCATTTGCCCCACTCTGGGCCCTTGAGCAAGGCCCTTAACCCCCACCAGCTGCTCCCCCAGGCACCCCAGATGGCAGCTATCTGCTCCACACAGAGGGCTGTGGTAGGTCAGTAGTAGTCTGTGGTTGCGTCAGGAAGGGCATCCATCCATCCATCCATCCATCCATCAATTAGCATCCGCTTATTCTGAAGTCGGGTCGCAGGGGCAGCAGCTTGTGCAGGGAGGCCCAGACGTTTCTTTCCACAGCCACCTCTTCCAGCTCTTCTGGGAGGACTCAAAGGAGTTCCCAGGCCAATCGAGAGGGTCTCGCCCCAAATGAACATGCCCAAAGCATCTCCCTAGGAAGGCGCCCAGGGAACATCCTTACCAGAAGCCCGAATGGCATCAGGCGTAAAAATAATTGCCAAGTCTTTGTGCGACTTATCTACAAAAATTAAATCTGGTCCTCTGGACATTCAAAAAACAAAACAAAGCAAAATAAAAAAAATATGTAGAAAAGTTTCGTCTTCCATCTGAAATACTTCCTCAGTCTGAGGTCCTGTATTCAGCTCAGTCTTATAAATAGCACCTTCTCAGAGTGGATCAACCAGTTTTACTGCTGACAACCACAACCAGCTGCTCACATGATCAAGAAGAACCATCAGCCTAACAATGGATCATTAGCACACTGATGGCTGTTTACTATTCACAGAGGGCTGAGTGATACTAGCAATCACAGCATTGTAAGAGGGGGACAGTTGAACACGGAGGCCTCCATCCCTGTTTAATGATGGATGATTTATTTTCACAAAGATGGCCTCCTTTTTACTCCTCTCTCAAACCATCGTTCCTCTCTATCCAGGATGTGCACATCTGTGCTGGTCCATCCTTTTGGCCAGTGGCTGTTTAGTTTCCCCGATGTAAGACTGATCACAGCCCTCCTGACACTGAACAGCATACACATTATTACTCTGTTTGTGCCGGGGGACTGGATCTTTGGGATGAACCAGTCTTTGCTGTAATGTATTTTGGGGTTTAAAAGCCTCTGGGACGTTATGTTTAGAAAATAAACGTCTCAGTTTCTCTGATACTCCCTCAACATATGGAATGACCACTGGTCTGGGTTCCTCCTTTTCACCTGTTGGCTGACTGGAGTCCTGTTTGGGTTTCTTCTCTGCTTTCAGGAAGGCCCAGTTAGGATATCCACATTGCTCTAGAGCCTGTCTTGTGTGGGATTTCTCCTTCTGCCTGGCTTCTGAGCTAGTGGGGACGCTGTCTGCTCTGTGATACAGAGTCCTGATGACTCCTAACTTGTGCTCCAAAGGGTGATGGGAGTCAAACTGCAAATACTGGTCTGTGTGGGTGGGTTTGCGGTACACCTCAGTTTGCAAATGTCCTCTATCAGAGACTGAGACCTCACAGTCCAAGAAAGCCAACTTGCCATTTTTTTCATCTTCTCGTGTGAACTTGATGTATTTATCCACAGAGTTGATGTGGTCAGTAAAATGTTGGACTTCCTGAGATTTGATTTTAACCCAGGTGTCGTCAACATACCTGAACCAATGACTTGGTGGTGTCCCTGAAAAGGACGTCAAGGCTCTCTTTTCTACCTCCTCCATGTACAGGTTGGCAACAATAGGAGAAACTGGAGACCCCATAGCACACCCATGTTTCTGCTTATAATATTGCTCCCCATATGTGAAGTAGGTTGACTGCAGGCACAGTTTCAAGAGTTGACACAGTTGTTCTGTGGAAAGTGTGGTCCTGCTGCTCAGAGTGGTGTCTGATTTTAATCTTAAACTGATCACCTGTCAGCAGCAAAACTGGTTGATCCACTCTGAGAAGGTGCTATTTATAAGATTGAGCTGAATACAGCACCTCAGAGTGATGAAGTCTTTCGGATGAAAGATGAAACGTTTCTACTTTTTTTGTTTTGTTTTGCTTTGTTTTGTTTTTTGAATATCCAGAGGACGAGATTTAACTTTTTTCGATTTTTCTACCTGGATTATTGAGTATGCATCAGGATATAATGGATGGATGGATAGTCCATCCATCCATTATCTTTTACCCACTTCTTCTCTTTTTTTTTGGGGGGGGGGGGGGGGGGCGGAATTTTTAATGGTGCTAATATACACTGCCTGGCCAAAACGAAAGTTGCCACCTGGGTTTAACTAAGCAAACAGGTATGAGCCTCCTGTTGGATAATCACTGCATGGACAATTATCTTTCAGCTGCAACAAGTTATTTAACTCCAACTGGTGCAATGAGTTGCTTCTCGTTTCTTAAACAACCATGTCTAATGACTCGTGGCGTGGTCATGGAAAAGATGTCAGTCTGTTTGAGAAGGGTCAAATCATTGGCATTCATCAAGCAGATAAAACATCTGAAGAGATTGCAGAAACTACTAAAACTGGGTTAAGAACTGTCCAATACATTATTAAAAACTGGAAGGATAGTGGGGACCCATCGTCTTCGAGGAAGAAATGTGGCTGGAAAAAAATCCTGAATGATCATGATTGGTGATCACTTATTGTTTGGTGAAATCAAATGGAAGAAAAACAACAAAGTAAAAGCATTTCCACACGCACAATGTGAAGGGAACTCAAGGGACTGGGACTGAACAGCTGTGTAGCCTTAAGAAAACCACTAACCAGTGAGGCTAATTGGAAAAAATGCTTCAATTTACTAGGGAACATAAACATGGGGCTCTGGAGCAATGGAAGAACGTCATGTGGTCTTATGAGTCCAGACTGACCCTGTTCCAGAGTGATGAGCACATCAGGGTAAGAAGAGAGGCAGGTGAAGTGATGCACCCATCATGCTTAGTGCCTAGTCATCAATGCAAGATCTTGGTGAAAAATTAATGCAACACTGGATGAAATAGATCTTGTGACATTGCAGAAGTTTATCTAAACAATGACACAGTGAATACATGATGTAATCAAAGCTAAAGGCGGTCCAACGAAATATTAGTGTGCAACCTTTTTACTTGGTGGCAAGTTTGTTGGTTTTTTATTTTTTTTGGGGGGGGGGGGGGGGGTGGCCAGGCAGTGTATTTTGTCTTCATGGTTTAGGGACACAGCTTTGTAGGAATGAGACAAATATTGGCTGCTGAATTATGCTTTCTGAATGATGTCTATTAAATTAATCTTATAAATCTTCACTGTACGAGCTTGCAGAACAGGGCTATGCTTCTATTTTCCAGATTGCCTTTTCAGAACATGTTCTTATATAACCTGTGATGTCCATTTTGTTTTGGCAGAAGCATCACATTGCACACAGACACAGTTTCTGCCTCACTCAGCTGAGAGATGGTGACTTATCATGCCTTAAACAAGTTTTCTTCCTGTGGACATATTGTATAACGGAGACTGTGGGAGTTGTAGACATTTTAGGCAAACCTTAAATGATACCCTGTGCAACTGTGAAATATGTTAGGGCTCAGAGTGTATGGGGCTCATGACTCTCAGCTACTACCACACTAAATTTTAGCATTCCAAAAAGGGCAATGAGGAAAAAAGGGGTATCATGGTAACTTTTTGAAAGTCTCTAAAAAAAATCTGTCCTCTGGTTTACATGTCCTCCTTCCTGTCCCCTCAAACCCAGCCAGTCAAATCAGATAGCCGCATGTCCCGAGCCACCAAATTTCAGCTTCACATCTGTAAAAATGTACTGAGTTGCAGTCATTTATGTGTTTTCTAATTCAGTTGGCTGTGGTGGCCATCTTGAATTGCATTAACTTCAAATGTTAATTAATTGTAGGTGTACTCTCAATGATTACTTTCTGAGGACTTCATTAAAATTAGATATTTTGCTAACATGACAGACCCAAACACATGTAAGAACACTATCACCCTTCGGTGTTAGGCTATAATAACATTAGCCTAATAAGATTTGCTAGCTGAAACTGTTCAAACCACTGACTTGCTACGTATGCTTAACTGACAGCGTTTCTGAAGCTTCCTCCTGTCAGACCCTGCAGGGGAATTCACCCGACGCCCACCTTTCCTGGATTCTGTTCTACTTCACTAATTCTACATACAACGTATTACTGTCACCTATTTGAGGACATGTAGGCCCTAAAGAAACACATCTCTCAGTAAAATATGTCCACATAGAATACCTAGGAAAAGTATTACAACACATTTAGTCTAGTTAAAACCATAAACTTTAAAGTGTTTTACTGGGACTTTATAAGCTGAACCAACACAGAGTGGAGCATAACTGTGAAGTGGAAGGAATTTTTCCACGGATGTCCATTTTTTTTCCAAAAAATCTCAAAAGTTAGTTGTGCATTTGTATTCAGCTCCTCTGAATCCAAACTTTGTAGAACCACATTTTGCTCTAATTAAAGTTGCAAGTCTTTTGAGGTTTGTCTTTACCAGCATTACACATGTAGAGACTGAAACTGTTGCTCACTCTTCTTCACACAACAGCTCAAGCTCAGTCAGACTGGATGCAGAGCTTCTACAAACAGTTTTCAAGTCTTGCTAGATTCTAAATTGGATTTAGTTCTGGACTTTGACTGGTCCATTCTAACACAGAAACATGTTCTGATCTGAACCATTCCATTGAGGTTTTAGGTTGTCGTTCTACGGTGAACCTCCACCCGTATCAAATTTGTTACATCGTAATAGGTTTTCTTCAGTAAAAAAAAAAGCCTGCAGAAGAAAAGCATGCCCACAGCATGATGTTGCCACCACCATGTTTCACAGTGAAGACTGTGTTCAGAGTGATGTGCAGAGTTAGTTTTCCACCCCGTAAATAGTGTTTTGAATTCAAGCAAAAAAGTCCAGTTTTGGTCCTGTCTGGCCCACATCGACTGTGCCTGCATGGTTTGTGACAAACTGCAAACAGAACTTCAAATGGCTTTTTGTCACCAATAGCTGTCTTCTTGCTGCTCCTTCATAAAGGCCACATTTGTGAAGAGCACAACTAATAGTTGTTCTGTGGACAGATTGTCCCACATGAGCTGTGGGTGTTTGCAGCTCCTCCACAGTTACTGTGGGGGTTCTTGGCTGCTTCTCAGATTAATTCTCTCCAACCATGTGTTGTTTGGTTTGCAGTCGTGCCTTTACATTTTCAGATGATGGACTGAACAGAGCTCCAAGAGACGTTCAAATCTTGGTGTACTCTTTAATAGACTTCTCAACAATTTTATCCCTGACCTGTTTGGTGTGTTCCTTGGTCTTCATGATTACGTTTTATCACTTGTGTTCTGTAAAACATCTCGGAGTCCTTCACAGAACAGCAAGAAGATCAAAATACACACCGGTGGACTCTAGTATTTAAACTCCATGGATTATTTCCCTTCCCTTTATATTTACGTTCTACGTTGGTCGATCACATCAAATCTAAGTAAAGTACTTTAAAGTTTGTGGTTGTAAATTGACAAAATGGAGAGAGACTTTAAAAAACTGTAAACACATCACAAACTAAAGGTTTTAAATGTCACCATGGGGTTGTTGACCATCCTTCCAACTTTTGTGGTTGTTATGCTTTTGTCATAACATGTCCGGCTAAAAATACCTTGTAGCTTTGGAACCCTGAAACTGTTAGTTAATCCCTGGATTTGGGACAGACATTAATCTGCCTCCTCCCTGCTCAGACATGGGAGAAAAACATTTAAGGGGCCTTGTAAATTGTGGAGTGGAGGGTGGATGTGATGTGAGTTAGTGGGGCAGGAGGGTGTGTCTGCAGGGCCCTGATGCAGCACCACACATCTGACAGCTCTGTTTATGTCCCACAACCACCACCCTGATGGGCTCAAAGAGGAGAAAACATCAAAACAAGCAGACGGAGCATATTTGTGCAGGTTTTGGACACACAAGCCCATGCAAACACTTGAACTTACTCGTTTTTTACGCATCTGCTTTCCTGAAAAACTTTATCCAGCTGGATCACAGCCTGACCCAGAAACACGTCCAGCCCTATGAGCGCCCGGTGCATGACCATCAGGACCAGCTCGGTGGTCCCGGCCGGGTGTCCGCCCTCCAGCAGCCCCCCGGGCTGCAGCTCGAACGAGCACTCCTCGCGCCACTCGGGCTCGGTGGTCTTCTCCGCCACGCCTGTGGAGTATTTCTCCTTCCCCAGCTGGATGATGGTGTACACATCGCTGGTGCCGTGCTTGCCCTTGCCTCGTAAGCCCCTGCCCCTCAGCACCGTCACCTGAACGTGTGTTGGTACCCACTTCTGGTCCTCCTCCGCCGTTAGCGATGACATGTCCCCCTCTCCCAGACAGGGACGTGCTTTCATGCTTTCAGGGGACACAGTCACGTCAGCGCGGGGCTCTGCGGCCCGTGCCGCATTCTTCTGCCCGTCTGTTGTCCTCGAGAAGCTGCTGTGCTTGTTCCAATCCTCGGCTGCTCGTGTGTTTGGGCCGTGAGCTCTGCAGCATCATGCAGCGGCCCTCCTCCGCCACGCTCCCCCCACCGTGCCGGCCTCCTGTCTGCGGATGGCGACGTCACGCCCGCCCTCTTCCTCCTCTTGCAGGACGAGGAAGTTCAGCAGCGCCTTGGCTGCAAGTACACCCATAGATATCATATAAACACTAGATACAGCATAGAGCCGCCATCTTGGAACGGTCGACCGCTCCACTCATTGTAACCTGTTTGTCAGGAGCAATGAAGTATCTGTGGTTGAATCAGTCAGAGCTGAATACTAAACTCATTCTCACGATTTTTTCCTCTGTAAATCTTAGGAGTACAGCCATTAAAGCTGAACACATGGTTCAGTGTATTGGTGGGGTTAACATTAACACTAATAAAATACTCTTAAGGCAAGTTTTGCAAAACTCACAGTCATTGATACATTTTTATTAATTATATATATATCACATCACTGTCATACAGTTTAATAATTTTCTTATATATACACACACATTATAATATCACAATCTTATATATACATTAT
>NC_056518.1:3841966-3845831 GCF_014905685.2 Nematolebias whitei
TATCATCTCGATCATTTTTAATGTAGTTTATCATTGTCATTGTTTACTGTTATTCTTGTCTGTGCTTTATATGTTCTGTCTGGAGCAAGTCTCTAGTAAATGAGTTTTTGTGACTCAGTTAAGCGAACCTGTATTCATTCAACCTTTGTTGACACAGTTTAGTCCCATTGAGCCAATAGGACTCATTTACAAGAGAGACCTGGATTTTAACAAAGAGTGATGACAACAGTGGACAACAAACTGTTTTTCAATAGTAAAACAAACAAACAATTAAAAAAACTTACATTTGTATGAATCATTTGTGAATGTCTATTGTTGTCATTGTTATCATTTCAATTTCAATTCAGTTTATTTATATAGCGCCAAATCACAACAAAGTTGTCTCAGGGCACTTTACAGATACATTCACATAAAAGCCAATTAGTAAAGTTCTCTATCTAATGAATCCAGCAGACAATTTGAATCTTGGCTTTGTTGCAGTCTCCCATCCTGAGCAAGCACAGTGGCAACAGTGGAAAGGAAAAACTCCCTTATAAAAGTTAGGGTCCGCTTGGGTTTCCTGAGCTGTCCCTTAGTCATGCTGCTATAGGCTTAGACTGCTGGAGAACAAACTGACCACAATTTTCACTCTACTTCTGTCTTTACTTACTCTGCTCAACCTGTTTTGTATTTGTAATTATTTTTTCTATCCTTAACATGTGTTTTTGTGTCTTTCAGATACACCTGGACCTACAGTACACCTGGACCTATACCTGGACCTACCATTCTGTGTTCGTCTGTCTCTCCTTCCTGTCCTCTCAACCAGCCGGTCAAAGCAGATGGCCGCTTGTCCTGAGCCTGGTTCTGCTGGAGGTTTCTTCCTATAGTTAGTAGGAGAGATCATATTTCTCCAGTTTTAGTTTCTCTCCATTGGCTCCATGTCAAATCTAAAATATAATTCAAAATCCTATTTCTAATATACAAAGCTCTCAACATCTTATATTACAGATCTTATTGTTCCATATTTTCCTAACAGAGCACTTCGCTCTCAGTCTGCAGGTTTACTTGTGTTCCTAGAATTAAAAAAAACAGAATGGGAGGCAGATCTTTCAGTTATCATGCTCATCTCTTGTGGAACCAACTTCCAATCTCTGTCCGTGAGGCTGACACATTATCCAGTTTTAAAACTAGGCTTAATACTTTCCTTTTTGCTAAATCCTATAGTTAAGACTCTGGCAGCAGCATTTTGGATCAACTGAAGACGTTTTAAAGAAGTATTTGGACACCCAGATAATAAACCATTGCAATAGTCCAGTCTAGATGTGACAAATGCATGGACCAGTTTTTCTGCATAATTTTTAGACAAGATGTTTCTAATGTTAGTGATATTACGCAGGTGGAACAAGGCGATTCTAGTAACGTTTTTAATGTGGGGGATAAAAGACATGTCCTGATCAAAAATAACTCCAAGATTTTTAACATTGGAGCTGGCGGACAGATTAATGCATCTAAGGAGGGAGAAAGACTGAAAAATTCGTTCCTAAGGTGCTCAGGTCCAAAAACCAAAACCTCAGTCTTGTCTGTGTTCTAAAGGAGAAAATTAAGGGTCATCCAGGTTTTTATGTCTTTAAGACATGCTTGCAGTCTAAGTAGCTGATTGGATTCATTGGGTTTAATGGACAAATATAATTGTGTGTCATCAGCATAACAATGAAAATTTATCCCATGCTGTTTAAAAACTTTACCTAATGGAAGCATATATAAAGTAAAGAGTATTTGCCCAAGCACTGAGCCCTGAAGAACTCTATGACTAACTTTGGTGTATGAAGAATATTTATTATTTACATTAACAAACAGGAATCTATCTGATAGATATGATTTAAACCATTTTAGAGCTGTTCCTGTAATCCCAATATCATATCCAAGTCTCTGTAGTTAAATATTGTGATCAACCGTATCAAATGCAGCACTGAGGTCTAACAGGACCAGTATAGACACAAGTCCAAGTCTTTTACTAGTGCTGTTTCTGTGCTATGATGAGCTCTAAATCCTGACTGAAACTCTTCAGATTATTTATTTGTAGATGTTCACGCAACTGACCTGTAACTATTTTCTCTAGAATTTTTTAGATGAAATTTAGGTTAGATATAGGTCTATAGAATCAGAATAAACTTTATTGGCATTGCACCGAGATACAACGCGAACATGTACGTACAGTCGTCCGAAGATGGGCTAAAATAATTAGCGCGGCCTTCTTATTCTTATTCAGAATAATATTTTGCTTAGATGAGAAAAGGAAAGAAAACATGAGGAGAGACGGTATTAAAAAAAGATCTCTCACACCGTGTCCTAGACAGGGCGATGCGGCGCTACCCCCTCCCTCCTGGAGAGCGTAGTGACGAAAGACGAGCGGCCGAGCCGATGCTCAGCCACCTCGGATCTTCTCACGTCGGCGACCACACCGCTCCCAGCCGTCGGTGCCCTCCTGTCGGAGCTGCCCGGCATAATCCAGGAGGATGTTAACACAAGGGACTTTCTGTCCCTCGTCTCCCTCTGCCCTGATCGGATGATCTGGTGGCAAGGTTGGCTCCGTCCCGGCTTGTCGCCCTGACCCGATCTGCCCTCGCTGTATAGCTGTGATATCACACTGGAACGAAGCTGCAGCTGGGCCCGGCAAGCTGAAGACATCCGTCTCCACCTTTGCCTCCATCTCCAGAGTGGAGGGTTTTACCAATCGGTGTTTTTTCCTCGGTCCCCCCCGGAGCCAAGCCTGGCGGTGGCACTTGGGACAAAAGCTTCCAGGATGGACCAGCAACCTGTCCCTCCAGGGAAGCATGACCAGATGGTGACAAGGTCTCCAACTGAGCTCACCAGTGCACATTCTAGAAGGCCACAGCGAACAACAACGTTGCCCTGCTGGCCTACAGCATCTCTAAGAGGCTGGAGGAAGCAGACCTGCTAGAGGAGACAAAGAGCTCTCTCTGTAAAGCCGCTGATGTCATCTTTGTAGGGTTTTAAGGGCTAAGTTTTAGCTGCCCTTACAATATATTTAAGTAAACAGGTTCTCTCTTTTTCTAGCTAAATTACAGCCATGTGACCGAGGTAGCTGTGCATAGGTTGTTTAATCAGTGACACTGAGACGTTAATTTTCTTTGACCCATCAGAATAAATGTGGTCATTTATTGAACAGAATCAAAATTTAACATCAAAATGTACAAGCGATTAGCTGATCTGGTTCTGATTAATAAAACTTGGCGCATTTTACGTAATAAATACAACAGACATTTCTGAAGGCATCTAGATTAATTACTGGCAAAATAGAAGAGTTTAAAGATGGGAAATGAAGGGGTTTAAATGGAGAGGAAAGATGGATGAAAAGGAAAGTGTGTTGACTGGGAATGGCACCCTTCATCCGACCCCAGCTCAGCCCCGGTACACTAGGTGCGTGGCGACTCGTTACCTTTAGACGGGGATACCTCCGCTTAGGAACAGGAGTCCATTTCAACGCGACCTTTCAGCGTCTCCGATAAGGATGGCTGAGAATCGTCCGAAGTAGTGACGGTACTCCGTTCAACAAACACGCTCATCTCCCGGGTGGATACACAGCAAGCTGTGAGTTCAGTCAGAGATTCCACTCAGACGTGGAGGACTCAATGAAAGACCCAGGAAGACTCTGGTCGAGGACTCCAGAAGACTGAAGACCGACTCAAGACTGAGAGACACAGTTGACCTGATTGACCTGAGAAGTTATAGGAAGTGTGGATTCTTAAAGAGTTCTCACTTCCGGTCACCTCAGGACTTCTTGATTGGTTGAAGCAACCAACAGGGGGTGGTTCTAATGATGTCAGAGGGTCATTACAAGTCAAGAAAACAGCAGGAATGTTTT
>NC_056518.1:3845841-3856018 GCF_014905685.2 Nematolebias whitei
AGTGGCCAGTGGCTTCTTGTTTACCGTCTGCTAGGTTTTAAAAACACGACACTTCGTTCTAATAACTTCTTTCTGACTTTCGACCGACATCACTACTTCTCATTTAGACAGAAGATCAAAAATGCATAATTACTTAGTAAAATAGACATTTAACTTGATTTCTAATTTAAATGAGGATTAAAAAATCATTAATACTGTTTCACAGTTGATTTAAAATGAGTGGTTCACCAACATTTAGAAATGGTATGAACTAAACACACTTTTGATTTATCAAGATATTGTAAAATAGTAATGATAATATAAAAGAAGAGTGTTCTTTCAATTGATTACTTCAGGATATAATTGGACAGTCTCTGGATGAGCTAATTTGTATTTCTGGATTCAAATCAATGAAATAACAGTTCCTGTCCCATGAAGGTCCTCAGAGGCAGGTTTTGGTCGGAGGCCGAGTTCACTACATCTTAAACATGTGCCACCTCTGCAGTCTGCCTGTCCTGCATCGCCGCCTGGATGACCATGATCCTTTTGGACCACTTGGCTCCGCCTCTCACCATCCTTGTCCAAGAGGCTGCAGAAACACCTGCTGGAGGGCCCATCACCCCAGAGGCGCTTTTAGGGGCCAACTTCAGGACCATCCCTGAGAAATCGCAGAGGTCCGAGGAGGTCTCAGAGACTGTACACCATCTGGTGACGTCACAGTCCTCCTCTCACCCTTCCGGCCGCTGAAGGGACCGCCTTGGCCAGCGCAGCTTCAGAGGCACTCCACAGTTGCGGCAGCGACTTCACGCCCCACTCTTCCACCGGCCCCCTCCACCAGGTAACAGATCCTTTTGGGGAAGGTATGTGTTTTTTGATGATGTATGTTTTTGATATAAAACAGAAACACCTCTGAAAGTAAAGTTTTCATCTGATACTGTCAGATTAGCTGAGCTCACTGCTGCCTCTCTTCACACATTCCCTACACAGAACAAGCCAGTAACCTCTAAACAGCGTTCAAAATGGCACCGCAGTTCAGTAAATATCACAAACATTCGTCAACCACGTCAGCTAAAATGATGTTTTTTTTAGCAAACAGAGTCCGATAAAATCCCTCGTTTTTCAGCCAGAGCCCGTTTTTAATTTCTGCTATTTTCTGCCCACCCACAGCGCAGCGGGAGTAAAGGTGTTTTCTCCACAACAGCTGCATCCTCTACCGAAACGGCGTCTCACTCAGAAAGCGCTCACGCCTCCTCTCAGTGCGTGCCGGCTCACCTCAGCTCTACGTGAGACCGCAGCCTGGGCTCAGCACAGAGGCACACATACAGCCCTTTTTTCTGTCTGAGCCCTCCTCGGGTTCCCCCCAGAGAATCTCCGGAGTGAGTGATGGCAATAAGGATTTTTAGTCTGGTTGACGTTCTTGAGAAACATGACACAACACAAATGCGTGCCCGCTCTCCGAGTGTTACTCAGAGTGGCACCGAGTGTGTTTCCTGGACAGATGGACAGACCGTCTGATCAGAAGGGGTTACACGCTGCAGTTCGCAGCTCAACCCCCACCATTCAGAGGGATTATAGAGACAGTTCTGTTTTCTCCAGAACAGAGCTCGTCTCTCCAATCAGAAGTTCAGGAATTTCTGACGAAAAACGTGATTTCCGGAGTTCCCAACGGAGAGGAAAATAAGTTTTTTTCTTCCTCCAGCTACTTCCTGGTTCTGATAAAAAACCGGAGGGATGAGACCCATTCTCGACCTGTTCATGTTCAGCAATTCGATCATGGGGAGACAATTCGACATGCAGACAAACAGCTGCTGGAGAACTTCACCAGAACAACTATTTTTCACTCCATAGATCTGAAGAGCGCATTTTTCACATTTCCATCATTCTCAAACACCACACGCACGTTCTCGAAATGCGTGGAGATGGCTCTGCAGTTGTTACACATGGTAGGAATGAGAAATCTTTTTATCTGGACGATCTGCTCTTATTAGCTCGGTCCAGGTAGAAAGCAGTCGCACAGACCAAAACGCTAGTGTTACACCTGCTAAACCCGAGGTTTCTATAAACTGGGAAAAAACTTCAGTTCGTCCGTCCCAGATTATTGTTTATCTGGAAGTGGAGCTAAACTCAACTACAATGAGAGCCCGTTTATCACAGCTGAGAGCCGAAGCTCTGTCAGCTCAGCTCCGCCACGTCAAACTCTGCAGCATTGTGACAGTTCTGCCTGTCATGCGACTCCTGAGACGATGTCAGTGGCCCACATATTGGTTCCGCTGGGCCTACTTCACGAGACACCTTCAGAGATGGTTCGATGGTTCGCCCGTCTGCACATAGATCCTGTGCGCCAGAAGAGGTGGATTATCTTAGTGCCCTCCTCCGTGAGAACCGATCTGAATCACTGGGGAAACTCTCATTCTGTCAAGAGGGAGTTCCTATCAGCAGGCCTATGTCACACGTCTCAGTTTTCACAGATGCGTTCCTGTCAAGCTGGAAGGAATGTGTCTGTCCCAAACAGTGGGAGCACAGTGGCTGGACCACGTGTCGCTTCACATAAATGTGCTAGAATGTTTTCACGGTCTGAAACGTGACTCAGCATTTTGCCCCTGCTGTGGGATCAGCATTTTCTGATCCACACAGACAGCAAGGTGACGGCAGTTTACATAAACCGTCAGGGAGACGTACGCTCAACCAAACTGTTATGCATCGCAAAACATCTGTTGTGTTGGGCACACAGAAACCTGCTCCCCATCAGTGCAGTGTACATTCCCAACATCCTGAACAGGTGAGCGGATATCAAGTCGTGGGGCGGTCCCCGCCACCGAGACTGGAGCCTCCATCCCGAGCTGATTTCTCAGATTTGGAGCAGGTTTGGCCGAGCAGCAGTGGATCTGTCCGCCACACGGGAGAACGCCCAGTGTCAATTATGGTTCTCACTGAGCCCACGAGACGACCCACCATTAGGAGTGGATGCCTTCGCTCACAGCCTGTGGCCAAAAATTCTCCTTTATGCGTTCCCTCCAGTCCTGCCAATATCACGGACCCTGGACCGGGTCTGGGAGGAAGAACCGTCAGTCATCCTTGTAGCTCCCGAACGAATATGCGCTCCGTGGTTCCCGAATCTGCAGCGACTGATATTGGGTCGGCCGTGGAAACTGCTCTGTGTGTGTGTGTGTGTGTGTGGGGGGGGGGGGGGGGGCTCTCCTCCAGGCAGGAAGAGCGATCAGGAGTTACCCAGAAATAGGTCAGCATCTTTGGGTCTGTCTGCTGATCAGATCCGTTTAGAAAAGATGGGCCTCCCACAGGATGTGGTGTGTACGTTCAGTGTGCACGAGCTGCTTCCACTACAATGCTGTACACATCAAGTGGACAGTTTTTCAGCGCTGGTGTGCAGAGAAAGTCGTGGAGGCCATCTTATGGCCACTAGGTGGCATGCTGTCTTTTTTGCAGCAGCGGGTGGACAGAGATCTAGCGTTCAACACAATTAAAACTTATTCTGCAGCTATTTCTTCCTGTCACGAGGGCTTCGGTGACAGAGCAGTTCTTAATCACCCGTTGATGAAGCGTTTCCTGAAAGGTGTACGAAGATACAGACCTGTGTCACGTCCACTAGCTCCACAGTGAGACCTATTATGGTCATGCACGCTCTGACCAAACCTCTTTCTGAGCCTTTAGATCAGGTTTCACTTAAATTTCTGTCATTTTAAACAGCCCTGCTGTTAATTTTGATGTCGGCAAAGAGAGTGAGTGATTATCTGCTCTCTCTGTTGCTCCCTCATGTCTCAGAATTCAAGCTGACTGCAGTTCAGCTGTAAAGCTTTTTTACCCTGCTCTGAAAAGCATCACAAGCTCATTCAGATCGAGAGTGATAACCTTGGATGAATTTTATCCTCTTCCTCATAATTCTGAGGAGGAAGCAACATCTCACCTCCTTCTGTCCCATGCGCGCATTTTTCATTTTACGTGGCGCACACGGCCGCACTGCGCCGCTTTCAACGTATGTTCGTGCATTACTGGAACAGCTCTTCAGGACGTCCTCTATCCACCCAGCGCCTCTCACACTGGTTTTGTGAGGCTATTTCTGAAGCTTACAGTTCATCTGGACTGGATCCTTCAGAGAATCTCAGTGCATTCCACCAGAGGGTTTTCATCCTTCATGGCTCTGCATGGAGGTATGACAGTGGAGGATATTTGTGTGGCGGCTGCCTGGTCATCGCCATGTTCAATTATTCATTTTTATCTATGTGATGTTTCTACTTTCTCCATGACCCATTCTGTTCTCAGGGTTCTGACAGAATGATTATTATCTGTTTCATGGAGCTTCACTTTTGAGCTCCCACCTGCCTGCATGCAGTCGCAGTGTGAGATATTTATTATCAGTCACAAGTTCATGACTGCTGATTTTATCGTTATTAATCGGTTCATCCTGAGGAACTGATGGTCTGTTCTGTTTACTGTTACACTGTTACAATTCGTATCCTCCGTTGTTCCTATTCACAGCAGCAGGTCTGCTATCTCAGCCTTTTTTCCTCACCAGAGATCTTTTCTCCAGTGCACTCCTGCGCATGGAGCATGCAATTACGCAGCGCGTAATTAGGCACACAGAAGGCTGAGCGATGAAATGTTTTTTTGTGCAAGCAGGTGCTTCACGTTGTGTCTGTGTGGACCCAGTGAGACATAGACTACATCCTGCTTCGCCTTTAACCCACTAGCGATAGCCTTAAAGGGCGAAGCCTATACGAAATAGAACGTTGGTTATGTACTGTAACCTCAGAGTCTATGAGTATAGGCGCAGCCCTTTAAGCTCTGGGCCTCACTGGTTCCTAAATGGCTGAAGAAAAAAGCTATTTGGGAGCCGATTACCCGGTCTCACCGTAATTTATACGGACCGGGGATGAGGCCCACACAGTAGGTGGGCGTGGACTAAAGTTTTCAGTGCTGCTCTGCACCTGTAGTGATAAACCCACTAGCGATAGCCTTAATGGGCTGCGCCTATTCTCATAGAATCTGGGGTTACAGTACGTAACAAACGCTTCCTTTCATTACGTTTGTAAAACTATAATGTCAAACTGATTTGCTTACAATAGCAGTAAAAGTTTAATTTTAAAAAAAGCTTTTTTTTTTTGTTTTTGTTCTGCATGGAGGGAGCTACCATGTATGAACTGATTTCAGACCAAAGCAATGGATTTCACATGATCAGCGTTAGTCCCGCCCTAGTCCCACCCACTGAGTTTGATGAGTGAGATTGACAGTTAACAGAATTTCATGGTCACACGATGGTAGAATGTGACAAAATTAAATAAATAAATAAGTCATGAAATAAATAATTTAATAGTGTATTTAATAATTTAATTGTATATTTAGTTGTGTATTTAATAATCTAATTGTGTATTTAATGATTTAATGATTATTTAATATTTAAAATATACATTTATTATGTATTTAATTTTTCATTTTGTCACATGCTGTTCCCCATCGGGAATGGTTGTTTGTCTCGTTTGTCTCTATGTGGCCCTGTGATGGACTTGCGACCCGTCCAGGGTGTACCCCGCCCCTCACACAGTGATTGCTAGACATGGGCACTGGTGACCCCCGTGACCCAAAAAGGAATAAACGGGTAAAGATAATGGATGGATGGATGTTCCCCATCGGATGGTGACAAAAATAAATAAATAAATAAATAAATCATGAAATAAATAATTTAATTGTCATGGTCATCGGCCCCCGCTGGCCCCCTATCGGCCCTTGTCTCACACTCCGTCCATCCTGCTATTGTTTCAGCCCCTCATGCCATAATTTCTCTTTCCCTGCTTTGTGATGCCTATCACCCATCTCTAACTCAATCCTGCTCCTTCTAAGCCATGCCACACCCCCATTGTTTCTCACAGCAATCAGCCCTGATTCCACTCACCTGTTCAGCCCTCCCTGGGCTGCCACCTTACCGTGGTGGAGGGGTTTGAGTGTCCCAATGATCCTAGGAGCTATGCTGTCAAGGGCTTTACGCCCCTAGTAGGGTCACCCATGGCAGACAGGTCCTAGGTGAGGGACCAGACAAAGTGCAGCCCAAAAACCCAGATGATGAGAAAAATAAACTGACCTAATATTCCCTTGCGCAGACGTGGGTCACCGGGGCCCCACTCTGGAGCCAGACCTGGAGGTGGGACACGCAGGCGAGTGCCTGGTGGCCGGGCTTTTACCCATGGAGCTCGGCTGGGCACAGCCCGAAGAGGAGACGTGGGTCTCCCTTCCCATGGGCTCACCACCTGTGGGGTCGGGTGTAATGTGGGATGGGTGGTGGCTGAGGGCGGGGACCCTGGCGGTCTGATCCTTGGCTACAGAAGCTGGCTATTGGGACATGGAATGTCACCTCACTGGTGGGGAAGGAGCCTGAGCTGGTGTGTGAGACTGAGAGGTTCCGGATAGAAATAGTCAAACTCACCTCAACGCATGGCTCTGGCTCTGGAACCAGTTTCCTTGAGAGGGGCTGGATACTCTTCCACTCTGGATTTGCCCCTGGTGAGAGGTGCCGAGCAGGAGTGGGCATACTTATTGCCCCCCAACTTGGTGCCTGTGTGTTGGGGTTCACCCCAGTGAATGAGAGGGTGGCCTCCCTCCGCCTACGTGTGGGGGGACAGGTTCTGACTGTCGTTTGTGCTTACGCACCAAACGGCAGTTCGGATTATCCACCCTTTCTGGAGTCCTTGGAGGGGGTACTGGAAAGTGCACCTCCTGGGGACTCCCTTGTTCTGCTGGGGGACTTCAATGCTCATGTGGGCAATGACAGTGAGACCTGGAGGGGTGTGGTTGGGAGGAACAGCCCCCCTGATCTGAACAAGAGTGGTGTTCTGTTGTTGGACTTCTGTGCTCGTCATGGATTGTCAATAACAAACACCTTGTTCAGGCATAAGGGTGTCCATATTTGCTCTTGGCACTAGGACACCCTAGGCCGCAGTTCGATGATCGACTTTGTCATCGTCTCATCTGATCTGCGGCCACAAGTCTTGGACACTCGGGTGAAGAGAGGGGCGGAGCTGTCCACTGATCACTACCTGGTGGTGAGTTGGCTCCGATGGTGGGGAGGATGCCGGTCAGACCTCACAGACCCAAACGTAGTGTGAGGGTTTTCTGGGAACATCTGGCAGAGTCTCCTGTGTGATGGAGTTTTAACTCCCACATTCGGGAGAACTTCGAACAGGTTCCGAGGGAGGTGGGGGACATTGAGTCAGAGTGGACCATGTTTCTCACCGGAGCTGTGGTCGCAAGGTTGTCGGTGCCTGTCGTGGTGGCAACCCTCGAACCCGATAGTGGACACCGTCGGTGAGGGATGCTGTCATGCTGAAGAAGGAGTCCTATCGGGCCTTTTTGGCCTGTGGGACCCCTGAAGCAGCTGCTGGGTACCGGCAGTCCAAGCGACATGTGGCTCGGGTGTTCACTGAGGCAAAAACTCAGGCATGGGAGGAGTTCGGAGAGGCCATGGAGAATGACTTCCGCACGGCTTCGAGGCAATTCTGGTCCACAGCCCGTGGTTCGGGGGGGGGGGGGGGGGGGGGGGGGGGGGGGGGGGGAGCGGTACGCCACTAACACTGTTTATAGTGGGAGTGGTATACTGCTGACCTCAACTCGGGATGTTGTGGGTCGGTGGGCGGAATACTTTGAAGACCTCCTCAATCCCACCGGCACATCTTCCACTGAAGAAGCGGAGCCTGGGGACTCTGGGTTGGGCCCTCCAATCTCTGGTGGTGGTTAAAAAGCTCCTCGGTGGCAGGGCCCCAGGGGTGGATGAGATTCACCCAGAGTTCCTTAAGGCTCTGGATGTTGTAGGGTTGTGTTGGCTTACGCGACTCTGTAATATTGCGTGGACATCGGGGGAAGTTCCCCTGGATTGGCAGACTGGGGTGGTGGTCCCCCTATTCAAAAAAGGGGACCGTAGAGTGTGTTCCAACTACAGGGGAATCATGCTCTTAAGCCTCCCTCGTAAGGTCTACTCGAGGGTTCTGGAGAGGAGGGTCCGTCGGATAGTCGAACCTTGGATTCAGGAGGAGCAGTGTGGTTTTCGTCCTGGCCGTGGAACACTGGACCAGCTCTACACTCTCAGCGGGGTCCTGGAGGGTACGTGGGAGTTTGCCCAACCGGTCTACATGTGCTTTGTGGACTTGGAGAAGGCGTTCGACTGCGTCCCTCGGGGAACCCTGTGGGGGGTACTCTGGGAGTATGGGGTACCAGGCCCTTTGATACGGGCTGTTAGGTCCCTGTATGACCGGTGTCAGAGCCTGGTCCGCATCGCTGGCAGTAAGTCGGGCTTGTTCCCGGTGAGAGTTGGACTCCGTCAAAGGTTGCCCCTTGTCACCGATTCTGTTCATAACTTTTATGGACAGATTTTCTAGGCGCAGCCAAGGTGTTGAGGGGATCTGTTTTGGTGGCCTTAGGATTATGTCTCTGCTTTCTGCAGATGATGTAGACCTATTGGCTTCATTAGATCATGATCTACAGCTTTCGCTGGAGCGGTTCGCAGCCGAATGCGATGCGGCCGGGATGAAGATCAGTTCCTCCAAATCCGAGGCCATGGTCTTGAGCCGGAAAAGGGTAGAATGCCCTCTCCGGGTCAGGGAGGAGGTCCTACCCCAAGTGTTGGAGTTTAAGTATCTTGGGGTCTTGTTCACGAATGAGGGAAAAATGAAGCACGAGATCGATAGGCGGATAGGTGCAGTGTCAGCATTGAAGCAGGCACTGTACAGGTCTGTCGTGGTGAAGAGAGTGCTGAGTCAAAAAGCGAAGCTCTCAATTTACAGATCGATCTACGTTCCTACCCTAATCTATGGTCACGAGTTTTGGGTTGTGACCGAAAGAATGAGATATCGGTTACAAGCGGCCGAAATGAGTTTTCTCCGCAGGGTGTCTGGGCTCTCCCTTAGAGATAGGGTGAGAAGCTCGATCATCCGGGAGGGACTCAGAGTAGAGACGCTGCTTCTCCATGTTGAGAGGAGCCAGTTGAGGTGGCTTGGTCATCTGTTTAGGATGCCTTCTGGACGCCTCCCTGGTGAGGTGTTCCGGACACGTCCCACTGGGAGGAGACCCAGAGGAAGACCCAGGACACGCTGGAAGGACAATGTTTCTCGGCTGGCCTGGGAATGCCTCGGGATTCCCCCGGAAGAGCTGGCCCAAGTTGCTGGGGAGAGGGAAGTCTGGGCCTCCCTACTTAGGCTGCAACCCCCGCGACCCGACCCCGGATAAGCGGAAGAAAATGGATGGATGGATGGTTCAGCTCTCATCTAGTTCACCTGCTCTGCAGCCTTTATAAGCTCCTTGCTCACTCTCCACCAGTCCCGAACTATTAAACCTTCTATGATCCCTGATTTTCATGCCATCATAGTGTCTTGTCTCATGCCTTGTTGCCTTGCAACCTTGTTGCAACCTTGTTGCCCCTTGTCACCGATTCTGTTCATAACTTTTATGGACAGAATTTCTAGGCGCAGCCAAGGTGTTGAGGGGATCTGTTTTGGTGGCCTTAGGATTGTGTCTCTGCTTTTTGCAGATGATGTGGTCCTATTGGCTTCATTAGATCATGATCTACAGCTTTCTCTGGAGCGATTCGCATCCGAATGCGATGCGGCCGGGATGAAGATCAGTTCCTCCAAATCCGAGGCCATGGTCTTGAGCCGGAAAAGGGTAGAGTTCCCTCTCCGGGTCAGGGAGGAGGTCCTACCCCAAGTGGAGGTTGCCCCAACCCCAAGTTTGCCTTGCCTTAGTGATGGCCATATGAAGCAATAAAGCAGTATTGAATAGTGATGAGCAAATTAAGCTTTTATGAAGTATTGAACCAGTTGGGCCAAATGTTTCAAAAACAAAGAATTGTTCTAGAATTGTGCTGTTTAAAGTGGCTGCAAGTTGGAGCAGCTTTGTTACAGTGCCTTGCGAAAGTATTCGGCCCCCTTGAACTTTTCAACAGTTGTCCTGTGGAAAGCATGGTCCTGCTGCTTAAAGTGGTGTCTGATTTTAATCTTAAACTGACCACCTCTACTGCATCATCAACAGGAATGCACGTAAAGAGTGATGTGACATCAAAAGAGACCATTGTTTCATCAGTCTCCATGATGACATCCCTCACCTTATCCACAAAGTCCATGGTGTTCTGTATGTGGTGTTCTGAGCTGCCAACTAAAGGGATGAGTACAGCCGCCAGATATTTGGAAACATTGTAAGTGAC
>NC_056518.1:3856118-3862019 GCF_014905685.2 Nematolebias whitei
AAAACATTCCTGCTGTTTTCTTGACTTGTAATGACCCTCTGACATCACTAGAACCACCCCCTGTTGGTTGCTTCAACCAATCAGGAAGTCCTGAGGTGACCGGAAGTGAGAACTCTTTAAGAGTCCACACTTCCTATAACTTCTCAGGTCAATCAGGTCAACTGTGTCTCTTAGTCTTGAGTCGGTCTTCAGTCTTCTGGAGTCCTCGACCAGAGTCTTCCTGGGTCTTTCATGGAGTCCTCCACGTCTGAGTGGAATCTCTGACTGAACTCAGCTTGCTGTGTATCCACCCGGGAGATGAGCGTATTTGTTGAACGGAGTACCATCACTACTTCGGACGATTCTCAGCCATCTTTACCGGAGACGCTGAAAGGTCGCGTTGAAATGGACTCCTGTTCCTGAGCGGAGGTATCCCCGTCTAAAGGTAACGAGTCACCACGCACCTAGTGTACCGGGGCTGAGCTGGGGTCAGATGAAGGGTGCCATTCCCAGTCAACACACTTTCTTTTTCATCCATCTTTCCTCTCCATTTAGACCCCTTCATTTCCCATCTTTAAGCTCTTTTATTTTGCCAGTAATTAATCTAGATGCCTTCAGAAATGTCTGTTGCTTTTATTACGTAAAACGTGCCAAGTTTTATTAATCAGAACCAGATCAGCTAATCACTTGTACATTTTGATGTTAAATTTTGGTTCTGTTCAATAAATGACCACATTTATTCAGATGGGTCAAAGAAAATTAACGTCTCAGTGTCACTGATTAAACAACCTATGCACAGCTACCTCGGTCACATGGCTGTAATTTAGCTCGAAAAAGAGAGAACCTGTTTATTTAAATTTTAAATATATTGTAGTCAAGTGCAGCTAAAACTTAGCCCTTAGAACCCTACATCTGGTGGCCCGCACGGTCTCTAAAAGAGATAAATTGTACCCCATTCTCCTCTTTAGACATTTTGGTGGCCGAACAGATGTCTAAAGAGGTATGAATTATATGTGACACAAGTTTCTGTTTCTTGTTGGCATGGTTGTCCGTGTTTTGAGCTTGAAGGAACATGATAAGTCATGCTTGTGGTGTTCAGAGAGCTGCAATTAAAGTCAATGTGTTCTTGTTAAAGCTGTAAAGTGTACATCTGTTTGTGTAACTAAGCTGGATGCTGTGGAAAAAATGCTTTATTCTGTTTTAAACTGTAGCAGAAAGGGGGTCCTGCGTGTCTGACCCGGTTCTGTTTACTGGACTCGTTTTAACCGAGTGGTGTTTTAAATGGATGAAAGGCTGTTTTAAAGCTGGGCGCTGACTCCGACCACTGTTATATGCTGATTCGTTACATTTTTAACAGTAAATCGTGCATTTTTGAAGTTTAATGGGCTATAGTTGACCGGACTTTTCATGCTAACTGCTAGCTGGAGGCTAGTATTCACGGGCTGTGATTGGTTGAAAACCGCTGTTTGGGTCGCTCTGATTCGCTGAGAAGCTGGTGACGTATCTCTGTGCGTCCACTCCCTCTGATGTCAGATTGTAAAGCCAACCTCCGCTGTGCACGTGTCTGAAAGAGTCACGTGACCCCAGAAATGAAGCTCGTTTTAACCGAGTCCTCCTCTGTGTTTAAAAACGCTAAATAAAACCTGCCACGGTTCCCAAAACTCATGTTTTCATGCAGATAAAACGTGCTGGTGGACAACAGCCACGTTAAAAGCTTTAAAACCGTCCATAAAAATGTTGCAGAACCATGTTCGACCGTGTGCTAAAGCGTAGCTAATGGCTAACAGCCGGATGTCAACAGGACGGTTCACAGGAAGTTATCATAGACTTCTGCTGGTAAAAGTAAGCTTACACCGCCACCTGCTGTCGAAAATGGAGTATAACAGTTTTCCTGAAAGAAAGCTGATCACTTGCTTTCCTTTAAAAAAATTTCTTTTGTTAATCCAGCCTGGTTTTTCTGTGTACTGTTTAAATGGCGAATTCTGGTGAATTTAAACTGCTTATAAAAGCGTTTGAAACCTAAAGTTGATGTCAGACTTAGACAAATTACAGGTTTATTAATTTTAAGTGCATTTTGAGTGTGTTAACACTGAAAGAGCCTGGTTCTTGCATCTGTTTGATTTAAGCTCATTGAGTAACACTGCCAGACGGAGGCATTTACTTAGAATATTCATGCATTGGGGTAAAACCTACAAATAGGTGCCCATTCATTTGAAGACGTTGGCTTTTAACAGTACTGTTGAGTGAACCCAGAGCTAAAATAGTGTATAACACTCACTGCTCACTTAAATACAAATATTTACCTGCTAAAAACTCTAAGAATGCAACTATTTAACCAGATAGGTTTTGCTGAACAGTGAATAACCATGGCAGATGTGACAGAAACAAATATTGATCCATGTGAGGGGAAGGACTGGTTGGAGAAAGTGTTAACGCTGCTAACAGAATCCTTACATCCATATGGTGAACAGGTGGACAGCATGAACTCAAAAGAGTTATTGGACGAGCTGAAGGATGTTGCACAAGGTGTGACCTCTGCAACCATAACAAAGTCAAGCTATGACCAGCTGGCTAAATTGGCACTCTTATTGAAAGCAACATTTTATGTTGAGGCAAACAAGGCTGAAGCCCTTGATAAAAGGTTGATGCACAAGACAGAGGTCCACGTGGCAGCACGTGTGGAGTACCTGAAACTCGAGGCACAGTCTAAATTTTGTCAAGTGAGCCTCGACTCCAGAACCACATCTGTCGCTGTGTGCAACACAGGCACGGAGGAGGTACTAATTCCGAGAAACACAAGGCTTGGATGGTTGATATCCACAGATTTTCATGATTTTGAACTTGGCATTCCATTTCTGGGAGGACTCCCAGACAACCTGGTATCGAGTAAAGAGACTGGTCCATTTTGGTTCACGAAACCAACACAGGCCATAGCTCTCTTCTCAACCAATGATGTCGATTTAGGACCTCAAACCTATAGTGTCTTACCTATAGACAGGTCTGACGACACAGAAGGGGACTCACTGGAGTTCCCCCAACATCAAGAGCCCTTAGCAATCACTTCACAGATTGAACAGGTGGTCGCCCAAGCCGACGCCCTGACGACTGATGAAGAAAGGGATAAACTCCGCCAAGTTCTCATGAAATATGAGAAGTCGTTCTCGACTGACTCAATGGATTGTGGGTTGACCTCGCTTCACACAGTGAGCATCCCAACTCCGCCTGACTCACCGCCTACATTTGTAAGACAATACAAGATTCCCCTGGCAGCACATCAACCTGTCAAGGAAATCATTGATGACCTTTTAGATAAAGGCATACTCAGACATTGTAATAGCACCTACTCTGCGCCTTTATGGCCAATTTTGAAACCAAATGGTAAGTGGAGACTTACCATAGACTACAGAAAGCTAAACAAACAAGTTCCTTTATCTAGGTGGCCAATGACCCAGATCCAACAGGAACGGCCCAAGGTCACCGATGGTAAGTACTTTTCCACCCTCAACGTCGCCTCTGGTTTTTGGACCATTCCTGTGCGTGCCGAAGACCAACACAAACTAGCTTTCGCTTTTGGTAGCCGACAATTCAACTTCACCAGGTGTCCCTTTGGCTACGCTAACTCACCAGCTGAGTTCAACATCTTTTTGAACAAAGCATGTCCAGATGCCCACGAACGTGGGACACTGATCTACGTGGACAATGTCCTTTTGAGGCAGCCAACGCTGGACTTACTTGGCTGAGATGGACCACGTTCTGCATCAACTGACTACTGCTGGTGCTAAAATCTCACTGTCAAAATGCCAGTGGTGTAGGACCAATGTGGACTACGTTGGCCTAGTAGTAGGTCCAGACGGAGTACAACCACAATTGACTTGCACCCAAGGCCTAGACAATCTCAAAGTCCCCACCAATCTCAGAGAACTACAAAGTTTTCTGGGCGTGTGTAACTACTCACGCCAATTTATAAAGAACTATGCAGACCTTGCGAAACCACTGACTGAACTCTTGAAGAAAGAAGTCCCATTTGTTTGGACTGATGACCAACAGCAGGCAATGAACGCTCTCAGGGACAGACTCAAGTCAGCCCCATGTCTAGTCTATCCAGACTACAACAAAGAGTTTAACCTGGAAGTGGGCTTCTCAGCTCACTGCATGAGTGCAGGTCTGTACCAGATGCACAACAAAGACAAGCGTGTGGTGGCCTACGCCAGTAAGACAATGGCAGGCCCCGAATTA
The DNA here is from genome assembly GCF_014905685.2 of Nematolebias whitei. NCBI lineage: Eukaryota > Metazoa > Chordata > Actinopteri > Cyprinodontiformes > Rivulidae > Nematolebias > Nematolebias whitei. The sequence goes on from NC_056518.1 coordinate 3,860,334, forward strand.
AAGTTCTCAGACTGTGAGAAAGCTCTACTAACCACTGTGTGGGCAGTTAAACACTTCTCAAGTTACATCGGTGGATAAAGGATCATTGTTAAAACACAACACCAGCCAGTGACTTTCCTGAATAGCCAACGCATCAGAGATGGTGTGGTGACAAACTCACGGGTAGCCACATGGCTCATGGCGCTTCAAAGTTTTGACCTAGACATCCGCTACGGACAAAACAAGAAGTCACATTTGGGCACCGACCTGGCACTCTGCCAGGAATGTACACAAGATGTACTGCCACCCATCCGCCAGCTGCGGAAAAACTCTCAGTAAGTGATGACCCGAATCACCACTACTTTGATAGCAATATCTGCAAAGATATGACAACATTGTACGTGGATGGATGCTCATTCCACCACGAACAAACCTGCAAATCAGGTGTTGGAGGGGTCCTCCTCCAAGACCAACAAGAAGTCACTTTTAGCTATAAATTAGGCTCTCAGACTTCTCAGTACACTGAGATAGCAGGAATCCTAATAGCTCTCCAGATAGTAGTAGAACGCTCCATCCAAACGCTAATCATCTGCACGGACTCTAATTACGCTCAACTTAGTTTCTTGTGTCATCTCGCTCTGTGGAAACAGAACGGCTTTCTCACAAGCAACAAGAAAGTGGTCAAACACAAAGAGATTTCACGGCATGTGATCACTTGGTGACATCACATGACCTACAGGTCTACTGGAAAAAGGTTCTAAGACATTCAAGAGTCCTAGGCGATGACAAGCGGTGTAATGACCTTGAAGACTTCCTAGCCAAGGACGGAGCAGTGGTCGGCCCTCTGTGGTCCTTTGACCCCTCCTGGCTGCTCGCAACTTTGTCAGTACAACCTACAGCCGAGGTAATGGCAGTCACACGGGCACAGGCTGCAGCCAAGCCGGCTGACAACACAGTCTCTATACAACCTGTATTGACTGACCCAGACATCATTCAACTTCAGAAGTTGGATCCTGCAATAAACTCGATGATACTGTACTTGACTGACCCAGAGAAAAACACTCCGTCCGAAGCAGACCTGGATTCCAATCCAGACCTTAAAGTCCTCTTTCAGCTGCGCAAACAGCTAAAACTAATCAAGGGCATCCTGACTTTTGCTCATGAACCGACGTCCTCACCCGTGTTCGTGGTCCCCCATGACCACAGGGGGGTGATGTTAGTTCATGCGTATGACCTCCTGTCTGCAGGACACAAGGGAGATAACGCCACGCTGAAAGCATTAAAACAAGTTGCTTATTGGCCTGGAATGAAAAAGGATGTCAAGAACTACATAAAAGGGTGCCTGGTCTGTGGCCAGTTTCAGCCATCCAGACCACTCCACAGAGCACCACTGCAAAGTAGAGGCATTGCATTCCCATGCTCTGACCTCCAGATCGACTGGGTTGGACCACTTACTAAGAGCACTAGAGGAAATAAATATTTTCTCACAGTAACTTGCGCATTTACCAAATGGGTAGAATGCCTACCAGCTCCTAATGACACAGCACAAACAACTGCTAAGTTACTAATGAATCATGTATTTTCGAGGTTTGGACTTCCCCTCAGGGTGAACTCAGACCAAGGTACGCACTTCACAGCTGAAGTGATGAAAGAACTGTGGAAGCCGTACCTACTCGAACAATCCTATTCGGGGGGGGGGGGGGGGGG
>NC_056518.1:3862119-3863364 GCF_014905685.2 Nematolebias whitei
GGGAGGCGCTAGCTAATCCTTCAGTTGAGTCTCGCCATAGACTCCAAAAACATTTAGGGGAAAACCAAAAAACCAAACCTCAAGTCGTTCGTCTAAAAGGACAACAGACAATTGAACCAAACTATCTTTTGCCATGTAAATCTAACTTAAACCAAGTTAGGGATGGAAAAATAGTTTGGAATGCCCTTCTATAGGTATAAATCCCTATATGAAAATTTTTCAGCATGACCCACCCTTTAAACTGGTAACTTTAGCTGATCTAAACCGTGATAGCTTACACACCAGGTGCATATAGGTTAAGGTCTTATGTAAAATCCCACTCATAAGCCCAACTAAAACCACATAAATGCATAACACATAGAACCAGAATGGCACCCACTGGGAACCACCAGCAGCAACCTTTGCTGAAGGGATCTACAACTCCAACGTGGGTCTCCAATCTCCATCCAGTGGTCGCCTCTGCAGTTCAATCGAGGGAACCCCTCTGTATGCTGATCAATCAACACCTCAAATCGTTGTGGATTTATCGTTGTAGATTATATGACTTTTTCCAATGGATTACAGACTTTGTTTCCAAGGGGTTAAAGCATTGCTACAATGGAATTACCAACAACATTATGGAATTACCAACAACATTGTGGAATTACCTAAACCGCTGTGGGATTACCTTCTTTAACTTTTGTTTTCCTCTTGTTGGATTACATCAAGATCAAGAATATTCGGAGGCGTAAGTTCATGTTGGAATTCATCCCCATGGACAGGCGATGATTTCCAAAGGGGGGACTGTAGTGAACTCGGCCTCCGACCAAAACCTGCCTCTGAGGACCTTCATGGGACAGGAACTGTTATTTCATTGATTTGAATCTAGAAATACAAATTAGCTCATCCAGAGACTGTGCAATTGTATCCTGAAGTAATCAATTGAAAGAACACTCCTCTTTTATATTATCATTACTATTTTACAATATCTTGATAAATCAAAAGTGTGTTTAGTTCATACCATTTCTAAATGTTGAAGTGAACCACTCATTTTAAATCAACTGTGAAACAGTATTAATGATTTTTTAATCCTCATTTAAATTAGAAATCAAGTTAAATGTCTATTTTACTAAGAAATTATGCATTTTTGATCTTCTGTCTAAATGAGAAGTAGTGATGTCGGTCGAAAGTCAGAAAGAAGTTATTAGAACGAAGTGTTGTGTTTTTAAAACCTAGCAGACGGTAAACAAGAAGCCACTGGCCACT
>NC_056518.1:3863464-3866329 GCF_014905685.2 Nematolebias whitei
ACAGAAAAAGGTGCGACACAACTACCTAAGTGCGTGGTGACGTAATGTTACGCATAGCTCAAGTCCAGGCGTTAGTGGTAGCAGGCTAAGCTAGGCTAATCTCCAACGCGCGTTAAGTTTTCTCTTCAAAATGAGTGCCCATGATCGTCAGAATGTGACTGAACAAGCTTTCACAAGTGAAGAGAAAGCAGATGACATCACTGATAAGAGAAAAAAGACTAATTTGCTGGTTTGGAAGTGGTTCGGCTTTCTGCGATCCGATAAACTGCAGGTTTCAGTCAGTGTGCTGCAAAATGTGACAGAGTCGTTCTAACTAGCGGTTGGAACATCTAACTTGTTCCACTTGTCAGAATATGATGAGTCACAAGATGAAGCACAATAAAAGTTTGAGCCAATGTGTCCCTGAAACACCCCCAGCGCTGCATGTTGTTTTTGTTTTGTTTGTTTGTTTTTATCATTTATTCATTCATTTAAAACAAAACAAATTCATCAGAAAGAAAAATAAACATTGAATGAAAAGGTTGAAGAAAGAAGAAAAAAAAATCTTATCCGTCCCCAATTTAAAAAATACAAAATAACTACAAACAACAACTTTGACTTGAACAATCTCCAAACTGAAAACAAAAAAACTTCAGGTATCCTTCACCTGGTACTATACCTTCCCAACAACTTTAACTATCATCTTTTTACTCCAACTTACAATTAATACAGTATAAAGTTCTTTATAGAGTACATTATACAGGTCAGCGATTGTTTAGGATGGGATTTACATCATCTAACAACTGCTCACAGTGCACAGGCAATATTCCTGATGATTATATCCATGCACTCTGGTTCTGCCCACCCGTTCAGAGGTTCTGGGTCCAGGTTTGTGAAGACTTGTCTAAATGTCTGAAATGTAATATTCCACTCTCTCCGTCTGTTTGCTTATTGGCTATCTTGGAAGATGTTACCCTGGAAAAAAATACATGTCGCATGATTTTCACTGCCTTATGCATCGCAAAGAAAACCATACTCCTGAATTGGAAAAATAAAAATAATCTTAGCATTAATCAGTATAAAAATCTTCTGTTAGATCATATTAGTCTTGAAACAGCATCTGCCGACACATTGGATCAATCTCTGTGGGCTCCTTTGATTGGCTCCATTACATAGTGAGGGTGGGTAGTCTGGGATCTGACCTTGTGGGGCCTTGGGGTTGATGTGGAGGCGGGTGTATGGGTTTGGGGCGCCGGGGGGGGGTTGCCGGGGGCTGGGCTCTTGGGGGTACCTGGGCAGGGGGGCACTGCTTTCCCTCTGGGGAGGGCCTGGGTGGTTCTGGGGGATGGCTGCTGGTGGCTGCATGCAGGCCCTCAGGTGGTCTGTGGCGGCGGTCGTGGGTCACCGATCTGGTAGCCTGGCTGTGCTGGTGTGGGTTCGGGGTGGGCGCGGGGGCTTGGGGTTCTGGGGGCTTGTCGCCCCCGGGCTTGGGCCTGTGGGGATCGGGGATCTTGGGCTCTGGCGGGCGGGTTGCCGGGCTCTGGGCCGGCTTGCGCTCTGGTGCCCGGTTCTGGGCAGGGGCCTTTGGCTCGCTGGTGGGTTGTGGGTTCATGGGCTGGGGGATTGGGTGTTTGGGGGCATGACCAGTGGCCCCTAGGAGGGGGTAGTTTGACCCAGCCTTGGTGTCTAGTGTGCTATGTGTTTTGAGAGATGTCCGAATGAGGGGTGGGTGTAGTATTTCTTCTGGGGTGGGGATGGGGTGGATGTCCTTGGGGGCGGCCCGGGACTGTGCATGGCCGGCTGGCTGGCCCCTTTTCTGTGGTGGGGGCTCGCTCCCGGTGCTTCCTGGCACTGTCGGCGGTTGGGCGGGCGCTATTGGCCGGGTCGTCCTGGTGAGGTTTGGCTTCATCTGGTAGCGGGCTGACTTCGGTTTGTGGGGGTCCTGGCGGCCCTCGGGTGTGTAGGCTGCTGGTACTGCTTCTGGCGGCCCTCGGGGCTCTGTCCCTCTCTGGTCTGGAGCTCAGCGGGCCTGGCGGTCGGTCCAGATGGAGAGGTGTCTTGGCCTCAATCCCTGGGTGGACCTTGGGGAGCTGGGGGGGGGAGCTGTTGGGTCAGTAGGGGAGCTGACTCCCTGTGGGAGCATTTGCTCTCACAGTTTTTTCTCCCCATCCCTCACCATGCACCTCCACCCTCTTCATTTCAATTCCACACATTTAGGGTTGTTTGGGCTCGGGTGTGCTGCAACAATTTTACATCTCTGTTGACCATAGCCACCTGGAACTCAATTTTATTGTACACCTTAGACATTCATTCATAACATCCTCATGACATTCACATATAGGAACTTGAGGTGGGCACATGGCTATGGGTGGTGGGATGACCTTACTCTCACCCCCTGTGCCTGTGCTCACTTACAACGGTTGCATTTAGACACTAGGGTTTGGATAGAGTTGGGATGGAGGGGAAACTGGCATCATGCCAGCCTTTGCTCCTTCCTCTTTCCTTTTTAATGGCACTATACAACAACACACATCAACAGCACATCTAGGGGCGGGGGTGTATGTGTCGGGGTCTTATTTATTTTTTTTCCTCCCCCCCTAGTTCCGACTGCCATTCTGGGGGTGGGGTCCGGGAGAATGGCAGGCCGTCGGGTGTTGACCAGGACTATGTGGGGGTTCGGGGTCTGGGGGGTTGCCGTGGGCGGTGCTGGCGCTGTGCTCTCCCTGGGGTTGTTTGGACCCCCTGAGCTTGGCTCTTGGGTGCCATGGTTGGCCCGCTGGCCGGGGTGGCTGCCGGGGCCTGGCGTGCGGTTGGCTGGGGGCGCGTGCTTGGTTGTTGGCGGTGTGTGGGGGTGGTCGGTGGCGTGTCCTCTTCATGGTGGGGGGG
>NC_056518.1:3866429-3868059 GCF_014905685.2 Nematolebias whitei
GGGGGGGGGGGGGGGGGGGGGGGGGTGTCCTGTCGGCTGGGCTTGGCCTGGGCCGGGTCTGGGATATTGGCTCTTCTCCGCTCGAGAATGAATGGGTTTACCTCCTAGGTTTGGGCATGGGCTGCCCCCTGTAGAGGGCGGGTACATGTCTTGGACCTGGGGGGTATAGAGTGCGTATCGGGAATAAGAATGAAATGTATCGTTATTGTATGTCTTTGAGTGAGTGAATGTGAGAATGAGGTTGGGATTGTGTGATTGTGTCTGTGTATGAATGGGTATTTGTTAGGCCGAGACTCGGACTGCCCCCTCTTTGATACAACTGGGGGTGCTTGGCATCGCGCAGCCCCCTGGTGGGGTGTGCCCTTGCCTGTCGGCGCGCTTGGGGCCCTTGGTGTCAGGGGCTGGGCGCTTGGGCGTGTGTCGGCTCGGCCTGGTGTCTGCCTGGTGGGGCTCAGGTCCTCTGGCCTGGGTGGTGTGAGTCCTCGGTGCCCGGGCCTCGGTGCCCGGGCCTGGACCTACATCGGTGCGGCGGGTTCCGACGGATGCCTATGAGTTTGTCGCTATTGGCCCCGGGGGGTCACTGTATGTGGTCGCTGGTGGGGATCTTCCGGTTCTCCCCTGTGGTCCGATCTGGGGGGTGGGTGAGTGGTTCGTCCTGTGTGGGTGGCCCTGGGGGCTCCGCGGTCGGGGTCCCTCCTGGGGTCTTGGGCTCTGGTCCCCCCTTTTTCATCTGCCTCTGGTCTTGGGGGTCGGGTCTCTGCTGCTTCACAGTTACTATTAAATGTTCTATTAGAGAAGCCTCATTCACTTATGCATGCTCACAACCACGCACAAACAGATGCAGGGATGCTTATGTAGGCTTTATATGTAGATATATAGATATGTATATGAATGTATATTCATGTGTATGTATGTATGTATGTATGTATATAGGCGTAGGTATGGGTATATATATTTATGGAAACTTACTGCAAAGCCATGAATATTTTAAGTTCTTTATACATATGTATTTTGTTGCTGTGTTTTGTCATGTTCTTTGCAGGTGAACAGACAGTGGCCCGGTGTTTTGCCGTGTGCTCTCTTTGTGTATATTTCTTATAAGTTGGAGTCTTACTTTGTCTTTTCCTTCTTTCTATCCTATTATTAAAAAAATAATTAAAAAAATATCATCTTTTTAAACATATAAATTGTTTTAGAAATGTTTATGGTGATATCAAGGCAATTCCATAAGCCTTTTCCCTGAATTACAACACAGCTCCTTCAGACTAGTTCTAAATGGAGGTTTTACAAACATTTCCATTCCCTTAAGGTAATTTTTTACAAATTTTAATTGAATATTTGGGGCTAATATTTTTTAGCTTTATGCATGACTTGTAAAATACTATATTCAACCAAATCATAACATTTTAATAATTTAAGTTGATGAAATAATATATTTGTTGGGTGACCATAACACTTCATACTACTAATAATTCTTCTAGCTCTTTTTTGTAAACATAAAAATAGGATTTGTAATTGTTTTGCATGCTTTTCCCCAAACTTCATTACAATAGATTAAATATTGAACAGTCATTACATTATACAATATATACAAAGCTTTGTCATTCAAAAACTCTTTTACTTTATACAG
>NC_056518.1:3868159-3869295 GCF_014905685.2 Nematolebias whitei
ATATATATATATCACAATATATTTCTTAAGTTCGGTCGATAACTATATCAGAGTCAGAGATTCTTTATTGTCATTCTTTGTCACACACATTCTATTTGTCCCACTATATAATTTGATATTGATATAAACAATATAAAAGCCTTAGAAAAACTGTACAAACTGTACAAATAAATTAATATTCACCTTTTATTTGCATTTAGCCTTCAAAAAATTTTGAAATCTTCATCAAATAAACATAAAACAACTATGTCAGTATTAATAGTTTTAACTTTAAACAACAACATAACCTAACAACCCATTCAGCAAACTTCTACATTTGCTGCATGTGATTCTCTTTTGATACAGCTGGGGGTGTTGTTTCAGGGACACGTTCGCTCAAATTTTATTGTTTTTCTACTTCTAACTATCAGCATAGTCTATCGAGTGGAAACTCTTCAGATGGTGTTCCCACCTCCAGTTGGAACGACTCTTCGTCACATTTTGCAGCACACTGATACCTGCAGTTTATCGGATCTTAGATTGCCAAAACCACTTCCACACTGCCAAATTAGTCTTTCATCTCTTATCAGTTATGTCATCTGCTTTCTCGTGGCTTGTGAAAGCTTGTTCAGTCACATTCTGATGGTCATTGGCATTCATTTGGAAGCAAAAACTTAATGCGCATTGGAGATTAGCGTAGCCTAGCCTGCTACCGCTAACACCTTCTGGACTCGAGCTCTGTGTAACGTCTACGTCACCACACACTTACGTAGTTGTCGCACCTTTATCTGTCCGGGTTGAAACTGAAGCGGCTGCTTCAATCGGAAAAGAAATGCGTCAGTTGAACACTGTAATCATATCGAAAATGTGCTTAAAACTCATGTCACCGTTATTGAATAAAAAGTATATCGCAACATATATTGATATTGAATTATTGTCCAGTCCTCACATATCTATCTATCTATCTATCTATCTATCTATCTATCTATCTATCTATCTATCTATCTATCTATCTATCTATCTATCTATCTATCTATCTATCTATCTATCTATCTATCTATCTATCTATCTATCTATCTATCTATCTATCTATCTATCTATCTATCTATCTATCTATCTATCTATCTATCTATCTATCTATCTATCTCTCTATATAT
>NC_056518.1:3869395-3881633 GCF_014905685.2 Nematolebias whitei
ACAACTGTGTCAACTCTTGAAACTGTGCCTGCAGTCAACCTACTTCACATATGGGGAGCAATATTATAGGCAGAAACATGGGTGTGCTATGGGGTCTCCAGTTTCTCCTATTGTTGCCAACCTGTACATGGAGGAGGTAGAAAAGAGAGCCTTGACGTCCTTTTCAGGGACACCACCAAGTCATTGGTTCAGGTATGTTGACGACACCTGGGTTAAAATTAAATCTCAGGAAGTCCAACATTTTACTGACCACATCAACTCTGTGGATAAATACATCAAGTTCACACGAGAAGATGAAAAAAATGGCAAGTTGGCTTTCTTGGACTGCAAGGTCTCAGTCTCTGATAGAGGACATTTGCAAACTGAGGTGTACCGCAAACCCACCCACACAGACCAGTATTTGCAATTTGACTCCCATCACCCTTTGGAGCACAAGTTAGGAGTCATCAGGACTCTGTATCACAGAGCAGACAGCGTCCCCACTAGCTCAGGAGCCAGGCAGAAGGAGAAATCCCACACAAGACAGGCTCTAGAGCAATGTGGATATCCTAACTGGGCCTTCCTAAAAGCAGAGAAGAAACCCAAACAGGACTCCAGTCAGCCAACAGGTGAAAAGGAGGAACCCAGACCCAGACCAGTGGTCATTCCATATGTTGAGGGAGTATCAGAGAAACTGAGACGTTTATTTTCTAAACATAACGTCCCAGTGGCTTTTGAACCCCTAAATACATTACGGCAAAGACTGGTTCATCCCAAAGATCCAGTCCCCCGGCACAAACAGAGTAATGTTGTGTATGCTGTTCAGTGTCAGGAGGGCTGTGATCAGTCTTACATCGGGGAAACAAAACAGCCACTGGCCAAAAGGATGGCCCAGCACAGAAGATCAACATCATCAGGCCAGGACTCTGCGGTCTTCACTCATCTCCAGGCCAGTGGTCACTCTTTCAGGGATGAAGATGTTCACATCCTGGACAGAGAGGAACGATGGTTTGAGAGAGGAGTAAAGGAGGCCATCTTTGTGAAAAGAAACTGTCCATCATTAAACAGGGGTGGAGGCCTACGTGTTCAATTGTCCCCCTCTTACAATGCTGTGATTGCTAGTATCACTCAGCCCTCTGTGAATAGTACACAGCTATCAGTGTGCTAATGATCCATTGCTAGGCTGATGGTCCTTCTTGAGCATGTGATCAGCTGGTTTTGGTTGTCAGCAGCAAAACTGGTTGATCCACTCTGAGAAGGTGCTATTTAGGAGACTGAGCTGAAAACAGCACCTCAGACTGAAGAAGTCTCTCGGACGAGAGACGAAACGTTTCTACATTTTTTGTTGTTTTGCTTTGTTTTGGGTTTTTTTGAATGTCCAGAGGACCAGATTTAACTTTTTTAGATTTTTCTACCTGGATTATTGAGCATGCATCAGGATACTTAAATCATTTAATACACACAAATATGTCAAAATAATCACAAATTTAGTTGATTTTTATGTATTTTATTACAAAAATAATACTCTGATGAAGGTTATTCATACAATTAATACACAAATTAATAACAAAATTACCTTGTCAAAGGTTATTTGATTATTAAAATCCAGTATAACTTTTTATAAAAGGCAGAACCTTGGACTAAATTAACTGTGGTGTATCTAAATTAATGTCATTGTGAATGTATGGTCGTCAGAAAGTGCATTGAAAGGTCTCTCTCACCAGAATAAACTATCAGAATGTCCACAACTGCTTATGATGATACCAGCAAGGCATGAGAGGCTCTGGTGACTGAAAGGCGGATTGTGTCCTCAAAAGTCACCGATCACCGTTGGAGGGATGAAGGTCCGGCCACTGGCTCTGAAGTCAGCTGTGATTTTATCACTCTGCGGTGATGTCTCTGGTTCGGATTTCACTCTAATGCCAGGTTTCTCTCGTCCTGAGACGTTCGCAGAAAAGCTTCTTCCCCGGACATCTCACTAGGGAAGAAGTTGAAGTGGCTTCATGTAGAAGGTGCGGTGAAGTGTGTAGTCAGAAGTAGTGGAGAAGAACTGAGAGGTGAAAAGTCTGTCTGGGTATTACAGATTGACTTAGGACCTCCTACCGGACGAGATATGGTTCATAAACTATGTCATGTTTTAATATGAAATAACAGTCCATTTTAGTTGTCTGCCTTTTAAAAAGCCACACTTGTTTTAAAAGGAGAAAAATAAACATGATTATCTTAGAGAAGTTACTTTGACAGACATTTAAAATAACAAGCATTCAGTTCTGAAACTGTAGAAATCACATGCAATGTTCATCAAATAGGTGTCGCTGTTCATCTCCTGAAAAGACAATGTCCTTTTTTAAATAAAGGATTCTTTTAAAACTGTTATCTCCATGGAAAAATCCTGGGAATAAACTCCTTGGCAGGTGTTTCACTTCGAGGTCAAAAATTAACCACAAGCTCCCATTGAGACGATCTGTCCGTTTCATGGGAAAGGAGTTCACAGTTAACACAATGACAGTTTTTCATTACATTAGATTAGTGTCAACTAAGGAGTTTGTAAGCTGAGTTTAACACCTGTAAAATAAAGTCTGTTCGTCCCCAAGGGAACAAATGCATCTTGTTTTAACAGTTTAAAACACACACATGAATTATGTTTGTTTTGAGATGAGGTGAATTCTAATTCAAAAGTGGTGTTACCCTACAGTTGTTTAACTTTTGACTACAGTGCAACCCCTACATTATTCAAACAGTTATATCTCAGTAAAATATCATCCAATATGTACCAGATTTTATGTGCGTGATCAGTGAGGACTTATAGACACATTGACATTGTTCTTTAACATTTGACTCAAGTGTACCCCCTACATTATTCCAACAGTTTTATCTCAGTGATTGTTAGGTATTTCTTGTACCTAGAAAATAAAGAACCACACAGGACAACAGAGACAAAGATTTTCAACCGAGCTTTTTACAAAAATGGAAATCCACAGTTACAAGCTCTAATGCTGCTCACTGTGAACTTCAAAGGATTTCTGCATCTGCTTGTGTTTTATTGTTCACACAGGAAAAAGTGAAAACTGGACATCTTGATTAGGCAGATTACACAACGAGGGCAAGGTGTTCTTAGAACATTTTGATTGAACGTTTACTGCATTGAGTTTCTGATACCATTTGTAGTGGACTAGGCCTTTGACCAAAACCTGCCTCTGAGGACCTTCATGGGACAGGAACTGTTATTTCATTGAATTAAATCCAGAAATACAAATTAGCTCATCCAGAGACTTTCTAATTGTATCCTGAACTAATCAATTGAAAGAACACTCTCTTTTTTATATTATCATTACTATTTTACAATATCTTGATAATCAAAAGTGTGTTTAGTTCATACCATTTTTAAATGTTGAAGTGAACCACTCATTTTAAATCAACTGTGAAACAGTATTAATGATTTTTTTAATCCTCATTCAAATTAGAAATCAAGCTAAATGTCTATTTTACCAAGTAATTATGCATTTTTTGATCTTCTGTCGGAAATGAGAGTGATGTCGGTCAAAAGTCGGAGACAGTCAAAAACAAGTTGTTGGAACGAGCTGTCGTGTTTTTAAACCTCCCAGCCAGTAAACAAGAGAACTGGCACCTGCAATGTTAGTCACTTCGCCAAAACATTTCTCTGTCTGTTCCTAAACATTTCTGCTGTTTTCTTGACTTGTAAAAACATTTGACGTCACTAGAACCACACCCCTGTTGGTTGCTTCAACCAATCAGGACTTACTAAAAGTGTCCAGAAGCAGAACTCTTTAAAAGTCGACACTTCCTAGAACTGTCAGTCATAGATTATGGTAAACAGATAATGTGGGCTACAGTGAGCAAACCCTTGCCAATACTCATGCCTCCTGAGACAGTCACAGACTGCCCAACGGCAGGCACTGCAGAAGGCACAGAGGACCTCTCGACAGAGAACACAGTCCTGGTAAGTTATCCTTCATGTGGATGCATGTGGAACCGAAAACACCCAACGGGTGAAACCGACTCTGACTGAACAACTAAGCCTCCTCTGCGAGCTGAAACAGTCAGGGCCCACCGGATACTACCTACCATTGGCAGTTCAAGGTATAGAGATCCAAGGATCCCACACCAAAGATGCTGTACTGTCGTCGGGGACAGATAAACCAGCTATTAAGGACGGAGCTGTGGACGGCCCTCAGAGGTCCTCTGACCCCTCCAGGCTGCTCGCAACTCTGTCAGTACAACCTACAGCCGAGGTAATGGCAGTCACCCGTGCACAGGCTACAGCCAAGCCGGCTGACAACCCAGTCTCTGTACAACCCATGCTGACTGACCCAGACATCATCCAACTTCAGAAGTTGGATCCTGCAATAAACTCGATGATGCTGTACTTGATTGACCCAGGGAAAAACACTCCGTCCAAAGCCAACCTGGATTCCAATCCAGACCTTAAAGTCCTCTTTCAGCTGCACAAACAGCTAAAACTACTCAAGGGCAACCTGACTTTAGCTCATGGAGCGACGTCCTCACCCGTGTTCGTGGTCCCCCATGACCAAAGGGGGGTGACATTAGTTAGGGTAATGTTACCAAACGCGATAACGTGATCAAATCTGACATTAAGAGTGAGTGACGCACCGAAACATTGTTTCCTAGTTGCTTAGTCACTATTTTTGTCAATGTTGAAACGTTGTTTTTCTGGTTGCTTAGTCACTATTTTTGTCGATGTTGAGACATCGTTTAATTGGTTTTTGGTATTGTTTCTGAACACCCCCAGCAAGAATGAATTTTGTGTGTATTTAAGTTAGAGACTAAGAGGACTTTAACTATGCCAACATGCAGTTCATTTGTTAAAACTCAATCTTTGAGGAGTCAATGTAGGGGTTAATGCTACCTTAAGTACCATAAACTACATTGGTGTCAAAACGCTTAAGTCGAACCTACTCGAACAATTCTAGGGGGGCGGGGGGGGGGGTAGCTAATCCTTCAGTTGAGTCTCGCCATAGACTCCAAAAACATTTAGGGGAAAACCAAAAAACCCAAACCTCAAGTCGTTCGTCTAAAAGGACAACAGACAATTGAACCAAACTATATTTTGCAATGTAAATCTAACTTAAACCAAGCTAGGAATGGAAAAATAGTTTGGAATGCCCTTCTATAGGTATAAATACCTATATGAGAATTTTTCAGCATGACCCACCCTTTAAACTGGTAACTTTAGCTGATCTAAACCATGATAGCTTACACACCAGGTGCATATAGGTTAAGGTCTTATGTAAAATCCCACTCATAAGCCCAACTAAAACCACATAAATGCATGATACATAGAACCAGAATGGCACCCACTGGGAACCACCAGCAGCAACCTTCGCTGAAGGGACCTACAACTCCAACGTGGGTCTCCAATCTTCATCCAGTGGTCGCCTCTGCAGTTCAATCGAGGGGACCCCTCTGCATGCTGATCAATCAACACCTCCAATCATTGTAGATTTATCGTTGTAGATTATATGACTTTTTCCAATGGGTTACAGACTCGGTAATTCCATTGTAGCAATGCTTTAACCCCTTGGAAACAAACAACATTATGGAATTACCAACAACCGTTGTGGGATTACCTTCTTTGACTTTTGTTTTCCTCTTGCTGGATTACATCAAGATCAAGGACATTCGGAGGCGTAAGTTCATGTTAGAATTCATCACCATGGACAGGCGATAATTTCCAAAGGGGGGACTGTAGTGGACTAGGCCTCCGACCAAAACCTGCCTCTGAGGACCTTCATGGGACAGGAACTGTTATTTCATTGATTTGAATCTAGAAATACAAATTAGCTCATCCAGAGACTTTCTAATTGTATCCTGAACTAATCAATTGAAAGAACACTCTCTTTTTTATATTATCATTACTATTTTACAATATTTTGATAATCAAAAGTGTGTTTAGTTCATACCATTTTTAAATGTTGAAGTGAACCACTCATTTTAAATCAACTGTGAAACAGTATTAATGATTTTTTTAATCCTCATTCAAATTAGAAATCAAGTTAAACGTCTATTTTACCAAGTAATTATGCATTTTTTGATCTTCTGTCGGAAATGAGAGAGTGATGTCGGTCAAAAGTCGGAGACAGTCAAAACAAGTTGTTGGAACGAGCTGTCGTGTTTTTAAAGCTCTCAGACAGTAAACAAGAGAACTGGCACCTGCAGTGTTAGTCACTTCGCCAAAACATTTCTCTGTCTGTTCCTAAACATTTCTGCTGTTTTCTTGACTTGAAAAAAGAACCACACCCCTGTTGGTTGCTTCAACCAATCAGGACTTACTAAAAGTGACCGGAAGCAGAACTCTTTAAAAGTCAACACTTCCTGGAACTGTCAGTCTCTTCTGAGTCTTTTCTATGTCTGCTCAGTCTTCTGAGTTTTTCTCAGTCTTTTCTGAGTCGGTGGAGTAATGGCTGAGTTCTTCCTGGGTCTTCTCAGTCTCTTCTGGGTCTCTTCTGACTTCTTCTCAGTCGGCTGGAGTTCTTCTGAGTCTTTCTGGAGTACTGTGGAGTAGTTCTGGAGTTTTCCACTGCTGAGTGGAACTTCGGACTCAGTTTTCCAGGCTGATGGAGTCATCCATCTCTGCAGGAGTCATGGCGTCTCGCTGTGGCTCCACCCGGCGAATGCCCTATAACTGCTGAGGAAGTTGTTCTGTAGAACGGAGTATCTCACGACTTCTGCCGAGTCGCAGCCGCCCTGAGGAGACGCTGAAAGGTAGCATGCCAGGGACCTCTTGACCGTAGTGGACCCATCCTCTGCCAAGGTAAAGAGTCGTCATGAGCTTCACTACAAGTGTACCACGGCGAGCTGCGTTTGAAAGGAGCGTGTTGTTCTGGTCTACAGACATACATCTTCCTCCACATATTTCCTTTAAACTCCTCCATAATTTCCCATCTTTAAACTTCTATCTTGCCAGTAATTAATCCAGATGCCTTCAGAAATGTCTGTTGTTTTTATTAAGAAAACGTGCCAAGTTTTATTAATCAGCACCAGACCAGTCCAATCAAGTGTACAATTGTTGATGTTAAATTTTGATTCTGTTAATAAATGACCACATTTATTTTGATGGGTCAAAGAAAATTAACGTCTCATGTCACTGATTAAACCATCTACGCACAGTACCTCTGTCACATATCTGTAAGTAGCTCGAAAAAGAGAGAACCCGTTAATTTAAAATATGACTGTAGTGAAGCTCTGAAGCTAATCGAGCCTTTTACAACACTACACATTTGTATAAGTTAAAGTTAAGAGAAACAATGACAGTGTGAGCTTGATGAAATATGAGTCGATATGTATAAACCTTGACATTTCTGGTTTTACAAAAGAAAAAACAATTCTCATAAAAACAGCTTGTGTAAGTAGAGAGAATTCCTATCAGCTTGGACGTGGACTGTTTTTCCAGAATCTTCTTTGCTTCGTATGCACAGAAGTGCAGAAATCATGAAACAGTTTAAAATAATAACATAATAAAAACACTTACAGTGATACATCATCCAATCTGAACCAGAATTTTTGGGCAGAATCAATGACCACGTCTACACACATTGATATTGTGGTTTAACATATGACTCAAGTGTGCCCCCTAGATTATCCCAAGAGTTATATCTAAGTGAAATATTATCCGATCTAGGCCAGATTTTTGGTACGTCATTAGTGAGCACTTCTACACACTCTGGTTTTGTTGTTTAACTTTTGACTCCAGTGCACCCCATATATTATTCCAACAGTTTATATCTCAGTGAAATATCGTCCAATATGTACCAGAGTTTATGAGCATGATCAGTGAGCACTTGTAGACACATTGATATTGTTCTTTAACATTGGACTCAAGTGTGCCCCCTACATTATTCCAACTGTTATATCTCAGTGATACATAATCCAATCTGAACCTTAGTTTTTGTGCTTCATCGGTGAGCACTTGTAGACACATTGGTATTGTTGATTCATGACATCACTTAAGCCCCACCTACTCAGAAAATAACTGTTGATTATTGGATGACACTTCCAGCTTCACACTGTGTAAGATATTAGACTGAAACTTTGTTTGCTAACTGTTGATTACCACACATGGCATGTTGAAAAGCATAAAGGAAGTGCTTGTCAAACATTCACTACAAAACAGAAAGTCACCATAACTCATGTCTGGAAGGTCAGATTCCGTCTATACTTATAAGACCTGCAGCTGGACAAGTAACAGCATGGAAGGAAGGCAATGTCGAAGATTCTGGAAATGCGCCCCGTGGTGAATGCATGCGTGATTGGCAAGTGAGCGTTTGCATTGGAGATTGGGTGGACTAGCTGGAGCTCCCAAGTTGCGGTAAGGCCGGAGGGGTGCTTTGTTGCGATGGCTTCCAATGAATGCATTGAAGGCCCTCGCAGCAAAGCAACGCTCCGGCCTTATGGTGACCGTGGGAGCTCCAGCGACACCACCCAATCGCCATTGCGAACGCTCGTGCCTATCCTGCACTCATTCACCAGGTTGCGCATTTGCCAAAACTTCAACGTCAACTGCGACCGCGAGAGCTCCAGCAATGCCTCTCAGTCGCCATCGTGAACACTCTCATGACTTTTCTGCATGCGTCCACTAGGGTGTGCATATGCCAAATCTTTGAAATCACCTTCCACCCATATCAGTACGAGTCCAGCTGCAAGCCTTACAAGTTTGGCTAAAATCCAACCTTCCAGACAGGAGTTATTGTCACTTCCTCTTTTATGGCAAATGTAAAGGATTTCTTTTAAGTTTTTTATCATGTCATATGTGCTAATCAACAGTTAGCGAACACGGTTTTAGTCTTATATCTTACATAGTATCATTCTGGAAGAGACACCCATTAATCATCAGTTTGTTCTCTGAGTGGACTGGGCTTAAGTCAAGTCATGAATCAACAATACCAATGTGTCTACAAGTGCTCACTGATGAAACACAAAAAAATCTGATGTAGATCAGATGATGTATCACTGAGATATAACTGTTGGAATAATCTATGGGGTGCAGTGGAGTCAAGTGTTGAATATCGACACCAATTTGTCTAGAAGTGCTCACTGATCACGCACATTAAATTTTGTGCAGATCGGACGATGTCTTACTGAGATATAAGAGTTTGAATAATGTTGGGGCGCACTGGCGTGAAACGTTAAACAACATCAATGTGTTGAAGTGCTCACTGATTACGCACCAAAAACCAGATTCAGATCGGATGATGTATCACTGAGATATGACTGTTGGAATAATCTAGGGGGCGCACTGGAGTCATTTGTTAAACCACACCACCAATATGTGTAAAAGTGCTCACTTATTATGCACCATAAATCTGGTACAGCTTGGTATCACTGAGATATAACAGATCAAATAATCTAGGGGCGCACCTTAGTCAAATGTTTAACAACTACATCAGTGTGTGTAGAAATGCTCACAGATGACACACCAAAAATCTGGTGCAGATCAGATGATGTATCACTGAGATTTTTTTTGTCAACATTTTTTATTGAGGGAACAAACATGGTAATTGATATGTCAACAATACAAATTTGCCCTCATTTTCCTTATGTGAACATAAAACATAAGAAAGACAATACAAAAAATAAAACAGAAGTTACATAAATAAACAAAAACATTCGTATCACTGAGATTTAACTCTAGTAATAATCTACGGGGCGCACTGGAGTCATCTGTTAAACCACAATATCAATGTGTCTAAAAGTGCTCACTGATGAAGTACCATAAATCTGGTACAGATCAGATGATGTATCACTGAGATACAACTGTAGGAATAATGTAGGGGGTGCTGTGGAGGCTATTGGCCACTTATTATGGATTCCTGTTCAAGGGGTGGATAATGATCGATCAGAGTGTTTTTGGTGCACCTTGGCTCCACTCTGTACAATTTAGAGCCAAACGTATTACAACGGTGTCACCTGAATTTGTCACGTGGCCACACCCACATCCTCCAGCAAAAACTGTTTGTAATTTAAAGCAAGTCAGACCAACTGTTTTTATGTCTTCTAACAGAGGATCATCCTGATTGTGTCAAGGATGTCAAGAGAGAGAGCATTCCAAGTAAAAAAAAGTGACTTCCTGTTCTGTTGGGGCGAGGCTTTGATGACATCAGAATGTGACCACAGAGTATCGTCAGGCATCCAACAGGGATGAGTCCTGCCAAGTCTGGTGCACTTCGGTCTTTCCATGTGAAAGTTATAGCGTTTGGAATTTTACATTGTGAAGCACAACTTTGAGGCCTGGCCACACCCCTTTAACATATATGAAAACACAAGCTTTTGATAACTTTTACTCCCCAAGGGCATATTAGCCAAGTTTGAAGGTAACTCTTCAAAATCCCTAGAAGGAATTTGTTAAAATTCTCAAATAGAAATGCCCAAAAATGACCCTTTGACCCAAAATGGCAGACTTCCTGTTGAGTTTGGACCAGGGCTCCAAAATACTTTTTGATAGTTCCTGAGAAGATGCATATGCTCCACAATTTTCAGAATTATCGTTCAAAAAATGGCTTGGGGCTGAAGTTTTAAAATATTCTAGGGGGCGCTGTGGAGGCTATTGGCCACTTATCATGGATTCCTGTTCAAGGTGTGGATAATGATCGATCATACTGATTTTGGTGCATCTCGGCTCAAATCTGTGCAATTTAGAGCCAATGGTATGGAGACGGCGTTACGTCTTACTTGACCACGCTGCGCTGCCAACATGCTCCACCCAAAACTGTCAATGTTGAAAAGCAAGTTACACCAACATGTCTTCGGTCATGCTGAATACATCACAGGGGTCAGATATGGACCATTCAACGTAAAACTTTACACTTCCTGTTGTCAGGGGGCGTGGCTTAAGTGATGTCATGATTTTACCATTTAGTCTTGCAGGGGAAAAGATGTGGATCAATCACAGAAGGTTTGATGTCTCAGACAGTTTTCTTGTAGGAGCTATTAATGTTTCATTTTTTATGGCGAGATGTCCAACTTTGAGGTCTGTCCCTGCCCCTTCATCATGCTCCGAAATGCACCGTTTAGATCATTTTTTGTCCCCCATGCTTTTTGAACAAAATGGCCAAGTTTGAAACCGACTGAGTGAAATCCCTATGAGGATTTTGTTCAAATGCGGAAGCTGTAAACCCCCAAAAAGGTGTGAAATTTGGGACGGCATTCCAAAATGTCTGCCTTCCTGTTTATTGTACAATATTGATGCCAGAGGGTTTTCTGTGCATGTTGGGGAATTGGACAATTGTACCAAATGTCATGCTTCTATGACAAACTAAAATTAATGCGGAGGGTATTTTGAAAATTTCTAGGTGGCGCTCTTGAGCCGTGTCTGTTGCGATTTTTGCAATGCCCTGATGCATCCACCAAATTTGGTGAGTTTTGGGATATGTTAAGGCCCACAAAAGGCCAAATATTTTGACGGAAAAATTGCTCGGGTCTAATGAACTGAGCGATTACAAAAGGCCTTCGCAGCACTTCGCTGCTCGGGCCTAATAAAATTGGGTAACCAATAACAATTTTGCTTGTGTCTTTGCCTTAACCTGTTTGTTATCTGGTTTTGTATTGAAGTCAGTTTAAAATTATGGCCACAGGTAGTTAACATTATCCAACACATTAGCCAACACAAAAATGACTAACTCATTAAATTTTACAGATATTGAGCTAAAATTTGAGGAGGTATTAGCTGAAAATAATTCACAACACACATTCTGAAAAAGCTTTTTTTGTTTTCTCTCTTTTTTTTAGCTCAGTTTAAGTGTAGAAACATTGTGAAGTGTTTCAATGAACTTATCATCATCATCGCTCAATTTTTTATTTTTATTTTTTTAAAGAAAGAGAAGAAAGAAGAATAAATAAATAAATAAATGAGAAATAGATAAAACGAGAGACCACCACGACAAAACAACATGCACAGCACAATGCCACCCACAATATTACCATGAAACATTCAACATCGCACAAGGAATCATCTAGCTTCCACCACTACCCAACCTAGCGTGCATCTGTCAAAGCACCTGAATCCAAACACCCGCGCAAGCACGCCCGCCACCACCAGATTTCTCCAAAAGAATGCCCAATAGTGGACGCGAGGGCCCACAGACCCGCCCCCCCAGGACACAACGGCAACATAGGGAGGACCGGAGCCACAGACACACAGCGGCCCACAGGCCCGGAGCCCCAGGAGTCTCCCAACAGGGAGAACCGCACCCCCCCCCCCCCCCCCCCCCCCCCCCCCCCCCCC
>NC_056518.1:3881733-3882156 GCF_014905685.2 Nematolebias whitei
CGACAGAGCCAGGGCACCCAGGCCCTGCCAGGCAGCAACCAGGGCGGTCCGACGTACACCCCACCACCCAGCCCAGACGCCGAGAGCCACCAATGCACCGGCGGCAAGGGGGCCCCCCACCAAAGGGGGGCACGACCGGGGGGAGTGGGACCCACACCAAACGTGGGGCCCAAATTGATCCAAGAGAGGGGGGACCACCAAAAACCCAACCTGAGCAACCAACAGGCACACACAGATAGCCCAACAGAATCTCTGTCGGGCCGACCACATGCACCATCTACCTGACAGCGACCACAGTCCGGCCCCAGCCCAAGGGGCAGAGCAGCAGGGAGCTGCAGCCGAGGAGGGCCGGCTCCCACATCAAGAGCTCCGCACCATAGGCCCGGAGACGCCCCAGCACGCCACCTACGCACCCCCCCCCAC
>NC_056518.1:3882256-3890193 GCF_014905685.2 Nematolebias whitei
GTGACCCCAGCCACCACAATGCAGAGCCTCCAGGAAGCTACAGCGACGAGCCCACAGGTCCGGCCGGCAACCCATGCCCCCCCAAGTAGATCCGGCCATGGACACTGAGCCCCAAGCCCCAAGGCCATACCACCCCCCAGCAGAGCCCCGACAGAGCCAGGGCACCCAGGCCCCGCCAGGCAGCAACCAGGGCGGACCGACGTACACCCCACCACCCAGCCCAGACGACGAGAGCCACCAATGCACCGGCGGCAAGGAGGCCCCCCGCCAAAGGGGGGCACGACCGGGGGGAGTGGGCCCCACACCAAACGTGGGGCCCAAATTGATCCAAGAGAGGGGGGACCACCAAAAACCCATTCTGAGCAACCAACAGGCACACACAGATAGCCCGACAGAATCTCTGTCGGGCCGACCGCATGCACCATCTACCTGACAGCGACCACAGGCCGGCCCCAGCCCAAGGGGCAGAGCAGCAGGGAGCCGCAGCTGAGGAGGGCTGGCTCTCACATCAAGAGCTCTGCCTCATAGGCCTGGAGACACCCAGCACGCCACCTACGCACCCCCCCCCCCACACACACACACAGCACCCCCACCGCAAATGCCACACAGGAAGACCAGCCAGTGCCCTGATGAGGCGAAGCCACGCCCCCAACCGCCGCCCTACACCACCAATGACCACACGTACACTACCATAGCCGACCCCCCGCCGAAAGCCGGCAGCCACCCCGGTCAAAGTGCCGGCCATCGCAACCAGGATCATAGATTAAAAGTTTACATTCTGACAAAGCTAACATAGCATGCAAGATCTTGTAGTGCTGTATGAGTTTGTGCCGAAAAAAACAATTGTGTAAAAATAACAGTGTAACTCCATCTTGTCATGGCTGATTGATGCATGTTTCAGTTATCTATTCAAAGTCCATCCATCCATCTATCCATTCATCCATTAATCCATTCATCCATTCATTATCTTCCGCTTATTCCAAAGTCGGGTCGCGGGGGCAGCAGCTTGAGCAGGGAGGCCCAGACATCTCTTTCCACAGTCACCTCTTCCAGCTCTTCTGGGAGGACTCCAAGGCATTCCCAGGCCAACCAAGAAACATAGTCTCTCCAGCATGTTCTGGGTCTTCCCCAGGGTCTCCTCCCAGTTGGACATGTCCGAAGCACCTCTCTAGGGAGGCGCCCAGGGGGCATCCTTACCAGATGCCCGAACCACCTTAACTGACTCCTCTCGACGTGGAGGAGTAGCTGTTCTACTCCGAGTCTCTCCCAAATAACTGAACTTCTCACCTTATTTGTAAGGTAGAGTCCAACTACCCTGCGGAGAAAACTCATTTCAACCACCTGTATCTGCGATCTCATTCTTTCAGTCACTACCCAGAGCTCATGACCATAGGTGAGGGTAGGAATGTAGACCGACCGGTAAACAGAGGACTTTGCCTTACAGCTCAGCTCTCTCTTCACCACAACGGACCGGTACAGAGTCTGCAATACTGTAGATGCTGCACCAATCCATCTGTCAATCTCACGCTCCATTCTTCCCTCACTCGTGAACAAAACCCCGAGATACTTGAACTCCTCCACTTGAGGCAGAACCTCACCCTTGACCTGAAGAGAGCAATCCACCCTTTTCTGGTTGAGGACCATGGCCTCTGATTTGGAGGTGCTGATTCTCATCCCAGCCGCTTCACACTTGGCTGCAAACCGCTCCAGTGAGAGCTGAAGATCACGGCATGATGAAGCCAACAGGACCACATTATTTGCAAAGAGCAGCAATGGAATCCTGAGTTCACCGAACCGGAAACCCTCCACCAGTTGGCTGCACCAAGAAACTCTGTCCATAAAAGTTATGAACAGAATCGGTGGCAACGGGCAGCCCTGGTGGAGTCCAACTCCCACCCTGAAGGGGTCCAACTTACTGTCGGCAATGCAAACCAAACTCTCGCACCACTTGTATAGGGACTGAACAGCCCGTAACAACAGGCCTCCAATCCCATAATCAAAAAGCACCTCTCACAGTGTACCCCAAGAAACACAGTCGAATGCCTTCTCCAAGTCCACAAAATGCATGTAGAATGGATGGGCAAACTCCCATGACACCTCAAGGACCCTAGTGAGGGTAAAGAGCTGATCCAGTGTTCCACGACCAGGACGGAACCCACATTGTTCTTCCTGGATCTGAGGTTTGACCAACGATTGGACTCGCTTTTCCAGTATCCCTGAATAGACCTTACCAGGGAGGCTAAGGTGAGTGATGCCCCTATAATAGAAGCACCCACTCTGGTCCTCCTTTTTGAAGAGGGGAACCACCACCCCAGTCTGCCAGTCCAGTGGCACTGCCCCCGATGTCCACGCAACGTTACAAAGGTGTGTCAGCCAAGACAGCCCCACAACATACAGAGCCTTAAGGAAATCAGGGTGAATCTCATCCACTCCCAAAGCCCTGCCGCCTCTAGGCTTTTTAACTACCTTGGCGACTTCAGCCACAGTTATGGACAGATCAACCCCAAAGTCCCCCGACTCAGCTTCCTCCAAAGTCCCCCGACTCAGCTTCCTCCATGGAAGATGTACTGGTGGGATTGAGAAGGTCCGAGAAGTATTCCTTCCACCTCCCGACGACATCACTGGTTGAGGTCAACAGCACCCCACCTTCACTGAACACAGTGTTAGTAAAGTGCTGCTTTCCCTGTGTCCTGATGCATGCTCAATAATCCAGGTAGAAAAATCCAAAAAAGTTCAATCTGGTCCTCTGGACATTCAAAAAAAAAAATAAAATAAAAAAAATATATATATAGAAACAGTTCGTCTCTCATCCAAGAGACTTCCTCAGTCTGAGGTGCTGTTTTCAGCTCAGTCTCTTAAATAACACCTTCTCAGAGTGGATCAACCAGTTTTCTGCTGACAACCAAAACCAGCTGATCACATGCTCAAGAAGGAGCATCAGCCTAACAATGGATCATTAGCACACTGATGGCTGTTTACTTTTCACAGAGGGCTGAGTGATACTAGCAATCACAGCATTGTAAGAGGGGGACAGTTGAACCCAGAGGCCTCCACCCCTATTTAATGATGGACGATTTCTTTTTACAAAGATGGCCTCCTTTACTCCTCCCTCAAACCATCGTTCCTCTCTGTCAAGGATGTGAACATCTTCATCCTTGAAAGAGTGACCACTGGCCTGGAGATGAGTGTAGACTGTAGAATCCTGGCCTGATGATGTTGATCTTCTGTGCTAGGCCATCCTTTTGGCCAGTGGCTGTTTAGTTTCCCCGATGTAAGACTGATCACAGCCCTCCTGACACTGAACAGCATACACAACATTACTCTGTTTGTGCCGGGGGACTGGATCTTTGGGATGAACCAGTCTTTGCCGTAATGTATTTTGGGGTTTAAAAGCCACTGGGACGTTATATTTAGAAAATAAACGTCTCAGTTTCTCTGATACTCCCTCAACATATGGAATAACCACTGGTCTGTGTCTGGGTTCCTCCTTTTCACCTGTTGGCTGACTGGAGTCCTGTTTGGGTTTCTTCTCTGCTTTCAGGAAGGCCCAGTTAGGATATCCACATTGCTCTAGAGCCTGTCTTGTGTGGGATTTCTCCTTCTGCCTGGCTCCTGAGCTAGTGGGGACGCTGTCTGCTCTGTGATACAGAGTCCTGATGTCTCCTAACTTGTGCTCCAAAGGGTGATGGGAGTCAAACTGCAAATACTGGTCTGTGTGGGTAGGTTTGCGGTACACCTCAGTTTGCAAATGTCCTCTATCAGAGACTGAGACCTCACAGTCCAAGAAAGCCAACCTGCCATTTTTTACATCTTCTCGTGTGAACTTGATGTATTTATCCACAGAGTTGATGTGGTCAATAAAATGTTGGACTTCCTGAGATTTAATTTTAACCCAGGTGTCGTCAACATACCTGAACCAATGACTTGGTGGTGTCCCTGAAAAGGACGTCAAGGCTCTCTTTTCTACCTCCTCCATGTACAGGTTGGCAACAATAGGAGAAACTGGAGACCCCATAGCACACCCATGTTTCTGCCATACATTACATTCATACATTACGGCAAAGACTGGTTCATCCCAAAGATCCAGTCCCCCGGCACAAACAGAGCACTGTTGTGTATGCTGTTCAGTGTCAGGAGGGCTGTGATCAGTCTTAAATCGGGGAAACAAAACAGCCACTGGCCAAAAGGATGGCCCAGCACAGAAGATCAACATCATCAGGCCAGGACTCTGCGGTCTACACTCATCTCCAGGCCAGCGGTCACTCTTTCAGGGATGAAGATGTTCACATCCTGGACAGAGAGGAACGATGGTTTGAGAGAGGAGTAAAGGAGGCCATCTTTGTGAAAATAAATCGTCCATCATTAAACAGGGGTGGAGGCCTCCGGGTTCAACTGTCCCCCTCTTACAATGCTGTGATTGCTAGTATCACTCAGCCCTCTGTGAACAGTAAACAGCCATCAGTGTGCTAATGATCCATTGTTAGGCTGATGGTCCTTCTTGAGCATGTGATCAGCTGGTTTTGGTTGTCAGCAGCAAAACTGGTGGATCCACTCTGAGAAGGTGCTATTTAAGAGACTGAGCTGAATACAGCTCCTCAGACTGAGGAAGTCTCTCGGGTGAGAGACGAAACGTTTCTACATTTTTTGTTGATTTGCTTTGTTTTGTTTTTTTGAATGTCCAGAGGACCAGATTTAACTTTTTTAGGTTTTTCTACCTGGATTATTGAACATGCATCAGGATACTCAGTAATGTAAGTTTTGCTGCCTCGACAGCCGTTTTGTTTTCATGTTATTAAAAGTGCTTTCTTATTTAACCACCAAGTCTCCCGAGTACTGCCTGCATCCTTGGGTTCTGCCTTTAAAAACCTTCAATTACGAAAGTATGCCCAGACCACAACGAGAACCCAGCAGGCGGATGACTTGGGTTGAATACCAGGCCCAAGAAGCAGCTCGGATGACCCGGTGGGAGCCTGTCATCCGATGGGGTGGGTTCCAGACTGAACTCGTCAAGAGACAAGGTCACCGCAGCCCGGAGGTTGAGATCCTGCCATCACCTCTTCTAGCAGAGGAAGAGGAAATGAGGTCTCAGCTCCGGGGGAGCCACCTGGCTTTTAAACCAGCTTCTTCCTCCAACCTGCCACCCTGCTCGCCACACCTGCTGTGGTCTTCGGAGGACGACGCTGAGCTGGAGGATGAACTCTGGTGTGCTCTTGTCCTCAGCAAATGCCCCCACCGCAGGAGGAATAAGTGGCAAAGTTGGGTCGGAACCACCAACCTCCAGCTCCAGCCTTCAACCTGCTCTCCCAATGCGCAACCTAAAGCACCGGGGAGAATTTCAAAGGGCGAGGAGCAGTCAAGATTGCAAGATCTTGGTTCTGACACCCCATCTATTGAGATCTCTATAATGGTAGGTCCTGACAACTCGTATCGCCCCAAGCCTCCAGTGAGCCCCAAGCCTCCAGTGAGCCCCAAGCCTGCTACAGCCCCGGCTCCATCATCTGTTGATGCAGCCCCGTCTCTGGTCCTCGTTCCTGGTTCTCCTGCTGCAGTCCTGTTTCTGGTCCCCGTTCCTGGTTCTCTTGCTGCAGTCCCGTCTCTGGTCCCCGTTCCTGGTTCTCCTGCTGCAGTCCCGTCTCTGGTCCCTGGTTCTCCTGCTGTAGCCCCATCTCTGGTCCCCGTTCCTGGTTCTTCTGCTGCCGCCCCGTCTCTGGTCCCCATTCCTGGTTCTTCTGCTGCCGTCCCGTCTCTGGTCCCCGTTCCTGGTCCCCGTTCCTGGTTCTCTTGTTGCAGTCCTGACTCCACCACCACCTGCTGCAGCTCTGGTTCTTGTCCCCGACTCCCTAGCAACAGCTCTGAACCAATTTCTTGATGCAGCTTCGGTCTCTGATTCTCCTGCTGCAGCCCCTGAGGTTTCCACGCCTCAGCCTGAAGGTCCCCGGTCTGCAGAGGGTTCCATGTTCAAGGGTTCCATGACAAGACCTGAACCTGCCGCTGAAGATCCAGAGCCTGCCACAGAAGGTCTCAAGTCTGTTGAAGTTCTCGAGTGTTCCAGACCTCCCGAGGGTCCCATGCCAGTGGGTGCTTCGCTCGAGGGTCCTACACCAGCTGCTTCACTCATGGTCTCTTTGCCTCATCAAGGGTCTATGCCTCGACCAGGGTCCATGTCTAGCCTTGAGGGGTCAACGCCACTTGGGTGCTCTACAGTCCTGCTTCAACATGGCGGACGGCCTCCAGGCCGCCCACCTGACTGGCTTTGATGTGGTGGACAGCCTTCAGGCCGCCCACCTGAACTTTTTGTGTGTCTTTTATTTGTTGTGTGCTTTGTTTCCCTCTTGTGTTCCCTCTGTCCTCTTTTTTTCCCCCTCGTCCCACCCAAGTTTTTGGGGACAAGGTTTTTGGGACATCTGGAGACGTCCTTTAAGGAGGGGATAATGTGGTGATATTGCCCCTAGTGGTGTGTCTCTGTCCTGTTTTCTCTTGTATGATTTCCCTTTTCCCACACCTGTGAGCCTGACAGGTGTTTTGTGTTTAGTCCTCGTCAGTGTTTGTATATAAGTCTGTGCCTTGGTGTTATTCCTCATCTGGGCATTGCCATGTATTCTCTTGGTAATCCTCCTGAGTCCTTGTTGTTTCCTGAGTGTCTCCTTGTGATTCTCTACATGTCTCAGTAATGTAAGTTTTGCTGTCTCGACAGCAGTTTTGTTTTTGTGTTTTTAAAAGGGCTTGCTTATTTAACCACTGAATCCTGCCTGCATACTTGGGTTCTGCCTTTAAAAACCTTCATTTACGACATTCCCCTCTTCAGCCGCCTGATAGTTTGCCAGAATCTGCTCAGAGCCGACCAAGAGTCCCTATCCAAGGTCTCACCAAACTCCTCCCACATCCGAGCTTTTGCCTCAGCAACAGCCAAGGCTGCACACCACTTGGCACTCCGGTACTCCTCAGCTGCCTCCAGAGTCCCACTGGCCAACAAGGCCCGATAGGACTCCTTCTTCAGCTTGACAGCCTCCCTAATCCAGGGTGTCCACCACCGAGTTTGTGGATGACCACTGCGAGAAGCACCAACAACCTTGCGGCCACAGCTCAAGGGAGCTACATCAACAAGCGAGGTGCGGAACATGGCCCACTCAGACTCAATGTCTCCCACCTCAGCTGGGATGCAGTTAAAGCTCTCCCGGAGGTATGAGTTGAAGATCTCTCTGACAGGTTCTTCTGCCAGGCGTTCCCAGCAAACCCTAACTACATGGTTGGGTCTACCGGGTTTGTCCGACATCTTCCCCCGCCATCTGATCCAACTCACTACCAGGTGGTGATCAGTTAACAGCTCAGCTCCTCTCTTTACCTGAGTGTCCAAAACAAACGGCCGCAAATCAGATGACATGACTATGAAGTCAATCATCGATCTATGACCTAGAGCGTCCTGGTGCCTAGTGCACTTATGGACACCCTTTATGTTCGAACATGGTGTTCGTGATGGACAAACTATTCAGTCACACGAGTTAAAACTTTGTCAAACCTTTCTCCTTCCACCCACATGTAAAAGTACAATGTTATATGCCACAATGTGCTGACAGAAACATTATTTTTACAAAAGCACTTGAATCTTTCCACTCAGGTAAAGTCTGCGTAAACAAAGTGGCTGACAGGAAAAATGCCTTTGAGCCACTTCAGAGAGGAAGTTTAATATCTTGCTTCATAGTTAGAAAATATATAAAAACACATTTTTCACCCTCTCACTGGACTTCACATTTTAAAACTTAATTTTGTCATAGTTTTATATTACTTCAATATCTGGGCACAGTTTAGTGTTGTTCTCCTTCATAAGAGAACAAAGACAAATATAAAACAGAATTATATATATATATATATATATACATATATATATATATATGTAGTGAACCTGATCTGAACCTCAAATCTATCAGATGGACAGAGAC
>NC_056518.1:3890293-3898893 GCF_014905685.2 Nematolebias whitei
CTTTTTATACTTTTTATTTTAGTTGCTGTTGTAGCTTACTGTGACAACTAACCCTGTGTCCTTTCAGCTAAACCGACCCTGTATTCAACAATGATTAAATGTTAATGGTTATTATTAAGAGAGAACCTGAAGGATTTTATTTAGTCAAACTATATTAAGTCTAAATTAAAGAAATGTGTTCTAGCTTTATTTATGTTAATCAGTCTGCTATCTGGCATGATTTGATTGCTTGTAATATATCAAATGTGAACTTGTAAAATATCATTAGCTAATATAAGATTATATGACAAGGTAAACTAGTTAGAATTAGTAAACATTTTCTATAAATATAGTGCAACCCTGGAAAAAAGACACACACACACTTTGTATAACATGACGTTTGAATGCTTGATAGGAAATATAAAAAGGTATAAAAATATGAAATCCAACAATCCCTCTTTTGATCTCCCCATATTCATGGGAGATCACCCCTTTTTGGATTTGTCCATATGGAAGTGACCCAAACTTACTGCAACCCTCCAGGGGTCCTGGACCAGACCCCTGGTTCAAACCCTTCAAAACCTGTAAAAAATACCAAATGCATAAACCTTTATAAAAATACAAAAAACTACAACACTCCTAGTAAGAGATAAATGTCCCACACTAAAATAAGTAAAACTCCACCCTAATACCAAAATTGACCTCTTTTTAAACCACCTTTAAAATACCTCGTGGGATTTTAGAATGATGACATGCCCAATTGAATGGAGTAAAATTTTGAATCGTTAAGAGTTTCCAATTGAATCCACGACCCTTCTCTGGTTGTTCCTCAGAATGACTGAAAGGAAAGACAAGACACTCATATTAAACAGGCAAAGACAACACCCTCAATTTAAACAGGACTATCTAGCCGGTCTTCAGTTCTTGAACTTGCGGTGGGAGGCCTTGTTCGTCCACAAGGGTCCTTTTGGTGCTCGGCGGGATTCGGCCCACGGAGATATCTTCATGTAAACTCCTCAGAACCTTTATCAGTCTGATCAGACATTCTAAATGACGTGTGTGTGCATTGGGACAAAACTAAAATCAGTTTGACGCGTCTTCTGTTCTTCACGGTCAGGGCTGGTAATCTTCTGTCCTTACCCGTTCCACCTGACTGACCTACTTAGGCAGAGCGGAGACTTCTTCTCCAATGTTTGCTACTGCCTTTTTCCTACCAGAACAAAGGGGCAAAGAGTGAGCTCCCACGAAGGTCCTGTCACCTCCTCCAGGTGTAGCAGGGAGCTGTCCTCAGATCACCCTCCATCTGGTCCAGCAATCGATTCCGCTCCTCTCCAGGGGCGCACTGGTTGTGGTCGTAACAGGTGTCACTCTCATTCTGGAGACCGATGGCGTGTGATGTTCTCTCCACCACCTGGTGGCGTCCTGTCCCTCTTTTCAGCAGGACCCAGTCCGGTGTGATGGTCCGTAGTCAATCTCCTCAGTCAAAGATTCTCCCTCCTGATGAGAAAAGCTGGACACCAAAGCTTGCGAATTGTTAAACACCCTGCATGGCCTTTTGATTATTTTATCTGTGGGATCCATGACCCATTTGTGGGCCTGGAAAACTGACTGTGGTTACTTCCTAGTGAGTAAAACCTGTTTCTTAATTATGGGACACCCTGATGGTTATTATTGCTACTGCTAGTGTGTACTCTTACACTGTAATGTTATAATAAAACAGAACTTGTAAAACTGAAATAAAATGCTATTCTTACATTCATCTATACACTTGAAACTGAAATGAGGAACCTACTGGACTTCAGGGATACCTGTGTTCTCTCGTCTTGTCTTTCATTCACCCATCCAAGCCTTTGCAGTCAACAGGTCAACCTACAATTAGTAAAGTTAAAACATACACAACAACAATGCACAACAACACCCTGCAATAAGCAATCCCCCACGCCGACCTCCCTCCTCCTGGAGCCTGTGGAAGTAACTTCATTAAATCGCTTGCGCCAACAGCATAAATCAAAATACAATATAACCTTAAAAGTTTAAACAACTGACATATACACTGTGGAAACAAGAGGACTTTAATCTTCCCTCCAGGTACCTGTCTGTGCTAGAGAGGGGAAGAAAGAGCAAGGAAGAAAAAGAGAGAAAGAGAAAAATGTGGTTAAAATACTTTGTTCATGAAACCTTTTATTAGCCCAATTAAACCATTCAAGTCCAGTCCAGTCAGTCAAGTCAGTGGTTGTTTAAAAATACCTAATCACCCCATTTCCCCTTAACCTTTGCTCAAATCCACTTCAGGCTAGGGGCGTCCCCCTTTTCTGGAATCTGTACACATTACAACAAAGAAAGAGAAAGATACTTTTGTTAAACAGATATATACAAGTGCATTTTCAAATGTCAATGTGATTATCCTAAATGATCCTTTAAATGCTTCAGACTCACTACTGGCTTTTTGCTGTTCATTTAAATATAAAACCCTAAGAAGTTATTTTTTGTATATTTTGTAATGATCTAATCATTGTATGAACTGTTTCCTGCCAAGAGCAGCCTTCACCTTCCCCCTCTTTGAAACAGTTTTCTGTTTCAAATCTGAAGTATTACCGGTCGTAATATACTAACACCCCAGTCTGAGTATTAGTTTCAGAAACATAAAATATGGTGTAGTTTTAAATCTTCCCCTACTGTTATTCAATCCAGGGTTTACAAAAAAATATCCAAATATAACCCAAGCTCTCATATAATTTTCCAAAGAGTTAACCATTAAATAAATTTCATCCCTTGTATCAAACCAGACTCACCAAATGAGCTCATTCAAGGCAAAGACAATCATTTAGTATTATTTTAGAAAACATTAGTGAACTCTCTCCGAATCAGGTCTTAGGTACAGGTTTTCTCTGGAACGAGACTTCGTGACCTGTATAAATGAAAAGTTAAAAAGTCAATATTATGCTCAGAGGTGGGGAGCATTATTCATCGTTCGATTAGGTTTAGAGGTAATAAAACAACTTTCATCTCAGAGCAATTGGAAAAGGGCGAATCATCTAGCACTCCCACATCAGTACTTCTGTGTCATGTTGTGTCACCTGTTTTAAAATGAGCCTATGTGAGTGATTATTATCAAAGCCAACTGCAGTTTTGATCACGACCCCAAGGTGCTCGGATGACCATCACCGACCAAATGTGGGGTTGACACCTCCGTCAGGCTGCAGCTGTTGTTAGTGACCTTGGACAGATTGACCACCAGTTTTTTCTTTCAGCCTTTCAGTCTTCAGTTTGTCTCCCTTTGTCTGGAGACCAGTTCAGCTTTGTGCCACAGTTCATATCTCAGCATATAGCAAGACTTGACTGGATGTTTCCGCTGTGGACAAACTCCAGGACCCCCTCTGGACAGTTAATTCAGTTCGCTGTTGGACTGATAGATCTTTGCTTTGAAAAGTCATATTGTTTGGCTGACAATTTCTTTGTTGTTGTGTCAGTGGTACTCGACTGACAGCTTCTCTGAACCGTCCCATTGGTCAGTTTTCCCAGACCCAACTTCAGCGTCCCCCGACACATCTGGCATCCGATCCGGCACCCAGCACTAGAGGGTCATGATCAACCTCAGATGGATGCTGTATGTATCTGAAGATTACCTGTCTGTTTTGTGGGCCTAGCCAGACTCACCGTCCCCCATCCACAGCTCTGTTCTCAGGCTGCTGAGAAGGAAAAATAAACAATCCAATTATTAAAAGTCTGATTCAACATTCATCTGTTATCAACATTAAACATCTGTTAGCAAGTTCTATCCTGGGACCACAGCGTTCACCTTCAACAGAGTCATTCTGGTGTCCTGGATTGTACAATAGATGTTTTAACCGCCCAATTCCATAAGAGTGAAAAGTTTCATTAAACACTGCACACTCCAATTCTTGACGCCTACTGCAAAAAATATTCCATCCAAAATAATGTCTTCCATTTTTCAGAATATGTATTTTGACTATGTCTACACTTCAAGGCATCACAGAGACCATTAGTACTGACTCAACCCTGTTCTCCTCATGCACTCATAGGACCTGTGTGACGTCTCAAGATGTTTAGAGTCAGTTCATTTACCCACTAGACTTGTTGTTTTCTCATACACAACCCACTTCAGGTAGCTCTTAGAAGGAAACAGCTCCTAAACTCTAGACAATATTTTCAATATGTGATAAAGTCATTTAGACTGATTGATTTAAGCCTTTCAATTTGTGTTTAGTTAAGAGTTTCTTTGACCAGAATAAATTTTATTCATTTTACAAGTGTCAAGGATTTTGTTTATTACTTATTTTACATTCTGCCGTTATATAGTTGAATTTATTAACTGATTTTATTGTCAATCCCAAGAAGAAATTTCAGCTAATTTGTTTACAATGTGTCATCCAGAAATGTTTAAACTTTATTTGACCTGTTTATGATGTTTATTTGTTTCATTTGTCCTGCTTCCTTCGGCTTTTCCCTTTTCAGAAGTCACCACAATGAATCATCCTCCTTATTTCCTCTTAGGCCTTCGTCAGACCTACGCCTCACTTCCTCCAAGACCACCCCTACTCCATTTCTCTTTCTATCCACACCCTGATAAAACATTTTGAACTCAGCACCAATGCTGTGAGCCATGCTGCTCTTCTACTTGGTCTCTTTGACACCTCAACCATTCACCTTCTTTCTCTGCATCATGTCAGCAGCTCTCAGTCAGCAGCTCTCCACCTTTGCCTGTCTGTTCAGTACGTTTGTTATCAATTTACCTCTGGCCCTCGCCCGCTTAGTGAGTGACTGTCTGCCATCTTCTGACCTTGAGTTTCAAACCATTGCTGCAGATCAACTGTTTCAGAGGCCACTGCCTGCTCCTTTACCTCTGACACTGATTGAACACACAAATGTTTTTTTTTTTTACCTCGCTCTCTTATCCCCGTTTCTGTCTGGCCTCCGACAGCTGTGGTCTAATCAGCTGCTGATTGAATGGCGTTCAGATCTCCTCCTGCCACGATCACCCCTGTTGATGTTCCACCTCCAAGCGCCTCCTCCCTCTTTTAAGCTGTATTCAGCTTACACCAACGTTTTTTACTTCCGCTGATGTATTTCTGTTCATTTCTGAACATTGTGCATCTTCCAGCTAATGTTTGGAAGATTCAGATACACCTGCTAGCATTACAGATACCATTTAGCTGTTTCATGCCAATATCAGAGTCAGAGTCAGAGTCAGAGTCAGAGTTTCTTTATTGTCATTCGCACCTCATGTGGTACATGTGGTGGAGCGAAATTATGTACACAGGGTCCCAGTTACATCCAACAATAAAATGTATAAGAAAAACAGTAATAACATCTAAGATATGAACTAAGAAAAACATCAACTAAATATACACTAAGCACTCATAACATAAAACATTGAACATCAGCACAAACATGAACATGAGTCTGTGAGCAGATGTGCACGCATGAACACATCAACATTGAAACAGATCAGCAGCAACATGAAACAGATCAGCAGCAACATGATATGGTTTTTCACAGTGATTATTCTAGTTAGAGATTCATGAGTCTAACAGCCTCAGGGTAGAAGCTGTTCCTCAGTCTAGTGGTTCTACACTTAATGCTCCTTAACCTCCTTCCTGAGGGGAGTGGGGCAAAAAGTGTGTGTGCTGGGTGGGTGGGGTCCTTCATGATGCAGGTGGCCCTCTTCCTGCATCTGGAGGTGTAGATGTCTGTGATGGTGGGGAGACTGATTCCAACAGATTTCTGTGCAGCCTTCACCACTCTCTGAAAAGCTTTTCTTTCTGCAGCTGTGCAGCCTCCATGCCACACATTGATGCTGGAGCACAGGATGCTCTCCACTGCACACCTGTAGAAGGAGGTGAGGACTGAGCTTCCCAGACCAGCTCGCCTCAGCCGTCTGAGGAAGTAGAGTCTCTGATGAGCTTTCTTGATCAGGCTGGTGGTGTTGTTGCTCCAGCTGAGGTTGTCATTCATGTGTACACCCAAGTACTTGTAGCTGGAGACCACTTCCACCGCAGATCCTCTTATGTTCAGGGGGGTGTAGGTGTTTTTGTTCCTTCTGAAGTCCACAATCATCTCCTTTGTCTTCTTCACATTGATGTGAAGGTTATTCTCTCTGCACCAGCTCTCCAGGTGTTCCACCTCTTGCCTGTAGCTGGACTCATCATTGTTTGTGATGCATCCCACCACCGCTGTATCATCTGCAAACTTTACAATGTGACAGCCTGGATGGGTAGCTGCACAATCATATGTGAGCAGAGTAAACAGGAGGGGGCTCAACACACATCCCTGAGGAGAGCCAGTGCTGAGGGTTATGGTGGAGGAGGAGAGGTTGTGGATCCTCACTAACTGTGGTCTGTTTGTTAAAAAGTCTAGTACCCAGTTGCAGATGGAGGGGCTTAGTCCTAGTGTGGATAGTTTGTCCATCAGGGTTTGGGGGATCATGGTGTTGAAGGCGGATGTGAAGTCCACAAAGAGCATACGGACGTAAGAGTTTTTCTGCTCCAGGTGGTTGAGTGCAGTGTGGACCACAGAGGAGATTGCATCCTCTGTTGATCGATTCTCACGGTATGCGTACTGATGAGGGTCCTCGTTGATGTTGATGGTTGTTTTGATGTGAGTCATGACCAGTTTTTCGAAGCATTTAGCGACTATCGGGGTGAGGGCCACTGGCCGATAGTCATTCAGACCAGTCACTGTAGAGCTTTTTGGGACTGGGATGATGGTGGCAGTCTTCAGGCAGGTGGGAACTGTCTCCAGGGTAAGTGAGGTGTTAAAGATGTCTGCCAGCACCTCACAGAGCTGATCAGCACATTCCTTCAACACTTTTCCGGGGATGTTGTCTGGGCCAGTTGCTTTGTGCGGATTAATCCTCCTGAAGGTACTCCTTACTTCTGCCGAGGTCACGCTGAGATGCTCTTCATCCGGTGGTGAGGTGAGTCTGGTGCTGGGTGGTCTGTTCGGGTCTTCAAAGCGTGCATAGAACTTGTTGAGGGCATCAGGCAGAGATGGGTCTTTGGGACATTGTTCACTCCTTCCTTTATAATCTGTTATGCACTTAATGCCCCTCCA
Organism: Nematolebias whitei; assembly: GCF_014905685.2. Lineage (NCBI taxonomy): Eukaryota > Metazoa > Chordata > Actinopteri > Cyprinodontiformes > Rivulidae > Nematolebias > Nematolebias whitei. Next base: position 3,897,347 of record NC_056518.1, read on the forward strand.
CATGCTCCGAGGGTCTTGTGAGATGAATTGACCCTCGATCCTCTTTGCATATGTGGCCTTGGCCTTCTTAATACCAGCAACCAGCTCTTTTCTTGTCCTACTCAGCTCCTCTGAGTTTCCAGACCTGAAGGCAGTGTTCCTGGCTTCCAGCAGGGTACGCACCTCTGCATTCAGCCAAGGTTTTCTGTTTGGGTAGCTTTTAACATTTCTGATAGTGGAGACTGTGTCAGTACATGTACTAATGTAACCCAATATCAGCTAATTCCACCTTTATTTTAAATTAATCCAACTCTTACAGCCTAATTCAGGAACACCAAGCCCTACCCACTTACTTTTGGTACTTTAAGATTATTTCTGCTTGTTTCAGCTAATGGTCTGTTGGACTTTTATACTTATTTCATATTTAGATTGTTCCATCTCGTTTAGATTGTTCCCCAATATGCTCTAAACTCATGTACTCATTTATGAGTTCCACACCTGATGACAACGTTCGCACACTCAGGCTTCAAATCTTTTTTTTTATTTTTTATTAACATGCACAGCCGGCCCCGTTGTGATAAAACAAATACACAAGTCTGTGGTATGAAACAACCCAGAGTACAGACTTGTCCTTGCCTTATACAACAGCGCCCCCTTTCGGTCAGGATATGGAAGCTCCACTCACCCACAGACACACAGAAAAAAGAGAAAAGTAACCCTTTGCTTCGGCCCCACACACAGCTCACTCCCCCTTCTTCTGTCCTTCTACGCTATTGTTTCGTCTCTCTCAACGCCTCCGGCCTTGAAGCCGTTACACAACATACAAAACACGGCACAAACAAAAGTTATTACAACGTCCTAAAACTAATGTGATCCCTGACCACATGAAATTTGGTAAAACTACCTAAGTCCCAGAATTTTCACATTTCCCTTCGAACTAAATTATCAATTGAGTGCAATTTAACATCCAGTCGACAGATGTAGTGGAGCCCCCACGCCACAGCTCATCAAGTCCCCGACTTGATTACACCTTAATCTTGTCAGATTAAGGTTTTGTTCGCCACTTCCGCTGATAAAAATAAGGGAAAATGTGTTGTCCACGTCCGACGTGAACCCCGGCAGGTCCCTGACCACCCTCTGGCACGAGTCCAACTCGTGAAACTAACTAAAACACTACCTAAACGTCAAATAAAGCGTTTGGCGCTTCAACTCTCTGAATATCGTAACCCACTTCGTCAGAATTAACACGAATCACCGTAAGTTAGCTTAAACAAACCATATTTATTTTCCGGAGATGGCTGCATGCACACCAACAGAGGAATTTGAATTTTGTTTGAATTTGATTTACGGCCGAATAGCCAGTACTCCGGACCTTAAGGTCCAAACAGTTAACCAGCTTACCTGAAATTATCGGGCCCAGTTCCTCTCTGCGTGTGCACCGCAAGCCACCTCGATCCAGTTCAGTCTAGGCAGCGTCTTGCTGCATGTCGGGGTCACCATTCTGTCGTGGCTGGTACCACCTCGTGTTCAAAACAGCTGAGACATCGCCCTCGGTATAAAAGATTTAT
>NC_056518.1:3898993-3902913 GCF_014905685.2 Nematolebias whitei
CATTTTTATTGTTTGATTATATTAATGCTTTGGCTCTTACACTTTCATCTTATCCTTCCCACTAAAAACATGTTTCCACTGTGGCCAAATCATTTAAAAAATGAGGCATTTGTCTAAGATCGTTCATTAATAGAGGGGCAGTAATGAGGTTTGGAAATGATGATGGGAAGGGGGGTGGGGTGGGGGAATTATCTTCAGAAAACTAAAAAAGTGAAAATGTCCAACAAAGTACAATCGCTTCACCACTTGCTCTTGCCGAGGTCGGATACCTTTCCCTTCCCCTCCCTCTCCACTTTGCTTTGCTGCTCTGTCTGTGAAACTTCTTCTGAGCCTCTCTTCCATATCTTCCGAACCATAATTATGGACTTGATTTGATCAGTTGATCCCTCAACACAATTGATAACATTTCTTCGAAGAGAAAACAGGATTTAGGCAAGCCGATTTGCCTTGTTGGCATGCACGCAGCTGGATATCTCATTGACTTGGAAGACTTGATGATGTGTTTATCTCTGCTGCCATTTGTGGATTTTAAGGACGCATATTTAATTGGATTTACGATAACTGGTTCCTGCTTTTTGGATTCGGCTGGTTGCTGGTTTTATTTACAAACAAGGAAGTCGTCGGCAGCAAATTTGAACCCGATCACGCTGCTTGCCTTTATGATGGCTTGGTTCGTGCCTCGAGTACCCAGACTCAAATGCTTTGGGCAGAATGGATCAGCTCTCTGGGATTTTACTCAGGCACATTCCATCGGAGAGGCCATGTAATTTGGACATTTCAGAACCGTTTGGACCAACACAGACTCAAGGTAGACGTCATTAAGTTCTGCCTGTCCCCATTACAACTGTATGTTTATCTGAATTTGGCTCCCCAGCTGGCCTTGAAGGCCACCTTACCTGAATTTGCCTGGAGGACATGCAATCTGATGCTCTGCTCCGCCCCCTCCCCTCCCCCTACCATCGAGGAATTTCCAACTGATAACCAGAGGAAACCAGCTGAATAAACATTGTGTCATCATTTCAGAACTCTTGGATTCCCATAGGCATTGTCCCTGGCCATTCCCTGACATCACTCAGGAATGTTTACGGATCTCACCGGAGGGAACTGTTTGATTATTACATCCTTATCAGAATTCGTACAGTGCCCTCGAGTGCATCCTTGAACATTGCTCACCCATCGTCTCTCCCCCAGAATGTCTAAGTCACTATGTGCTTGTATGTGCGAGGTGTTTTTTTAAATACTAGAGTTTTTCTTCTCAGCCAATAAGAAAAAGTTTAATATGAATGTTTTGCCTTCAATCCCTATGCGTTCCAGTTTCATTACTTTTTGTCTGTCTAAGCAGATCTCACTTTTAAATGAGTCTCCGAGGCTCAATGTGATTTATCTGTCTAAGGTCGTTTTCACACTAGATAGTCCGGTAGACTCGGTTCGGTTCGAGACCAATATTCATGAGCTTTTGTTTACATTTGAGCTGGTTAGTTTGCATTCACACTGCACTGTGCAGTCGAGTCAAACTGTTGAACCAACCTATTCCCCCGCTCGCCTGTGGGGGCGCTGCACCAAGAACTACTGAAAGAAACGACACAAAAACCTCTGAAGACACGTCTTCTTCTGTAAATAAAAATAAAAACGAAGTGGCATCAAGTTGTAGCAGTTTTAGGAGTTATATTTTGTCATTTTTCAAAAATGGACTTAGCATGAGCAGAAGATGAGACAGAAGACCATGGAGAATATTGTTTTTCCACACAAGGCAGCTGACGGCTCCATATATGGTCAGAGAAATGCGTGTTTGTTTACCCTGCGGAGCGGGGCTCGGTCTGATTACATTCACACTGTACTCGAACCGCGCTGGAGTTCGCTTCTACAGGACCGAGACCTAGGTTTTAGCCCGGGCCAGAGTTCGCCTTTTTGTTCCGTGACAGAGTTCGATGGTGTGTTCACACCTCCCTAAACGAACCGGACTTTCAAGGAAAACAAGCTAGAGTTCAATTAAAGCGGACTAAACAGGGCTAGTGTGAATGCACCCTAAATGAAGGTTGAATGAATTTAAAAAATCTAGGGAGTGGTGGCGTAGAGGTTAGAGAAGTTGGGCCTGTGATCAGAACATTGCTGGTTCAACTCCTGGTACTGACAACATAAAAAAAGGTGGGTGTGAAAGGTGAAACACCCACACCTGTCTCCATCCTCATTTGCCCCACTCTGGGCCCTTGAGCAAGGTCCTTAACCCCCACCTCTGCTTCACTGGGCACCCTAGATAGCAGCTCTCTGCTCCACACAGAGGGCTGTGGTAGCTTGGTGGTCTGTGGTTGTGTCAGGAAGGGCATCCAGCGTAAAAATATAATTGCCAAGTCTTCGTGCGACTTAGTTCGCTGTGGTGACCCCAATGCAGGAAGTAGCCGAAAGAAATAGTCTGACGAGGTACAATCTGTACCTAGAAGTTCTTCTTTATTCTTTGTTTTGACAGTGGGAAATTCAGGCAGATCGGTGAAGCAGGTTTGGTTGAAAAAAATGTCAGAATGTAAAAATGGAAAAACATTTCCTAAAAAGAAAAAAATAATAAATACATCCAAGCAAGCTTTGGAAAATTTGAAAAATGATTTAGCTGTACAAAACTGGGATAGTGTCTATGTTGATGAGGTAAACAAATCTTATGATGTGTTTATGAATATCTTGGATGCTTTATATAAAAAAAATTGTGTACTAAATAATTACACCAAGAAGAATGTTGTTGACCAGCAGTGGATGACAAATGGACTGAGAAATGCTTGTAGGAAGAAAAACTATTTGTATTTATGTTTCTTGAAATGCAGAACACAAGATGCAGAAGATAAATATAAGAAATATAAAAACAAAATTAGTTGGGATTATAAGAAAACATAAAAAAGAATATTATAGTGACTTATTGAATAAAAGTAATGGGGATACGAGGGCAACATGGCGGGTCGTGAATAGTGTTCTACAAAAAATTATAGAAAAAACAGGCATTTCACAGAACTGTACAATAAATAATGAGACAATATATGATGAAAATGTAATTGTTAATGGATTTAATCAATACTTTGTGAATGTTGGAACTAGTCTTGCAACAACGATACCAAAGATGAATAATTATGGGAACTATTTAATTGATGATTATCTGGACAGTATGTTCCTGAAGGGAACTGATAAAGATGAAATAATGAATGTAGTCAATAAATTTGTAAACAAAAACTCTAAGGATTGGATGGATATGGACATGACATTCGTAAAGAACATAATGGGTCATGTAATTGAACCATTTACACATATATGTAATTTGTCCTTTACAACGGGAGTATTTCCAGACAGAATGAAGGTGGCTAAGGTATTTCCTCTTTTTAAAAATGGTGACAAATGTGTGTTTAATAACTACAGACCGATATCCTTGTTACCACAGTTTTTTAAAATCTTGGAGAAACTATTCAGTAACAGACTGGACCAATTTATTGAAAAACAAAATATTTTAACTAATAATCAATATGGTTTTAGAACAAAAAATTCAACATCTATGGCGCTTATGGACTTTATGGAACAAGTAACTACTGCGGTTGACTGTAAACAATATTGTGTAAGTGTGTTTGTTGACTTGAAAAAGGCATTTGATACTGTTGACCATAATATTCTTTTTGATAAATTATACAAATATGGTATCGGAGGTTTAGCTTTACAATGGGTGTGTAGTTACTTGAAAAACAGGAGACAGTTTGTACAGATGAATGATGTGAAATCGGATCACTGTACTATTACTTGTGGAGTTCCTCAAGGATCCGTACTTGGCCCAAAGTTGTTCATTTTGTATGTAAATGATTTGGTCAAGGTGTCTGGCCTCCTTAAATTAGTTCTTTTTGCTGATGACTGTCATAGCTCTGCTCTCTGTCAGCTCCTCTGTCATGCTGCACACT
>NC_056518.1:3902923-3909244 GCF_014905685.2 Nematolebias whitei
CACAATAAATCTTTTAACCCTCTCAGTGGTTGTTGTTGTTGTTTGCGCTCCGGCCTCTGGTTCATGACAGATGACACAACATTTTTTTGTTCTGGTAAAAATATTGAACAGTTATTGGAGTCAATGATGACGGAGTTTGTTAAAATTCAGAAATGGTTTAGACTAAACAAATTATCTTTAAATTTGGATAAAACAAATTACATGATATTTAGTAATAGAAATAAAACTATTGATGTTCCATTTCAAATTGAAGATTCAATGATTTGTAGAGTTAATGAGGTGAAATTCTTGGGTGTCATTATTGACGATAAACTGTCGTGGAAACAACATATAAATTCTGTTAAAACGAAAATATCCAAATCTATTGCAATTTTTTATAGAGTTAGGTATCTACTAAACGATAAAGCATTGTTTTTGTTGTATAATACAATTGTTGTTCCACACTTGGTTTATTGTGTTAATGTTTGGGGAAAAGCGTGTAAATCAATTACAAAGCCTATTTTTATATTGCAGAAAAGAGTTGTAAGAATTATTACAAGAAAACAGTATTATCATCCATCAAGCATTTTATTTAATCAAATGAAACTGTTGAAATTCTATGATTTGGTGGATTATAACATTTTGTCACTTATGTATAGAGCTCATACAAATACACTACCTTCTAATATTCAAATGTATTTTGTGAAAAGATCAAGCTGTTACAATCTTAAGGGTAAAGATGTTTTTGTAAAACCGCAGTTCAGAACTAGTTTAAAGGGAAGATCTACCTTATTTCAGGGTGTTGGTTTATGGAATGACTTAGAGACAGATATTAAGGAAGCCAAATCAATCTTGGTATTTAAGAAACTGGTAAAAATCAAATTGTTAAAAAAATATATATGAATGTAATTTATTGAAAATGTTTGTTAATTGAAAAATTAAGCGAGTTATTTATTTGTTTTTGTTACTTACAGTAAATGTTTGTTTGAATTGTTTATTAGATAAATAAGGAGCAGACTTAATAAGATTTTTTTCTTCATCTGCTGCCTTTCATTTTATTTTTTTCGTTTTCAAATTACATACATGTAAATTGATATGTATTCTTATTATTATAAAATGAATAAATAAATAAAATAAAAATAAATAAATAAATGTTGTTGCTGTGACAGCAGCAGACTAGGATCACATATAAAAAATAATGTTAATCTGTTTGTAAATCCCATTTTTTGTAAGGATGACACAACCAAAACTGCCTATAATTGAATTTTTCTGTATGATTCTGAACATTTTTCAGAACTTGATCTAAAGTGCAAAAGCTCAGACCTTCATTAATAAAACACTGAGCTGCATTCATGCAAATTCAAACAGAACAGATGTGCAACTGCTCATAAAAACTCATATACCTCACCTGATGATATCTGTTTTAATTCAGTTCAATTCAATTTATTTATATAGAGCCAAATCACATCAGAAGATGTCTCAGGGCACTGTACAAGTCCAGTGAACTCTTTTTTTCTTTCAGCTGCTTCCTTCTTCAGGTGTCGCCACAGCAAACTAACTCACACGAAGACTTGGCAATTGTTTTTACACCGGATGTCCTTCCTGACGCAACTACGAACCACTGATCTAAAAAAGTTAAATCTGGTCCTCTGTGAAGCAGAGAGCTGCTGCCTAGGGGCACCCAATAGATGGTGGAGGTTAAGGGCCTTGCTCAAGGGCCCAAAGTGGGGCAAATGAGGGTGGAGACAAGTGTGGGTGCTTCACATTTCCCACCCACATTTTTTTATGTTGTCAGTCCAGGGAGTTGAACCGACGACATGCTGATCACAGGCTTGCCTTCTCTACCCTTAGCACCACCACTCAACCCCTTTTAGTCCAGTGAACAAAAGTAATTATTTGTCTTTTTTTTTTGTTTGTTTTAATAGGGACTTTTATCAAATATTATGGCTTATCTACTTTTCTGGGTTCCAGTCAGGAGCTGCAGCCTACAGCGCCCCCTCCTGATCACAGCTTGAACAGAATCTACAGTTTAGTTTGGGCGGCTGTGGCTGAGTGGTTAGAGCAGTCGTCCTCCAATGCGAGAGTTGGGGGTTTGAATCCACCAGCAGTCACATGCTGAAGTGTCCCTGGGCAAGACACTGAACCCCTCATAGCCTATGATGTGTGTCCCATCAGTGTATGAATGTGATCTAAAGCTCTGATTAGTCTCTTTAGAATGATTTGTTCAATTAGCTTTGTAGAGATCTAGTAGAGTGCTGTATGAATGGGTGAATGAGGCACAGATTGTAGTGGAAAGTGCTTTGAGTGTCTTGAAATAAAATAGAAAGGCGCTAAATAAGTTCAGTCCATTTACCATTTACCATTTAACAGCAAGTCTCAAAGCCAGCTGTCACACAGTGCTGCATGGAGTGATTATGATGAAAAAGACATGTTTATAAGTTTTTTGTTTGACTGCACTTTTAAAGAAAGACCCCAAGAAGATCATGAAGGACCCCACTCACCCAACACACACAATTTTTGCCCCGCTCCCCTCATTCGGGATGTTGAGGAGCATTAAGTGTAGAACCACTAGACTGAGGAACAGCTTCTACCCTGAGGTTGTTAGACTCATGAATCTCTAACCAGAATAATCACTGTGAAAAATCACATAATGTTGCTGCTGATCTGTTTCATGTTGATGCTGATCTGTTTCATGTTACTGCTGATCTGTTTCATGTTGCTGTGTTCATTCATGCTCATCTGCTCACACAGACTCATGTTCGTGCTGCTGTTCGGCGTATTGTGTTTATTATTTTTATGGTATTAGTGCTTATCGTATTTTTAGCTGATGTATTTCTAGGTTCATATCTTAGATCTTATTACTGTTTTTTTTTTTTACATTTTATTGTTGGATGTAACTGGGACCCTGTGTACATAATTTCATTCCACCACATGTACCACAACAAAAAGGACAAAAAAAAGAAAGAAAAAAAAAAGAAATGTATGTTTTGGAAAATTATTCTATTTAAGATTGTAAAATATAGCAAAACTTTATGTTTAGACTTTGAAATGGCCAAAGATGTCTCGTGACATCGCATCTGTCTTCATACTGGTGCACAACATTAGTTAGGATCATTGATTGTGACATAAAAAAAGAGTAGAAATCTGTGGAAAAATAAAATAGAACAACTTTTCATGATTTACTCACTTCACATTTAAAAACATGGTTCTAAAATGCATCACTGGCACCAACATTACGTCTTGAAACGTGTACAATAAAAGCCTAACATTCCATGAAGTTCTGCATATTGTGTGCCACCTTTCTTGCCAGAGTTTCAGACTGAGGTCATCGTTATGTTGAGAAATGACAGGGTTGTATCCATTTTAATGCATAAATTTCAACAAATAATTAAATTTTAAAAAATTATTAGTAAATTAACAAAAGAAAAGCTATAATCTGAACTGTTTAGCAATACTTTGGCAATTAATCTCTTAACGATATCAGCTTTGATCTTTGGGCCTCATCAAGTAGAGATTCTTTATCTATTCTGGGAGCTGAGCTGTCAATCATCCCCTCAACAAACTCTCAGGTTCATGTCAGATCCTGACACCAACAGCTGCTACACAACTGTCTAATCCACACATAAGATATTTTGATTGAATGCAGACACACACACATATACACACACGTTCTGGTAAGAGCCAACAGCTGCCCCATCCGCGCGCGCACACACACACACACACATGCACGCTCGCACGCACACGCACGCACGCATGTGTACGCATGCGCGCATACGCACGCGCGCGCACACACACACACACAGACCCTGTAGAGCCAAAGGAAACATACAGACAAGCCCTGAGATGAATCCAGTTCAGGCACCATGGTGCAAATGGCCTACTTAGTTTAAACTGAGTGATTAGAAACCCAAGCAGCGCTCATTTTCTCACGCCTGATGAACAAAATTAAATGTTGTGCTCCTGTCCTCAGAAAAGACACTACACAGCTGAGCTACATCCTCAACACACACACACACACACACACACACACGCACACTGCACATCATTACGGAGTCATGCAGGCTGTTGCTAACAACACTTGTTTGGTTTGTGTAGAACTGATTATCTTTAGAATAAAATAAATCATTGTAAAATCAGACAAAAATAGAACAGTTTAAAAATATGCAGCTTTGTTTTCACAAAGATTTTTTTGTGTATTGTCTTAAAAATGCCACTTGAACTTGATTTATGTTTGCACTGTTTTTGTCCTGTTGAGCTCTCTGAAATATCAAAAATAATAACCTCATCCAAACCATCCACATGTCTGCTAGATCCCATCCCAACCAGGCTGTTTAAAGACGTACAGTATTTCCCTTAATTAATAATCACGTCTTGGATCTACTTAATTTGTCTTTAATGGATGGTTATGTACCACAGCGCTTTAAGGTTGCTGTAATTAAACCTTTACTTAAGAAGTCTGACCTTGATTTAGAAATTCTGGCCAACTGTAGACCTATATCTATTCTAACTTTCATCTCAGAAATTCTAGAGAAAATAGTTGAGTTTTCGACAGATGAGGACTAAATGTACAACTGCTGTCAAAGCAGCAAAACGCAACTATTTCTTATCTCAGACCTCCAAAAATCTAAATGACCCTAACAGATTCTGGAAAACCATCAAATCTCTCTCAGGCACCCCCCAGTCATCTGACCTCCCATCACAACTTCTCGTTAACTCTGTTCCTGTGTCAAATAAGCACGAGATCCTGAACTGTTTCAACAAACATTTTGTTGCTTCTAGTTCTTTATTTGACACAGTTACTAATGGAAGATCAGCCACTTCACTTAATAACCAAACTTCTACATATCAAATCCCTCCTACAAGTCAATCCTCAGTTAATCACAGCTTCTCTTTTTCTCCATTCTCAGTCAGTGAGAACTGTTAAAAGATCTTGATCCTAAAAAATCGGCAGGTCCAGATGAACTTCCACCTTATTTCTTAAGGCTGGCCGCTCATATCATCACAGTCCCTGTGACCCACATCTTCAGTCTCTCCATAAGACAAAACTCCATCCCAGACACTTGGAAAACAGCCTTTGTTCTTCCTTTGCTGAAGGGAGGACACCCCACCTCACTGATCAACTATCGACCAATCTCTAAACTCTGCATTTTAGGCAAGGTTCTAGAAAAACTGATAAACTCTCAAATCAAAAATTACCTGGTCTCATTTAACATCTTACCTCCACATCAATCTGGTTTCAGGAAAGAACACAGCACAACCACTGCTTCACTGAAGGTTCTTAATGATGTTGTTGAAGCACTGGATGCTAAGGATTATTGTGCTGCACTTTTCTTAGACCTGTCTAAAGCTTTTGACACTGTGGATCATAACATCTTGTGTCATAAACTCTCAGAAATTGGTTTCTCAGATCACACCATTGGTTGGTTCTCTAACTATCGTTCAGACCGGAGGCAATGTGTTCAACATAATGGTACTTCCTCCAGTTATTTAACAGTCAACAATGGTGTACCACAAGGCTCAGTCTTAGGACCCACCCTCTTTACAATCTACATACATAATGTAGGCAAAAACATCCCTAATGCATCCATACATTTCTATGCTGACGACACAGTTGTTTATTGTCGAGCTAAAACTGTTGCTAAGGCTTTCCAGCTTTTGAAATCTGCATTCAACATCATCCAGACTGATTTGTTTCGCCTCAAACTTGTCCTAAATGCCGACAAAACCAAAGGGATGCTTTTTTCAAATAGGAAGTTGGTCCCAGCAGTTCTTCCTCCGATTTTATCCTCAAATGGTGTCCCCATTGAGTTTGTTGATTCCTATAAATATTTGGGTATCTTGGTCGACTCACATCTCTCTTTAAAGCTCCATGTGGAAAACTTGATAAAGAAACTGAAAGTTAAACTGGGTTTTGTTGGATTTCATATTTTTATACCTTTTTATATTTCCTATCAAGCATTCAAATGTCATGTTATACAAAGTGTGTGTGTGTCTTTTTTCCAGGGTTGCACTATATTTATAGAAAATGTTTACTAATTCTAACTAGTTTACCTTTACATATAATCTTATATTAGCTAATGATATTTTACAAGTTCACATTTGATATATTACAAGCAATCAAATGATGCCAGATAGCAGACGGATTAACATAAATAAAGCTAGAACACATTTCTTTAATTTAGACTTAATATAGTTTGACTAAATAAAATCCTTCAGGTTCTCTCTTAATAATAACCATTAACATTTAATCATCGTTGAATACAGGGTCGGTTTAGCTGAAAGGACACAGGGTTAATTGTCACAGTAAGCTACAACAGCAACTAAAATAAAAAGTATAAAAAG
>NC_056518.1:3909254-3913259 GCF_014905685.2 Nematolebias whitei
ATAAATCTTTTATACCGAGGGCGATGTCTCAGCTGTTTTGAACACGACGTGGTACCAGCCACAACGGTTTCTTTTTCAGAAACAGATCCTGTCTAACCCTGAATGCTAGAAAACGCCTTGTATCTGTGACTTTCCTTCCCTCAATTGATTATGGTGATATTATTTACATGAACGCTCCTACAAGAACCCTGCAGATGTTGGATGCTGTCTATCATGGTGCACTAAGATTCATAACTGGCTGTGATTATTGTACCCACCACTGCACCCTGTATTCACTGGTTAACTGGACATCATTAACTTCACGCAGACTCTCTCACTGGTATATTTTCATCTTTAAATCACTTCTTGGTCTGTTGCCTTCATACATCTCCTCCTACATGTCTCTGCGTGAGTGCAGCTACGGAGTGCGCTCTCAGGACATTATTACCTGCAGTGTTCCCTCAGTGAGGACTGAACTAGGCAAAAGGGCCTTCTCCTATTCCGCTCTTGTTTCCTGGAATATCTTACAAAAAGATTTGAAGCTCTCGACCTTGACCTCTCTAAGTGTCTTTAAGAATCTGTTGGACACCTGGCATGGTCCAATGCTGACATGCTCCTGTTTTTAATTTTCTACATTTGTCTTGGAATCTAGCAGTTTTTTGTTTTGTTACCTTTTCCTTTTAGCCATCCTATTTGTAAAAAAATAAATAAATAAATAAAAACTGTAGTATGCTTTTTTATAACTGTTTATTGTTGTTGCTGTTGTCCATTGTTGTCATCTTTCTTTGTTGAAATCAGGTCTCTCTTGTAAATGAGTCCTCGAGGCTCAATGGGATTTACCTGTATAAATAAAGGTTGATTGATAGTTGCAGGTCAGTTGCGTGAACATCTACAAAGAAATAATCTGTTTGAAGAGTTTCAGTCAGGGTTTAGAGCTCATCATAGCACAGAAACATCCATCCATCCATTATCTTTAACCGCTTATTCCATTTTGGGTCCGGGGGTTGCTGGTGCCCATGTCCAGCAATCACTGTGCGAGGGGCGGGGTACACCCTGGACGGGTCGCAAGTCCATCACAGGGCCACATAGAGACAAACGAGACAAACAAACATTTTGAGCTGATTTTATTGTTGTTGTGTATTTACTTTCTTATGTTTTTGAGTGGCACTAGATGCATTTTTTACTCTTTTTATCCATCTTAACTGTAAAGAACTTTGGTCAGCTGTTGTTGTTTTTATGTGCTATATAAATAAATTGACAATGACATTGACATCTATCTGATAGATTCCACTTTGTAAATTTAAATAATGAATATCCTGATGCATGCTCAATAATTCAGGTAGAAAAATCCAAAAAAGTTCAATCTGGTCCTCTGGACATTCAAAAAAAACAAAAAAACAAAACAAAGCAAAAAAATATAGAAACGTTTCGTCTCACATCCAAGAGACTTCCTCAGTCTGAGGTGCTGTTTTCAGCTCAGTCTCTTAAATAGCACCTTCTCAGAGTGGATCAACCAGTTTGCTGCTGACAACCAAAACCAACTGCTCACATGGTCAAGAAGGACCATCAGCCTAACAATGGATCATTAGCACACTGATGGCGGTGTACTATTCACAGAGGGCTGAGTGATACTAGCAATCACAGCATTGTAAGAGGGGGACAGTTGAACCCGGAGGCCTCTACCCCTGTTTAATGATGGACGATTTCTTTTCACAAAGATGGCCTCCTTTACTCCTCTCTCAAACCATCGTTCTTCTCTGTCCAGGATGTGAACATCTTCATCCCTGAAAGAGTGTAAGAGAATCTACGCTTTCCACAGAACAACTGTGTCAACTCTTGAAACTGTGCCTGCAGTCAACCTACTTCACATATGGGGAGCAATATTATAGGCAGAAACATGGGTGTGCTATGGGGTCTCCAGTTTCTCCTATTGTTGCCAACCTGTACATGGAGGAGGTAGAAAAGAGAGCCTTGACGTCCTTTTCAAGGACACCACCAAGTCATTGGTTCAGGTATGTTGACGACACCTGGGTTAAAATTAAATCTCAGGAAGTCCAACATTTTACTGACCACATCAACTCTGTGGATAAATACATCAAGTTCACACGAGAAGATGTAAAAAGATGGCAAGTTGGCTTTCTTGGACTGTGAGGTTTCAGTCTCTGATAGAGGACATTTTCAAACCGAGGTGTACCACAAACCCACCCACACAGACCAGTATTTGCAGTTTGACTCCCATCACCCTTTGGAACACAAGTTAGGAGTCATCAGGACTCTGTATCACAGAGCAGACAGAATCCCCACCAACTCGGGAGCCAGGCAGAAGGAGAAATCCTACACAAAACAGGCTCTAGAGCAATGTGGATATCCTAACTGGGCCTTCCTGAAAGCAGAGAAGAAAACCAAACAGGACTCCAGTCAGCCATCAGGTGAAAAGGAGGAACCCAGACCCAGACCAGTGGTCATTCCGTATGTTGAGGGAGTATCAGAGAAACTGAGACGTTTATTTTCTAAACATAACGTCCCAGTGGCTTTTAAACCCCAAAATACATTACGGCAAAGACTGGTTCATCCCAAAGATCCAGTCCCCCGGCACAAACAGAGTAATGTTGTGTATGCTGTTCAGTGTCAGGAGGGCTGTGATCAGTCTTACATAGGGGAAACTAAACAGCCACTGACCAAAAGGATGGCCCAGCACAGAAGATCAACATCATCAGGCCAGGATTCTGCGGTGTACACTCATCTCCAGGCCAGCAGTCACTCTTTCAAGGATGAAGATGTTCACATCCTGGACAGAGAGGAACGATGGTTTGAGAGAGGAGTAAAGGAGTCCATCTTTGTGAAAAGAAATTGTCCATCATTAGGGGTGGAGGCCTCCGGGTTCAACTGTCCCCCTCTTACAATGCTGTGATTGCTAGTATCACTCAGCCCTCTGTGAATAGTAAACAGCCATCAGTGTGCTAATGATCCATTGTTAGGCTGGCAAACTCACCTTTTTTCTTTTTCCCTCCACGAGCCATAGATGGACGAGCTCCACTCGGTCCCTGTCCTTCTGCCGTCCCACTGCCGCCGAAGTGGCAGAAAACGGTTCCGGAGGCAGTCCGCGGTGACCGGCCTGGTCTCGTCGGCTGAGCAGAATTCTAGAGCTGGTTCCGGTGTTTCTGTGGGAGCAGGATCCGCCACCTCACCTCCCAGGTTTCCGGTGGGGGCGAGATCCAGCGTCCCGCGGGTGCTCCGGTCCACTCCTGTTCGGTTCGGTGAGTCCGGTCCACTTGACGTCACAGGGGCGGGTTCCGTCGCCTCACCTTCCAGGTTCCTAGTGGGGGCGGAATCCGGCCTCTCACCGCCACTCCGCGCCGTGGCTGTCCGACCCAGCCTGACCGTACCTCCCGAGCGTATTCCCAGTGACTCCGTGGGGGCGTGTTCCGCCGCCTCACCTTCCAGGTTTCCGGTGGAGGCGGCACCCGTCACCACACCCCCACATAGAGACATTCCCTTTTTACACTCATTTTCACCCGAAGAAATTTTGCAAATTAATCAAACCTTACTAAAGTTACCATCTAACCCATCTTCCATCGTTTTGTCCCAGATGGAGGATTTTTTATTATCTATTCCTGGTCTTTCTTGGCTGCCCGAGTATAATTTTTTACTAACTAAGATAGGGACTTTAAAAGCCCCTGAGGTGGATACCACGCTGCACGCAGCCCCTGAAGTGGATTCCACGCTGCACGCAGCCCCTGAGGTGGATTTCACGTTGCACGCAGCCCCTGAGGTGGATTCCACACTTCACGCAACCCCTGAGGTGGATCCTCACTTCTCCTGCTCCGAGGGGGTCCCGGCAAACGCTCCTCACCTCTCCTGTTCCGAGGGGGTCCCGGCAGACGCTCCTCAGCTCTCCTGTTCCGAGGGGGTTCCGGCAGACGCTCCTCAGCTCTCCTGTTCCGATGGGGTTCCGGCAGACGCTCCTCAGCTCTCTTGTTCCGAGGGGGTTCCGGCTGATGCTCCTCACCTCTCCTGTTCCGAGGG
>NC_056518.1:3913359-3914343 GCF_014905685.2 Nematolebias whitei
CCCGGCAGACGCTCCTCACCTCTCCTGTTCCGAGGGGTCCCGGCAGATGCTCCTTACCTCTCCTGTTCCGAGGAGGTCCCGGCAGACGCTCCTCACCTCTCCTGTTCCGAGGGGTCCCGGCAGACGCTCCTTACCTCTCCTGTTCCGAGGAGGTCCCGGCAGACGCTCCTCACCTCTCCTGTTCCGAGGGGGTCCCGGCAGATGCTCCTCAGCTCTCCTGTTCCGAGGGGGTTCTGGCAGATGCTCCTCACCTCTCCTGTTCCGAGGGGTTCCAGACGGACTACGCATCCGTTCTTGCTGCCGCCGTAGAGGGCTCCGTTCCTGCCGCCGCCGCAGAGGGCTCCGTTCTTGCCGCAGCCGTAGAGGGCTCCGTTCCTACCACCGCCGCAGAGGGCTCCATTCCTGCCGCCACCGCAGAAGATTCAGTTCCTGTTTCTGCAGCAGAAGACTCCGTTCCTGCTGCAGAAGATTCTGTTCCTGTTCCTGCCGCAGAAGATTCTGTTCCCGTTCCTGCTGCAGAAGATTCTGTTCCTGCCGCAGAAGATTCTGTTCCTGCCGCAGAAGATTCTGTTCCTGTTCCTGCCGCAGAAGACTACATTCCTGCCGCAGAGGATTCTGTTCCTGTTCCTGCCGCAGAAGACTCCGTTCCTGCCACAGAAGATTCTGTTCCTGTTTCCGTTCCTGCCGCAGAAGATTCAGTTCCTGTTCCTGCCGCAGAGATTTCCGTTCCTGCCGCAGAAGACTCCGTTCCCGTTTCTGCTGCAGAGCTCCAGGCCTCTCCGTCGTCTGCTGCAGAGCTCCAGGCCTCTCCGTCATCTGCTGCAGCTCCCCAGGCCTCTCCGTTGTCTGCTGCAGCTCTCCAGGACTCCTTGATGCATGCTGCAGCTCCCCAGGACTCCTTGACGCATGCTGCAGTTCCCTAGGACTCCTTGAAGCATGCTGCAGCTCCCCAGGACTCCTTGACGCATGCTGCAGCTCCCCAGG
>NC_056518.1:3914353-3921022 GCF_014905685.2 Nematolebias whitei
CTCCTTGACGCATGCTGCAGCTCCCCAGGACTCCTTGACGCATGCTGCAGCTCCCCAGGACTCCTTGACGCATGCTGTGTTCTCCAAGTCCTCATCGCCGCCTGCCGCGGTCTCTCTGGTCCTATGTATTGGACGGCCTCCCGGCCGCCCCCCTGACCTGGCCCGGTTTGATGGACAGCCTCCCGGCCGCCCACCGGAACAATGAGTCCTAGGGACGGTCTCTTGACCGTCCAAATCCTTTGTGTTCCCTGCTTGTGTTTTGCCGTAGTTTGTTCAGGTCTTTGGTTTCTTCCTTGTGTTTCCTCGGGCCCTCCACCCTTGCAGTGCCGCCCTCCACCTGCCCAAGTCCTTCGGGAGGGTTTTTTTGGGGGGACGCCTGGGGTCGTCCTTGAGGGGGGGTACTGTAATGATGGTACCATTTGGTGGCCCGGTTTGTGTCTGTGTTCCCTAGTGCTCCCTCGTTAGTTCTATTAGTACCACCCTTGTCTCGTCCCAGCTGTTCGTAATCACATCTCGTCTTGTCCTTGTATATAAGCCGTCTGTCAGTCTAGTTAGTTGTCGCGTCATACTCGTTGGGTCTCCTGTGTTCCCCTGAGTCTTCCGAGTTCCCTGAGTCTTCCGTGTCCCCTGAGTCCTCCTGAGTTTCCCATGCCTTATCTTCCTGTTCATGTAAGTTTTGCTGCCCCATCAGCCTCTTATTTTGTATCTTTATTTATCATTAAATTCCTATTTTTGTATTCTGCCGAGTTGAGTCCCTGTCTGCACTACTGGGTTCGCTCCTGCCTAGAAAATCCTAACAGACAGAAGACACAGCTGCACGGAAGTCAGCAACAACAAAGTACCTACAAAAAGGAAGGCAAGTCTCGAAGAACCAGCTGAGGCAAGAACACAAGTGGAACATGAAAATCTAAATATTCATCATTCCTAAAATCTAAATAAATCAATAAATAGAAGAGATCAGATGCTACCCCCCCCCCCCACCAAAAAAGAAAACTTTTTTCATTTAACCTTTTTTTTTAGCTTTTAAAAGCTGAAATAAAAGCAGTACTAAAATTTGCAAAATGCTAGCTAAAAACTAAAAGTAGGTCAAACTGAGTAGCAAACAAAAAAACAGCAAAATAACTAAACAAAAAAGAGATATCCAAATCAAAATAAGCTAATAGCTCATTTATAGCTAAAAGCTTAAAGTAGAAAAATACTAAGTAAAATTTGCCGATTATCAGCTAAAAGTATCCAATCACAAACTAAAACTAAACATTGCCAAATGCTGGCTAAAAGTTAAAAGTAGTAAAATGATAAAACTATAAACTACCTTGTAGCAAAAAGTAGCCAAACTGTGGCTAAAAACTAAATGTTGCATAAGGAACCCCCCAAAAGGCAAGTTTTAGAAACTGATTTTAGAGAACCATGTTTTTTGAAGGAATTGAAGAAATCCCAGTGACTTTTAAAGGGAAATTTATTTGTAAATAAAGTGAAAAAAATTGTTTAAATAACCAACAATGATGTCACCCATCTCCTGACTGAGCTGCAGGTTTTGATCCTTGAATGGAAAAATGACAGAAAGTATGCCAAAGTCGTTCCAATTTGTAAGGAAAATAAAAACAACTGGAAAACATTAATGTGGGCATTTTTTTAAACAAGAAAAGTTTAAAATATAAACAATGACAGCTAAAATATAGACTAAAATTATGAGTAATTTAAACTGCATTTGTTTTAAAAGCAGCACAAATACAAGGCTGGTGTGATGACTAAAAGGAAGAATCTCCCTGTTTCTCGCTACACTTGAATGCAGCATCTCTCCCCTGCCTTGTGACTGTGTGGGCTTTGAATGCAGCAGTGCGGCAGCTGAACAGCTGGCAGAGAGCAGCCTATTTGACTTTGCCTCTCAATAATAAGGTGTTGGTTTAGCAGCTCTGGGGATAGGGGCTCTGCCTTTGTAATGCTTAACCAGGACCTTGGTGGTCTTTGTCTGATTTATATTTTAATTATCTGCTAAACTGTGGCTGAGGGCCTCGTGGGAAAGAGCCTCAGCAGCTGTCAATCATCCAGCAAGGAGAAAGAAGCTACAGGCAGCAACAAGAAAAAAATATATTAAAATGTTGTACTTGTTTAGAATTATAGCCTTCTTGTTAAATAAACTAGCACATTAATTCAATTCAATCCAATTCAAAAATACTTTATTAATCCCAAAGGGAAATTATTTTTTGTTGTAACTCGTTATCCTCATTTCATCAAGAGATTTTAGAGATACTGATGGCTGTAGGCAGGAAGGATCTCTTGTAAAAGTCCATCCCACAGTGGATCCTAAGAAACTGGCTGCAGATGCTGTCCGATCTGTCCACCCAGACTCGGCTGGCCTCTCTGTTCCCCCGGGCTGTAGGAACCCCTGAATACCGAGCAGAACTCCTCCCAGAGCGATCCCCACTCCTTCCAGCAGTCTGCCGAGCTCCTCGTCGCTGCGGACAGCCAACTGTAGGTGTCGAGGCACGATCCATCCCGTCCTTCCGCTGTCATGAGCCGTGTTTCCTGCTAGTTCCAGGATCTCTGCGCTGACATGTTAAGCCGTATGTCGGCTTTCAACTGCTGGGTGTCCAGGTGGTGCTCTGAAAACAATGTAGGATTTGTAGACTAATGGAGTGCATTTTGGGGAAAACCCAGTCTGATGGGAAGAAATGGGATCCATCCCACCTTCAATGGAGCAGCACTTCTCTCTAAAAACTTAGCTGGTTCAATTGGACATCAAGGTTGTTGACAATTAACGGTCCAGTCTAGAAAACAGTCCAAAAAGCAAAGATGTAGTTTTCCACACTTTGCTGCTTCTCCTCTGTTACCCATCCAAAACCCAACTGAAACAGTGTCGACTCACCCACAGCTCAAATTACATAAACCAAAAATCAGCTCTAAAAACAAAAACCATAAAAATATTTAATCTAAAAAAGTTAAATTTGGTCCTCTGGACATTCTAAAAACAAAGCAAAGCAAAACAAAAAAAGTAGAAACGTTTCATCTTTCATCCAAAAGTCTTCCTCAGTCTGAGGTGCTGTATTCAGCTCAGTCTTATAAATAGCACCTTCTCAAAGTGGATCAACCAGTTTGCTGCTGACAACCAAAACCAGCTGCTCACATGATCAAGAAGAACCATCAGCTTAACAATGGATCATTAGCACACTGATGGCTGTTTACTATTCACAGGAGGCTGAGTGATACTAGCAATCACAGCATTGTAAGAGGGGGACAGTTGAACACGGATGCTCTACCCCTGTTTAATGATGGACGATTTCTTTTCATAAAGAAACTGTCAGATATGTTGTGGGAGTATCAGAGAAAATGAGACGTTTATTTTTCTAAACTCAACGTCCCAGTAGCTTTTAAACCCCAAAATACATTACGGCAAAGGCTGGTTCATCCCAAAGATCCAGTCCCCCGGCACAAACAGAGTAATATTGTGTATGCTCTTCAGTGGCAAGAGGGCTGTGATCAGTCTTACATTGATGAAACTAAACAGCCACTGGCCAAAAGGATGGACCAGCACAGAAGAGCAACAACATCAGGCCAGGACTCTGTGGTCTACACTCATCTCCAGGCCAGTGGTCACTCTTTCAGGGATGAAGATGTTCACATCCTGGACAGAGAGGAACAATGGTTTGAGAGAGGAGTAAAGGAGGCCATCTTTGTGAAAAGAAATCGTCCATCATTAAACAGGGGTGGAGGTCTCTGGTTTCAACTGCCCCCCTCTTACAATGCTGTTATTGCTAGTATCACTCAGCCCTCTGTGAATAGCAAACAGCCATCAGGTGCTAATGATCCATTGTTAGGCTGATGGTCCTTCTTGAGCATGTGATCAGCTGGTTTTGGTTGTCAGCAGCAAACTGGTTGATCCACTCTGAGAAGGTGCTATTTAAGAGACTGAGCTGAAAACAGCACCTCAGACTGAGGAAGTTTTTCGGATGAAAGACGAAACGTTTCTACAATTTTTTATTTTATTTTTTTTAATGTCCAGAGCGCCAGACTTAACTTTTTTAGACAGAGGGCCCTCTAGGCTTTTGACGACTAGCGGTATACCTGTAGGCCTACCCCATTATTTGTTAATTCCAGACCTGCTAAAATCCCATCAGATCGCACCAAAAACGTCACATTGAGTAGGAGGAAAGAAAGGACAACACAACAAAAATAAAGAAAATGCCACCAAAGAGAAAGAGAATTTCATATCCTGCTGAGTTCAAGCTGCAGGTGATAAAGTTTGCAGCTGAACAGTGAACCGTGCAGCAGATCGCAGGTTTGGGGTGAGCGAAAAGCTTGTTAGAGATTGGAGGAAGGCGAAGGTCACCCTAACGGCCATGAAGCGGTCGAAGAGGACGAACCGCGGGAGTAAGGCAAAGTGGCCAACTTTCGAGGAAAAGGTGAAGATGTGGGTGCTGGAGGAACGAGCTTCTGGTAGAGGGCTGTCAACGGTGCATCTACATCTCAACGCCATGGCGGTTGCCAAGGAGCTGGACATCACAGAGTTTGCAGGTGGACCATCGTGATGTTTTAGGTTCATGCGCCGGAACCGTCTCTACATCAGAGAGCGGACCTCCATGTGCCAAAAGCTGCCGGCTGATTTTACGGAAAAGGTGGAGAGTTTCTGTGCCTTTGTGGACAGGCAGGTGCAGGAGCACAGCATCTCGCCTGACCACATTATTAATATGGATGAAGTTCCATTAACTTTGATATTCCAATGGAACAGAGTGTGGCGCAGAAAGGGGAAAAAAGTATGACCATCCTCACCATGGATCATGAAAAGTCCCACTTGACTGTGGTACTGGCATGCTGCATGGACATTTCAAAGCTGCCACCCATGGTGATTTTTAAGCATAAAACCATGCCGAAGGAGGAGTTTCTTCCGTGCGTGGTTGTGACAGTTAATGAGAAGGGGTGGATGGACACAGACATGATGAATGTGTGGCTCACAAAGTGCTACACAAAGTGGCCAGATGGATTTTTTTAGAACAAAAAAAGGCCCTGCTGGTGATGGACAGCATGCGTGCGCACATCATGCCGCAATTTAAAGATAAAATAAAAGTGGGCAACTCCATCCCTGCCATCATCCCAGGAGGCTTGACAAAAGTGCAGCAGCCTCTGGACATTCTGTGAACTGGAGCTTCAAAGCAGCTCTGCGTCGCCTTTGGGAACAGTGGATGATGGACAGACAGCACAGCTTCACGGCTACGGGATGGATGCGCCACGCGACGTTACAGCAGGCCCTTGGCTGGATCGACAAAGCGTGGACCTTATTCACCAAAGAAACAATCCAGTCGGGGTTCAGAAAGGCCGGGATGTTAGCTGGAGCTGACGCGGAGGAGGACTCTTGACAGCCCCGGGGAGGAAGAGGAGGCAACGCTACATCACCTACCTCAGGAGTTGGCAGAACTCTTCACCAGCGACACAAAGGATGAAGAATTCAATGGGTTGGAATAAAAAATAAATAGGTGTTTCTGTCATCATTATGGGCGGGTGGGTGTGTAGTCATGTTAAAGCCATTTCATTTCGTCAGCTTCATTTTGCCATGTTTGACCATCAAAGTACATTTATTAAGGAAAAGTCCAATTGAGGCACACCTTGGCTATAATTCTGAGTAAATAAATAAATGTTTTTAGGTGGTTATCTTGTTAAATTTCTAAAAAATGAGGAGGCTCGTATAGCTGCGCGTGCCTGCTTCACAGCACCAAGGCAGCAAAACCATTTTTGAAATTCAGCTGATTTGACCATTAAAGTGCATTTATTAGGAACATTTCAACTGAGACACACCTTTACTATAATTTTGAGCAAGAAAATAATTGTTTTTAAGTGTTAATCTTGTTAAATTCTTGTTAAAGTCCTCCCGTGCACACTCCTGTGGCAGCCAATCCATTTTTGGCACAACACTGGCCCATATTTCCGAGTTGTCAGCAGTGACGCATTATAGATGCTACTTATACGGCGAAGCAACATTTATGGATTTTTCCACTTTATTGGACATAATTGGACTGATGTGACTTATACGGCGGAAAATACGGTACATAGAAAAGCCAATTAGTAAAGTTCTCTATCTAAGGAATCCAGCAGACAAGTTGAATCTTGGCTTCGTTGCAGTCTTCCATCCTGAGCAATCACAGTGGCAACAGCGGAAAGAAAAAAACTCCCTTTAACAGGAAGAAACCTCCAGCAGAACCAGGCTCAGGACAACTGGCCATCTGCTTTGACCGGCTGGTTGAGAGGACAGGAAGGAGAGACAGACGAACATAGAATGGTAGGTCCAGGTATACTGTAGGTCCAGGTGTATCTGAAAGACAAAAAAAAAACACATGTTAAGGATAGAAAAAATAATTACAAATACAAAACAGGCTGAGCAGAGTAAGTAAAGACAGTAGCAGAGTGAAAAAGTGTGGTCAGTTTGTTCCTCAGCAGTCTAAGCCTATAGCAGCAGAACTAAGGGATTGCTCAGGAAACCCAAGTTGACCCTAACTATAGGATTTAGCAAAAAGGAGAGTCTTTAGCCCAGTCTTAAAACTGGACAATGTGTCAGCCTCACGGACATAAACTGGAAATTGGTTCCACAAGAGAGGAACCTGATAATTGAACGTTCTGCCTCCCATTCAATTCAATTCAATCTATTTATATAACATCAAGTCACAACAGAAGTTATCTCAG
>NC_056518.1:3921122-3924403 GCF_014905685.2 Nematolebias whitei
GTGACCGCTAACAAAAGGAGCAGCCGAAAGGACAAAAAAAAAAAAAAATGGATACAAAACTTGTAAGACATAAAGTCTGTGAAAACGTTGTTTAAACTTTATTTGCATGTGGATCAAATCAAATTTAATGTAGGAAATTCTGAAAAAATAAAATAGGCTTCGGGCTGAATGGAGTGAGCAGCAAGTGGAGGCAGCTCCGTAAAGCTTCAAAGATTAAGGTATCCTGGGTCAACAAATATTGACATTTGGTTGGAGAACACAGAGGCAAGAAACCCAAGTTGGTCCATCAGAGATTTTCTCAGAAGTGCTTGGCAAAGAAAACTTTGAATCACCAATTCTGATAGACCAAGCCCACAGAACATTCGCCCCCAAACCACGAACAGGAGAACTCCTGAGAGCACTGATAGTTCGACTACATTATTTCACAGACGAGGAGATGCAGCTACCCACGAGCAAAAACCACCCGTTTTATAAAGGATCATCTGTACACATCTTCCCAGACATGAATCCAGAGGTCAGCAAACTGCGTGCCACCTTCAACGCAGTTAAGATAAAACTGTGCAACGCTGGGATATCTTACAGTCTGTACTACCCAGCAAAGCTGATGATAATGGTGGATGTTATTACTGCTGTCGTAAGTTGCATGTGTGTGCCTATTCAAACCCTAATTGTGTCAAGATAAGGTTTTGGATTCAGAATAAGGCAGACACAGGAGTGCAAAAACCAGAACAGTTTTTATTTAATTATTGGCTGTGGGTGAGAAGTCAGGATCGGCTGTGTTAACAGGTCCTCACAGGCTGTAAGGAGAGATGAAGTCACTTAAAACAAAAGATTGAAAATTCAGTAGTCTCTCATACTGTTAAAATCTGGCTCCAAATACAACAACATTATGGCTGGACAAACATCAGTTTTTAGTCCATTGATAAATAATCATACATTCCCTCCATCAATCGCAAACACAACATTTCATCATTGAAATCGTAAGGGTATTCAAAGTATAAAATATCTATTTATTGAAAATGTTTTCCCACAGTTCAGCAATTACAGAACAAATTCAAATTACACAAAAAAGATTTCTTTAAATCCGAAGTTACATAAAAAGCTTGTTTCCATCCTTCCCTAGTCGACCCCCAAACTCCATAATGGATAAGGTGCTGAGCTTTGCTCCGTGTGATAAAGGTTTGATAACAAGGATCCAAGATTTACTAAAACAAGAGGACTCTGGACCTACATTAGACCATCTGAAAAAGGCTTGGCAGGAAGATCTGGGAGTGATTATTACAAATAAGCAATGGTCTAAAGCCCGAGGATTAATTCATTCTACTTCTGTATGTATTAGACATGGACTTTTGCAGTTCAAGGTTTTACATAGATTGCATTTATCTAAACTGAAAATGTCAAAGATGTTTCCCTCTGTTGATCCTTCTTGTGATAGATGTACACGGGGACCGGCCTCATTAGCACATATGTTCTGGCACTGTCCTAAAGTTGCAACACAATTTTTCAAACTCTTTTCATAATTTTGAAAAAACAAAACAACAACAACAAAAAAACCTTAATCCAGAGTCAATTGTTTGGTGTGGGGCCGGTCGATGTACAACTGTCACATTCCCAGACCAGAATGATTCATTTTGTAACCTTGATGGCACGGAGGCTGATTTTGTTATGTTGGAAACAAAAAGCACCCCTCTCCCACCAGGCTTTAATGAAAGACACAATGGGACATTTAATATTAGAGAAAATTAAATGTTTATTAAGGGGAAAAGTGGATATGTTTACTCAACTTGTCAGTCATTTTTATAAATCATTTCAATACAAATACATAACTAATTAATATGGTATATGTCACCCTCTGGTGTTTGTTGGTTTGAGTTGTTTTCTTTACTTGTATTACTATAATTTTTTTTTATTTAATTTTTTTCTTTTTGTCTGTGTTTAAAAGGAAAAATCATAATAAAAAAAGGCCTACATTCTACAACAATGCTTATGCTAATACTTTAATAAACAAAATATGTATAACAAATAACAGACAGCGGATAAAGACAATGAATGGACGGCTGGATGATGAATGGACGGCTGCATGATGGATGGATGGATGGATGGATGGATGGATGGATGGATGGATGGATGGATGGACGGACGGACGGAGAGCTGAAAAAATAACAGTAGCCAAAAACTAATACATTGCACAATCTTGAACAGAATCAAAAATGCGATTATACAGCTGGCTCAGTTTGTGCCGGGGTCACCATGCATCCACAGGCTCGTTTCTCCGTCTATGAACCTGCAAAATAAAGCTGGAATTAGACCACAAGTTTCCTAAATACAAAATTATAAATATATTTATCTGTCAAGAAGTTATTGTGTTCTACTTACATGGTTTTACATGATGTCATGTAAGAACAGTATTGTGTCCACTGTAGCAGGTTTGAGAGCAGTTCTCTGCTGATCTATTGTGCGAGTAGCTGAGAGCAGGATGCAGACCTGAGCGTGCACCTGACACACATCAGCTGGTGTCATCAAAGTTTGTTAAAACTAGGCCACAGGAAAAGTGCAGCTTTGTGTAAGTCATGGATAATGATTTTGTGGCTTCAGTGCTTCTGCATGTCTGTGGCGCACAAACCAGTGTTGTGGAGAGTCTGTGTGTGAGGACTGGCAGTGTTGCTTCACTTTCTCATTCCAGAGGCAACAAGGTTAATAGAGTGATATTTGTCACCCTCCAGTTCTCTCTGTGCATGGTAAAACAGTTCTAGAAATGTGACTGAAAAGCTCAACATGTCGATGTGTCATAAGAGGAGCAAAGCAGGGTGGGCGGGGCCATACGTAATAGAGCTTTGGAACATACGTCACTGCGTTGGGGGCGTGTGGGGGCGTTCCCGTCTCGACCATCATTTTTACAGTCCTCAGAAAAAAAAAAAATCTCCTGTGTTTTTCTATGGTGTCACCGCTGTATTCTCCTTCATAACGCTGAAAAGCAGCTCAAAACAAAGTGGACTATATCGTGACAAACTTCTCCCAGATGACAAAAAAACAGTACATGGAAAAAATAGGTAAAATTGGAAATGTCACCCGTTTGAGAAAATAAAAAAGGAGCAGATACCCGGAGTAATATTTGCCTCCACTGACATTCCCAGCAGACCTGGTGTGTGTCAGTGCTTATACCACAAATAATTTAAATGGTAAATGGTCTGTACTTATATAGCGCCTTTATATCTTATTTCAAGATACTCAAAGTGTAAGGATCCCACTGCCTGCAGCCTGCCTTGCTGATGGCCGCTGAT